>NW_008360309.1:1501622-1520489 GCF_000622305.1 Nannospalax galili
ATCCCCCCATCCATCCCCCCATCCCCCCACCCATCCACCCATCCATCCATCCACCCACCCACCCATCCACCCATCCACCCATCCATCCACCCACCCACCCATCCATCCATCCATCCCTCCAGCCACCCCTCCCTCTTCCTATCTCCCTCCCTCTTCCTATCTCCCTCCCTCCTGCAGCCTCAGCACTGAGCACTGCTGCTACTTCTCCGCGGGCTCCTCCACCCTGGTGCAGTTCTCTGAGCAGGATGGTGTCCACGTGCTCTCCAATGTCACGCTTTGGGTGGAGTCTCAGAGGGCAAATTGGACCATGAAGTCACAGAAGATAACACTGCAGCTGTTCAGCTGGGGTGAGCACTCTGTTCTCCTTTTCCCCCTATCACCTCAAAGATCCCCAGTCCCTGAGCCTAGGCTCTGGGAACATTCCAGGCCCAAGGTGAGGGACTGGATCCTGCCTGCTGTCCCACCAGTTGCTGCTGCAGTCTGTCTTGATCCTCAGGAATGCCCTATCGCTGGACACTTAGGTTTCTTCTGGCAATGCTCATAATTTCCTGAGCCCCTGCTGGGTACTGAAGTGTGTTTTCATGACTCAACACACCATTAGCAGATTTCTGGTTTGGTCTTGTGCGTGGGGTGTGGGTTGTGGGCAGGATCAAGGACGGATGTGGTCAGGCTAGTGAGAGGGCCACCCAGCTAAGAGAGGCCCAGTGAGCTCCCCCACAGGCAGGAAATGAATCCTAGCACCAAAAAATTCACTAGTCAATGGAAAGGATATTGCAAGACAAGATTTCTGTTTTAGGGAGAATGTGTGTTGTCTTGGGTAGAACCCAATACTTTCTGCATGCTCTGCCTCTGAACCAGGCCCCAGCCTCTCACTGGGAGATTCTAGGCAGGGGCTCTGTGGCTAAGCCCCACCACACCACCAGTGCGTAATACAATACATTTTTTAAAAATCTTGGGGCTTGCCGGGCATGGTGGCATACGCCTTTGATCCCAGCACTCAGGAGGCAGAGGCAGGCAGATCTCTGTGAGTTCAAGGCCAGTCTGTTCCACCTAGTGAGTTCCAGGACAACTGGGGCTACAGGGAGACCCTGTCTCAAAAAGACCAAAAAAAAAAAAATTCTTGGGGCTTATGCCCAGGTGATGGAGGGCTTGTCTAGCATGCTTGAAGCCTTGAATTCCACTCCCGGCACCATATAAATTCGGTGTGGTAGTGTACACCTGTCATCCTAGCACTTAAGGAGCCGAGACAGGAGGATCAGAAGTTCGAGGTCAGACTCCATACGTGACCAAGAAACAGAAACAAAAACAAAACCCCTCTCCCCTGACTGCATCACAGCATGTCAGCCTTAGCCTGCAGTACCTGACTCTCATTTGGGCAACTCATGGGGTAACCCCAGGCAAACTTTTCTGAATATTTGGACCCATCAAGTCATAGACATGTGGGCTGCCCCTCCCCCCACCTCTGTCTCTAGTTAAGCTGGACCCTCCCCTGGGAGACATCAATGTGTCCCGGTCTGATGGTCAAATTCGGATGATGTGGGAGACGTCAAAGGACGGTGCGGAGGTACAGTTCCGACGAGGCACTCCCAACAGCGGCTGGATATTGGTGAGCTTGTCTTTCGGTTAAAGGTACTCCCAGTCCCAGATAAGCATCCCATCTCCAGAGTCCTAACCCCTTACACACAGCTGCCTCCCTTGTCCTACTGCCCCAGCACCTGATCTCCACATCTAAGGGACCCCCCTGCACAAGCACCCTCTGGGGCTCCCCATTTCCCTCCAGAGGGCATCCTGATCCTCACCCCTTGCTGAGGGATCAGGTCTCTGCTTCCTTGGCAACTTCTAGAATGAGGCCATTATCTGCCAGGTCCCTGTGGTTCCAACCTCCTTGTTTTTCTGCACCAGTTTTTGCAGGTGCAAGTGGGGTCCATCCCCCTTCAAAAAGCTGAGGGCCACCACTTCCAGGAGGACAACCTGGAGCCACCCTCCCTCTTGCCTCCCTCCTGCCTCCCTCCCTCACTCATTCAGTCCTTAATTCTCTCATTCCCTCACTAATTCATTCATTCACCCACTCATTAATTCACTCATTCCCTCACTCATTCATTCACCCACTCACTCATTCCCTCATTCATTCACCCACTCATTCACTCAGTCACTAAATCATTGACTCATTCCCTCACTCATTCATTCACTCACTCACTCATTCCCTCATTCATTCACTCAGTCACTAAATCATTCACTCATTCCCTCACTCATTCATTCATTCACCCACTCACTCATTCACTCACTAATTCATTCATTCGCTCACTCACGCATTCACTCCCCACTTCATTCATTCCTCTGCTGCCCCACTGTCCCTCCAGTCCTGTAACCCTACTAGCCTACCAGAACCTCAGTTGCCCCCTCAGGTAAACAGGCATGAGATGAGTCTAGAGAGCCAGATGTGGTATCACACACCTCTCATCCCAGCACCTGGGAAGTAGAGAAAAGAGACTCATAGTCAGCTACACAGTTCTTCAAAAAGAAAAAAAGAGGGACTGGAGAGATGGCTCAGGGTTAAGAACACTGGTTTGTTTTTGCAGAAGACCCAGTTTCGAATCCCAGCACCCATATGGCGGCTAATGAACTGTCTGTAACTCCAGTTCCAGGGGATCTGATGGCCTTTTCTGTCCTCTGAGGGCATTGCATAACACAGGTGCACTTACCTACATGCAGGCAATACACTCATACACATAAAATATAAAACAATAAATAAAATATTTAAAAAAAGAGAAGTTCAAGCCGGCCGTGGTGGCGCACGCCTTTAATCCCAGCACTCGGGAGGCAGAGGCAGGCAGATCTTTGTGAGTTCAAGGCCAGCCTGGTCTACATAGTGAGTTCCAGGACAGCTGGGGCTACAGGGAAACCCTGTCTCAAAAAGACCAAAAAAGAGAGAAGTTCAGACAGCTCATTTTTGTGAGCCATCAAAAAATGTAAAAGAGTAAATAAACCCCATCTCTTTCTAGGGTGACTGTGGACCCCAGGATGTTTCTGGCTTAGGTGAGACTAAGAACAATCATGGTAGTTGCTGCAAGCATTAATGTGGCACCTACTGTATGCAGGGCCTGTCACCCTGCCCTGTGGTTTGGTGTGGGGTTTCTTCCCATTTGCATGTGATAACACAGAGCAAGTCACCATCAAATGGGGGGACTGGAGTCCACAGAAAGGGTCACCATCATATGAGGGACTGGAGTCCAGGGAAAGAATAAAATGGGTGAAAGAGTCCCAGGAACAGGCCTGGCTTCCCACTGTGTCTCTAGGCCCTGTATGTGGCTCTGTGCAGGTCAGAACTGGCTAGGTGACCTGTGTTAGCCACAGCACTCTGAGGTACACCCTGCCTCTGCTCAGAGTCCTGCCTCTGCCCTTCGGAGTTGAATGTGGCCCAGAAGTTCCAGGTCCGGCGCCGGCGCCGGCTCCCATCAGGGATTCCCGGAGGGCCCTGGAGTAGCTGGAGCGGCAATGTGTGTGTCCCACCTGGTGAGAGGACCCTGGGCCCCAGGAGCACTAGAAATAAGGCCACCTCTGGCTGGTGCAGGACAGTCATCCAGGCACTGTGAAGGCTGAGACAAGAGGGCTGTGTGTTTGGGGTCAGAGTGGGCTCCATAGCCAGATCTTGTCTCAAAAGGAGAGAGAGAGAGAGAGAGAGAGAGAGAGGAGAGATCCAGATGATAACTTGAGTACTTGGCTTTGGGGCCCCTCCTTTAGCATTCTGTTAGGTCAGAACATCAGGTTAAGCCTCCAGGGTGAAGTCACTTGCTTGAGGACCTAACAGTTTCTGGGACTGTCTGTCTCTGGTATCCTTACAGAAACCCTTCCCCAGCCCAAGATTAAGTTCCTGATGGAGCCACTGGGCCAGGATGGGAGGCGGAGGCTGACCGTACAGGGGCAGGTGACTGGGCCATCCTGGGCTGGGGGGCGGGCAGAGGAAGGAGGCAAAGGGGCCCAGAAAGACATGGAGAGGAGATGTTGGTGAGGTTATAGCGTAGCTCTGAAGGTTAGCTGGGTGTGGTGATATACGCCTGTTACCTGGGGAGGTGGAGTCAGGTCAGGAGTTTCAGGTCATCCTCAGCTACATAGGGAGTTGGAGGCCAGCCTGGGCTACATGAGACCCTCACTCTGAAGGTAATGGGAGTGTGCATGAGCAGGGTGGGGGGCAATGTTAGGTATGGCTTGCTCAGGCTGTGTCCTGTTTCCCACCCATCTCCCACTCCACAGTCACTGCAGCCTGATCTTCCAGAGAACTGCCAGGATGTCATGCCGGGTGGGCAGGTGACACACTTGGTACACATGAGAATGCTCTCCTGCCCCTGCCAGCCCTGGACCTCAAGGACTGTGAAGCTGGGCAAGACGTTGCACATCTCTGGGGCCGCCTACGACATGGTTGTAGTTGCCCAGACACGTTTTGCACGAAGTCCCATCCAGACCTGGCACCTTCCAGCCCAGGAGTTTTCAGGTGCTTGGGGCACAGGGATGGAAAGGACCAGGGAGCAGGCCAGGGGAGACTGAGCATGTGCCGGCCCGGGATTCCTACTGAGCATGAACAAAGCTGGGGTTCCTGCCCCACAAAAGTAAGATGATGTCTCTACCTCACAGAAATCCTTCTGCCTCTGCTGCCCAAGTGCTGAGATTAAAGCCACCATGTCCGGCTTCCCATAACATTTTTTTACCCAAATAGACACCCGTCATTGAGCATACCTGTCATCCCAGCACTCAGGAGGCTGAGACAGGAAGATTTCAAATTCTAGTCCACATAGTGGGACCTTACTGAAAACAACACAGCCTTCTTAATCTTGTCAGCTTTTTGGTCTGTGAGCTTGTCACTACGGTGCTGGGACAGAACCATACAGCAGCGGGTCTTTTGGCTCTAGGCTGATTGGGTCATGGTTCTGCTGGGCAGACTTAGGCTGGTAGCTCTTCCTCTCTGAGCCCCAGTTTGCATATGTAAAACAGGGCAAACAGGGTCCCACTTCGTTCCCAGGAGGTGCCTATAAAGTGCCACCCAGGTGGTGTTCAGGAAATGCTAGTTGCACTCCCTAGAGTTGGATGTACTGTCTGTGATTACAGCACACACCCCTGGGGCTCCTGTCCCTCTAGTGACACCCTGCACTCCTTCCAGCTCTGGGACCTCTGAACATCAGCCAGGAAGGCAACAGGACATCCCTGCACTGGGCAGCCCAGGCTCCAGGCACTGCCTACTGCATTGAGTGGCAGCTGGACAGCCAGGACAGAAGCCACGACAACTGCACTCTTACTGCACCAGAAGACAAGGTCCCGGCTGGGATGGGTGCGTCCCTTCGGTTAATTAACCCTTGGAAACGACTGACCAGCTCCACCCTCAGGACCTGCTCATACATGGTGTCTGAGGCCCCAGAGTCACTCAGCAGTGAATCCAGGCTGAGACTGGGACAGTTCCTCACAGGTCTTCGGCCTGTACTGATTTCCTGGGTTCAGCCCCTGGGCAGGTCACACCCCGGTGCATAATGAGTGTCACACCCCAGTGTGCTTGTTGAATAATTGCCCTCACCTACCAAGCTGGCATTTCACAAGATGTTTGTGGGAGTTAATGAGGTTTCAGAAGGAAAGAGGAGACAGATGGTTGCTGTGTCTTGGAGACTTCCTGCTCAGGGCTTGGGCTGCAGCCCTTGTGAAGAATACACTTTTTTTGGTGGTCTTAGAGATCCCCTAAATGGAGGCTGCAGAGCTGGACACAGACACCCCTTCCCCATGGAGTAAGGCTGGGAGCAGTGATAAGGTGTCCAGAAGTGACTATGGTTCAGGTCTTTGAAGCATGAGTAGGAGTTTTCTGCCTTCCTGTCAGAAAGAACTGCCAGGGCAGCACATGCACATTAAGGACATGCTTTGCTCAGTTACCTGGCCAATGTCGGTCTTTTGAGCAGCTCACACCTGGAGCCCAGAACCTGGGGCAATGAAGGAGGACTGTTACCGTGTCACCATCTTCGCCTCCTTGCGTCCCGATACGCTCTCATCCTGGTCGACCGTCCTGTCGGGTTACTACTTTGGGGGCAATGGTGAGTGACTCAGGCTTTGTCTCTCTGTTGGCCTTGGGTGTCTGGGAGGTATCTACATGCATCAATAGCTGTGGGCAGAGCCGGAGCTGTGGGCAGGGCCCTGCAGTGGGTGGAGCCAGAGCTAAGGGAGGAGCTGTGGTTGTGGGTGGAGACAGTTTTGTGAGCTGAGACAGGGATGTGGATAGGGCCAAGCCAGGGGGTATGGCCAGGCCGGTGGGTGTGATATCCCATTCTACAGGTACAGCAGAGGCTCAGAGAGGGTAGGCTGAAGACTAGTCTGTGCACAGCCTCTGGCAGGACGTGTAAAAGCCAAGCAAGTGCCACCTCGTGGGGTCCATACCCATTCAGTGGGGCTCTGTACACTGTCCTTGGGCCCCATGCCGGATATCTGTCTTGTGTGGTTTGTAATCACCCTATGTGGCCCGTACCTGCCCTGTGGGGTCTGTGCCCACTGAGTGGGGTCACGTGCTGCCTGTGGGTTCCGTACCCACCAGTGGGGCTCCTGGGTTCCCTCCCAGCACCTCTTGAAGGTGCTCAGCATTGATCCAACACTGTGTGGGTTGCAGCTTCGGTGGCCGGGAGGCCACAGCGTGTCTCCGTGAAGAACTACAGTGGAGACTCAGTATCCTTGGAGTGGACGCCATCTCAGCTGAGCACCTGCCCAGGAGTCCTGAAACAATACGTTGTGCGCTGGGAAGCAGAGGACAGTGAACCGGTGTCAGGTGCGGGAGAGCCGGGCTGCTTCTAGGGAACTTGGCTTGGTTCCATTTTGCTGTGTGATGCTGGGTACATCACTGACCCTCTCTCTCTTTCAGTTTTCCCCCCTTTAAAATAAGAAAATTTAAAGCCGGGCGTGGTGGTGCACACCTTTAATCCCAGCACTTGGGAGGCAGAGGCAGGCAGATCTCTGTGAGTTCAAGGCCAGCCTGGTCTACATAGTGAGTTCCAGGACAGCTGGGGCTACAGAGAGACCTTGTCTCAAAAAGAAAGAAAGAAAGAAAGAAAACTAGGTTCAACGTTGGTTTTTTTTTTTTTTTTTAACTTTTTAGTCACATTTAGATTTATTTTCTATTTGTGGGGCAGAGGGATGTGCCTGTGCCAGGGCTCAGGTGCAGAGGTCAGAGAACCTTGTGTGAGTCAGTTCTCTCTTTCCACCATGTGTGTCCTGGGATCAATTCTGGTCATCAGGCTTGGAAGCAAGTGCCTTTACCAGAAAAGCCATCTCACCTGCCTGTTTTTTTGAGTCTCATGTATTTTCACAAGGACTGTTCTTATGAACAACTCCAAGGTGTTCAGGGCTTAAGGAAAGAGGTCTTAGCCCCAAGCCCAGAGTGGGGTCTACTCAGTTAGCACTGGTTCCCTGGACCAGGTGCATCCCATGGGCTGAACTTTGACTCTGGGTGGTGAAGGGGTTCACGGGCCCACACTGCCTCCTTCCAGCAGAGAGGCTCCTGCCACCCACAGAGACCCAAGTCACCCTTCAGGGACTGCGGACAGGGGTGGTGTACACGGTTCAGGTGCGGGCAGACACGGAGTGGCTCCCGGGTGCCTGGAGCCAGCCCCAGCGCTTCAGCTTCGGTGAGTGGAGAGGCAGGGGCAGCTGTTTACCGAGCATGCACTGCGCCGCAGCCCCCTAATGACTTGCACAGCCCCTTCCTGACCTAAACTTTCTTGTGTGGCTTTCCATGGGCCTCAGGAGAATGTAGTAGGCCGGGGGTGGGGTAGGGGGCTGCCTCACCTGCCTGCAGGGCTTGATGTTGCCTGCTTGTCGAACTCTTATTCATCCTTCGGAACCAAGCTTTAAGGCTCCCTCCTCCAGGAAGTTTCTCTGCCCCACAGTGATACATGAACTGCGCCTGTGCTCTGCTTTGATACCTCGGGGGGCCTCTGGCTCTGGGTCACCTGTGTCTCCCCCAGGCAGGGGGCTCCGAGGCAGGGGAGGGAGGGGAGAGCAAGGAAAGGCTTGACTCTCCCTGAAGCGAGCGCCCCTCCCCCAGAGCTGCAGATTTCCCGCCTGTCCATCGTCTTCGCCTCTCTGGGGAGCTTTGCCAGTGTCCTCCTCGTGGGTGTCCTTGGATACCGAGGCCTGAATAGGTAACTCCCGCCCTTACCCCGCCCGACATGTCCACTGTGACAGCAACGAGGATGCCCTTGCACCCATTTTATAGAGCATGAAAGCAAGACAAAGGGCCCAGGATTGACCAGGTGATGGGATTTGAACCCTAGTGTGTGAGACCCTCTCCATCCCACACCCGTATAACCTGATGGGGGAGAAGAGAAGGAGTTAGAAATACCTTCTGTGATTCGCTATCCTTTGTCCCAGGGCCGCCTGGCACCTGTGCCCACCCCTGCCCACACCCTGTGCCAGCACAGCTTTGGAGTTCCCTGGCATCCAGGGCAAGCAGGTAAATTTTTCTTTTCCACTTCTGGCTGTCGCTTGCTGAGTAGCTGAGTAGCTCATCTGCGAGCCACTGGCTGTGGATGAGTGTACGTTATTCTCTGTGACTCTACTTGAAAGCAGGTGCTCCAACTCCCCTAACCATGCATAAGAACAAGCAGAGACTTTTCTGGAAGGCATGTCATAGACACAGAACTCAAAATGGCTTCAAAGGAAAGGGGAGCTTGAAAAAAACAAACCCCAAGGTGGTGGGTTTCAGGTGTGGGGAACCCAGGGATTCTGGACCCCTCTTGGGGGCAGCTGTTCTCCTTGTGGTTGGCTGGTCAGTGGACCTAGGGGAACAGGTGTCAGTTTCTCCATCACCTGGAGCCCAGCTGGGGTGCACAGGCCGGCTGAGTGCAGGTCACCTACTGGACCTTCTTCAAGATGGTCAGGACTTTAGACAACTCATCAGGAGCTGGCCCAGCTCACTATACCCTGACACTGCCTACAGCCCTGACCCATAGCCCTGGCCCCGCCCATAACCCTGGCCCCGCCCACAGTCTGTCCTTCTCTCTAGACTTGGCAGTGGAGTAGCCCTGGGGACTTCCCGGAAGTGCTGTGGCCGCAAGAGATGCTAGTGGTGGAGATGCCCTGGGACAGAAATGACCAGACAGAGCCGGCCCAGGCCTGCCCTGAGCCCACCGTGGATCTGGAGCCATCCTTGCAGCAGGACGCAGTCCTGGGTCTGGGCGAGCAGGAACGTTTGGGTGGCAGCCTGGCCCGGAGACTCCCACTCCTGGGAGACCTGACCCAACCGGACCACAAACTTGTCGATCCCTGGTGGACCCGGAAGGGTGAAGAACCGGGACTGTCCACCTTGCCTTACCGGCAGGAGGGCTAACTATTGCAATCATGGTGACTGCTTATTAGATACCTACTGAATACCAGCCAGTTCCTTCTTCATTGATTTCCTAAACCCCAACACCTGGTCACCATGGCTGTGGGCAGGTCCAAGGCTATGGGTGGGTAGGGCTATGAGCGGGTCAGGACTATGGGTGGGGGACGGGATATGGGTGGGGCCAGAGCTGTGGGCGGGTCATGGCTATAGGTGGGGTCATGGCTATGGAGGGGTCAGGGCTGTGGGCGGGCCAGGGCTGTGGGCTGGTCATGATCTGGTCCACCATGCTGTCCTGCTGTATAGATGTGACTACTGAGGCTAAGAGAGTGTCTTCTTACCTGAGCTCACACAGCATCGGCAGGACTCAAACCCAGGCCTGAGTGACCTAGAGCCTCTCTTCCCCCAGCCACGGTGTTCTTCCTTCCCCTTCTTCCAACAGCTGTGGCCACACAGCCTGTGATGCTAACCCTAGAAACTGCCAGGAGCAGAAGACTGCTCTGACCAGTCAGCCAGCCAACACTCAGTGCAGGCATGGGCCCTGCTTTTCTGGGTCTTTCAAGTCTGAGGGGACCTAGTTACAGGCTCAAATTGACCCCAATGTACTGGGCTGGGAGTCCAGCCCCAGGAGCACTAGGCAAGGAGTCTGACTATTGTGGGGGCCTCAAAGTTTGGAGTAGTCAAGGGTGTGGAGACAGGTTGGGGGTTTGTTGAAGACACAGAGCAAGTGCCTAGCATACACCAGGCCCTGGGGTCAGTCCTCAGCAGCACAATAAAAAAGTGGGCAACGAGGGCTCTGGACACTTCGGGGAAGTAACACTCCCCAGACTCAGTTTCCCGCTTGGAGGGTCAAACACTTAGCAAATGGGCAATCTCTCTGATTGAAAATAGGTGCACGCCTGTCATCCCAGCACTCGGGAGGCTGAGGTTGGAAGATCAGCAGTTTGAGGCCAGCCTGGGCTACTTATGAGCCTATCTGGGAGACAGACACTCAGAACTGAGATCAGACTTGGGTAGGAGGGACAGTTGAAGCAAGAGAGGCTGGGTCCCCCAGAACAGGGGTATTAGATGGCCCCAGCGTCCTTTCTCCGCAGGGGATGTGCCCCGAGGTGAGGCGCAGTCTGGCACCCCCTTTCGGGGCACACACTGCCTGGCACCTCAAGTCTCTCCCATCTGCCGGTCACAATGATCGAGATTCTTACTGAACTTCTCCGTGGCCACCAGGGGGCAGAAACGGCACGTGTGCAAAACAGTCTTTTCCAGTTTCAGCCCTGGAAGGATGCATCACCCAGAAGCCCTGCATTTTGTGACTACGGAGCAGCAGGTCTCCAGACCTCCCACACTCTGAGACTTCAATTTCCCCAAGGAAGCTTCTAGCTCTGGAAACAGCTTTGTTCCTCCAGCCTCACCTCACAAAGTGGCTGCACACGTTTGCTGTAGCCCAGGCTAGCCTGAGACGCCTGATCTTCCTGCCTGTCTCCCCGGTGCTGGGGTGACAGATGTGTGCTGCACATCTGGCTCTAGCTAGTTTTGGGGGTATCTGCTGGGAGGAGGGGAGGCTGAGTTGGGCAGAGGAGTTCTGGTGTGCCAGGGAGAGAGCCATTGAGATGTTTGCAGCCTGACAGCCAAAATTTTCCATACAGCTCCCCCCTTTTTGTAGTTGTTTTTTGAAACAGAGTCTCCCTATAGTCCCCAGATGGGCTGGAACTCAGTATGTAACCCAGGCTAGCCTTGATCTCCCAGAGATCCTCCTGCCTCAGCCTCCCGAGCACTGGGATGAGTGTTGTATGTCACACACCTGACCCTCTGCCTCACCCGTCTCCTTAACCTCTGTCTGTCTTGGGGCTGGGGGGTGGTGAAACGGGAAACTGATCTCCCGAAGGTACAGAGGTACAGGCTGCTTCAGACCCCCCCCCCCATACTCCAGGCTGCATCTTTCTGGTAACTGTGCTATGTGCCTCTGCGTTCTAGCCAGGACTAGGCTGAGCTATCACAGGCTCTGGAGTGGTAGGTAATCCAGCCACTGGGCAGCCAGAGCTGGGGGGTGGGGGGGGTGGAAACGGGAACCTGTGCCCCCGAGGGTCCAGGGTTACAGGCTGCTCCAGCCCCCCCCCCCATACTCCAGGCTGCATCTTTCTGGTAACTGTGCTATGTGCCTCTGCGTTCTAGCCAGGACTAGGCTGAGCTATCACAGGCTCTGGAGTGGTAGGTAATCCAGCCACTGGGCAGCCAGAGCCACTGCCTGCACCTGACACCAAACACTTCACAGCGAAGCCCTCCTGGGCTCTCCCCTCTTCTGTTACGTTGTCTTTAAGCTGCAGTGCCCACATTCCCCACAGTTCCCTTCTTTAAAGTGCACAGCTCAGTGTCATTTAGCAATTCACATTGTGTGTACAAAGCACCTCTGCCTAGAACATTCCAGAACATTCCATTCCAAACGCAAAAGCAGCCATCACTTGTGAGCTGCTTCTGTTCCCCTCCCCTGTCACAACCCCTGATCATCTCTGGATTAACCTGTTCTGGATGTTTTCTATCAACATGGCCCACAGGACCTTTGTGCTGATGGCTGTCCATCAACATCATGTTTTTGAGGTTTTTTGACGTACATCAGCGGCTCTTTCCTTTTCATGGCTGAATAATATTCCATGGTGTGCCTGGAATATGTTGTGTTTATTTATTCATCTGCTGACTTGCACATGGGTGGTTCTGCTTTTCTAGCTGCTGTGAATTCCACAGCCTGTCTGCTCAAGTTATGGTGGGAACAACTCCTGTTCACTCTCTCTCTTACTTCTGTTTTCTTCTCTCTCTGTTCTGTTCCCTTTTCTCTCACCTTTTTTCTTTCCCTTTCCACTCCTTTTGTTTCTTGCTGCAAATGAAACTTAGGGCCTTGTGCATCCTTAGCTGGGGCTCTACCCCTGAGCCACATCCCCCAGTCCCTCACTGGGGGATTCTGGGAAAGGGTTCTACCCCTAAGCCACATCCCAAGCCCCTCACTGGGGGATTCTGGGAAAGGGCTCTACCCCTGAGCCACACCCCCAGTCCCTCACTGGGGGATTCTGGGAAAGGGCTCTACTCACCCGAGCCACGCCCCCCCAGTCCCTCACTGGGGGATTCTGGGAAAGGGTTCTACCCCTGAGCCACGCCCCCAGCCCCTCACTGAGGAATTCTGGCAAAGGGCTCTACCCCTGAGCCACACCCCCAGCCCCTCACTGGGGAATTCTGGGAAAGGGCTCTACCCCTGAGCCACGCCCCCCAGTTCCTCCCTGGGGGATTCTGGGCAGGGCCTAGGTGACTGGCATGCTTATCACACTGGTTTCTCCTGGACTCTGAGCCACTTTTCTGCTGAGATCTCGCCTCTTCATCCCCTATCAGGGCGTGAGTCCCGCCCTTCTTGGGTTCCTTCCCAGAATCATCAATGTTTAATTGCACAGTCAGTGGGAGATGGTAGGGCTTTCAGAAACCTCACCTAGCCCAAAGGTGCCCAAAGTCACCAACCTTCCCACCACACATGGAGGTCGCCAGCTGCCCAAGGCAAGTTGGCCTGGTTTCCCTGAGCCCCCCCTCAACTAGGTTTCCATGGCGGTCACTGCTCAGCCCTCCCCATCCAGCTCAGAGCTGCTCCTGACTACTCTCAGTGCCCTGGGCTGACTCAGCCCTGGACCTTCCTACTGGGAGCCAAACAGCAGGCGGTGCACAAAGACCACTCCCGGGCAAGAACAGGGTTTCCCTCCCAGGTTCAGAGGCTCTTTCCAACTGGAGCCTGGAAGAGGAGGTCATACAGTCAGTCAACAAGCCTCTCAGAGATAGGGCTCAGGTTGGGCTATGAAGCTAGGTCTTCTGCAGGCCTCAGTTTCCCTGTTGTGGAAATGGGGACATTAACACTTCTGGGGGGGTCTGTGAGAGGTGACAGGGGCCAAACAGATGGGCCAGTATTCGAAGCCACCATCATCCTGGATAATACTCAAAGATACTTGGTGTGCTAGGGACTCAACTCACATGCAGCTTCTGGCTCCCGGCAGGTGCGGCTATCGCCTCGTAGCCTGTCTTGTATCTCTCTCTGTCTCTATATCTTTCCCTGTCTTTCTTGATCTCGCTCTGTCTCACTCTGACCCACAGTCCTGGGGCATCAGGTCTCTCACACAGAGATGGCTGAAGTGGCTGGAGGCATAGGCAGTCTTGTCCTCTGCACCCCTGGCCTCCACCAGCCCTATGCGAGGTGGGAGACTGAATGAAGCCACCCAGAGCTGCTGGATGTCAGAGGGTGACTCCCTAAGGTCCCATCCTCCTCCTGCCGGAGCCTCAGTTTCCCCATCTGTAAAGAGGATGGGTGTCCCTGAGTCAGGGTGGCTGCCCAGAGCAAGTGAACCTTCACGAAGCTGAGTGGGGGGTTACCCAGCACTGGTGGTGTAAAAACTGCGGAGATCAAATCAAAGGTTCTAGAGATGGGAAGTGCCTGAGTGGGAGTTCTCCCATCCTGGCTGCCGCTGAGCTTCCCACCTGTCTCCTCCATGCAGATCCCTGTGCTCTGGGACCTGTTTTCCCCTCTGTGAGATTGGATGCCCCCCTGCCCCCCACCTCTTTTTGGTCTTTTTGAAACAGGGTCTCCCTGTCGCTCCAGCTGGTCTGGAACTCACTATGTAGACCAGGCTGGCCTTGAACTCACAGAGATCCACCTGCCTCTGCCTCCCAAGTCTTGGGACTACAGGCCACCATGCCCAGCATGCTGCGCTGTCTCTTTACTTCCCACTCCCTACATCCACCAGGAAAACTCTGGTCCCTGCTCAAGGACCAAAGCAGCCTCTTCTCAGGCCCCCCCCCCCGACGACCAGCTGGTGGCCTGAGTCACCTGTCTCTCTGCATTGGCATCTGCCTTCCTCGCTCTGTCTGTGATCCCTTCCCAGCAGCTCACCCTTGCCTGCCTCAGGGCATTTGCATGGGCTGTGCTTCTCCGGGAACCATTCTTCCTGCTCACATGAAGTCTGACATGTGGGCTTGGCGGTCTTTAGTTGCTGTATACAGTGAGGGCTTAATCAGTACACAACTGAAGAATGAGTCAGAAAAATGGAGTTGGCTCTTGTGTCACAAATAATGGAGGCCAAGAAAGCAAAGGAGTGGCTGTGGGAGTAGCCACAGGCTCCCTGAAGAGGCGGCCTGGGAACTGAGGCCTTCTTGGCACAGAAGGGAGCAGAAGGTGGGGGACGGAAACTCCGTGAATAGCCCGGGGCGGGGGTGCGGAACCAGTAACCCAGTGCCGGGGGATCTGAGGTGCCGTGGGGATGGCTAGGTTCTCTCTAAGGAGAAGCAACATTGCCCTTCGGGGTCCTGAGGGAGGGGTCTTTGGTTCATCTGTCCCCGGCACAGGAGCCCTTCTCTTGAGCGATCACGGCTGGAGAAACCGAGGCACAGAACTGTATAACGTCCCCGTCAACCTGCCCTGCCTGCCCCGGGACTTTCTCAGGGTGGAAACCATGACAGCAGGTTTCATCGGCCAGTGGTAGGAGCTGCAGGCTGGGTTTCGGTTTGCAGACTGCAATTCCGGATCACACCGCCTGTGAGTGACCTGGGAGGTTAGCTCTGCTCTGGGTGACAGAAGGAAATGGGCCACTGGGTCACCCTGTGGGATATGGTAGCCAAGGACACGGATGGGAGGAGCAGGCTGGCACACCTCCTCCTAGCTTGCTCTTGCCCCCATATCCCAGCCGGGCCTGCTGTATGCATCGTTGTAGTTATTGTTTTATTTTTTAGCACAGAGTCTTAAATAGCCCAGGTTGACCTGGAACTCACTATGTAGCCAAGGCTGGACTTGAACTCCATATCCTCCTGCTCATGGGCGTTTGCCACCCCTAGGCACCTTTTCTCCAATTTCTGGCCTCCACAGCTGTGACAGAATAAATCTTTTTTTTTTGAGCCATCAAGAGTCATACCCATTTCTCTGAGTAACTCCAAACCTCATAGACCCCTCACGCCCCACATGACAGCTGATTTCTGGGCTCTGAGGAGGCCGACACTGTGCCTGCACGGGAGTGGGATGGCGTGGGGTATGTTTCTCTTTAGGGACTCAAGGAGGTGGTGCCTTGTGGACTTTAATACACCCCAAAAACCCTGGTGGCATTCCGACAGTCAAAACTGGCCCATCCTATCAGCCTTCTCAGATGGACATTGAGTGGGCATCTTGGGAGACACTGAAGGCATTTGATTTTGGAACTTTTGCCAATCAAGTGGCAGCAAGTTGATGTTTGTGTCCCTGTCTCCTGGGTCCCATGGTGTAAGAGGAGCAGCTGTTTTACCTTTGGTGTGAACATCTGGGCTCTTGTATTCATGGTAGGTTCTTTATGAGTGTGGTATGCTATTCCTTCACTGGTTTAATTTATGATGGGATTATGTCCTGCTAAACCCATTCTAAGTTGAAAGTGTCACAAATTGAAAACACACAAGCCCAACTTACCTAGGGGAAAACCAGTTCTTTCCCCTCAGGCTCTTGTGGCAAAGGAGGGGGAGGGATGTGGCTCATGGCTGGTACCTCAAAAGAAAATCTGGTCCCTTAGGGCTGGAGAGATGGTTCAGTGGTTGAGAGCACTCTCTGCTCTTGCAGAGGACCCAAGTTCAGTTCCCAGCACCCACATGGCTAACAACTGTCCATAACTCCAGTTCCAGGGAATCTGACACCCTCCTCTGGCCCTCATGGGCATTGCACACATTGCACAGACACACACAAGCATACACATAAATAAAAAGAAATCTTAAAAAACAGAAAGGTCCTGCCCTCATCTGCCCCTCATCCCCAGCCCAGGGCAAGGGCAAAGCTCTGGATGCGGAGTCTGTCTTCTGTAGAATGCTTCCAGACTCCACCCCACAAACTTGTAAGACGGACCACGGTGAACCAGGTAGCCCACATGCATGGCAAGCACGTCTTGGCGGTTTGTTTACCTCTTCACTGTCTTCCAGGTGTCTCCCACTCTGAACACTGTTTTATTGCACGTGTGTTAGCGTATGTGGAGGTTGCCCTCTACTGCTCATCTTATTTATTACATTTATTTGAGGGGCATATGCACATGAACACAGGTCAGAAGACACGTCCTGGGAGCCGGTTCTCTCCTTCCGTCATGTGGGTCCCAGGGATCGAACTCAGGCTTGGCAGCAGGCTTTACCCAGAGGCTTTTCACCAGCTCCGCCTCGATTTTTGAGACAGGTTCTCTCATCATGGACTGGATAAACAGGCTGGCCACTGAGCCCCAGGACTCCTACCCCGCCACCCCCAACCCCGCCCCCGCAGTGGGGTTACAGTACAGGCGGCTGCGTGAGGCTCTTACAATGGTGTTGTGGATTCGAACTCAAGTCCTGGCACTTGTGTGGCAGGATGTTACCCACTGAACTATCGCCTCGGCCTCCCTATTCTTTTAAAAGTTTTTTTTGATTTATTTTTATTTTACATATATCATTTTTTTTCCTGAGTAGATATAAGTGCAACACATGCATATAATTCCTGTAGAGGCCAGAAGAGGCCATCAAATTCTCTGGACCTGGAGTTACAGATGATTGTTAGCCACCATGTGAGCCAAACCCAGGTCCTCTGCAAGAGCAGCCAGTGCCCCTAACTGCTGACCATCTCTCCAGCCCCAGCCCCCCTGTTCTTAATTGTTGGGGGCCTCTGTTATGTGAAGTAGAAGTCTCTTCATATCTGGATAGCTCACGAGCTCGGAGTTATGTGCTGAGACTCCTTTCATAGCACGGTACTTTCCTGGCAATTTTCCTGACTCTCCTTTTGAAGTACCCGCCACAAATGCCATAACATAAACATGGCCTCTGGCTCTAGGAATACCATGCTTTCCTGTGTGATTTTTCAGGTAGTCAGCGGTCTGGCAGCATGGCAGAAATCCACTTCCATATGAAAATAGAATGTCTCACTAAAGTATCTATCAGCCAAAGCTTTTACCACTACCCCTATGGTATAAATATCCCAGTCTTTCTCTCAATATCAGAGAGCTGGGTCGCAGAGAGCTGGATCAATAGAGAGCTGGACAGCAAGGAGCTGGAGCAGAGACACTTAATAAAGCTGTAACACAGACTAAGCCGAGTCTTGAGTCTTGTGTCTTACTACCGGCGACCCAGCCTCTCCGGGGGACGCACTCGTCCGTTACCGACTTGCAGACATCCTAGCTTTCGCCGTCCTCGTACTCTTCCCAGACCCACAGAGACACGGAGAAGCCCGCAGGGCCAGACCCGCCTTCTTCCAGGGCGCGCGGCTGAGACCAGGGGACCGATCCCCGCGCCGCAACTCTTCAGGTGTGCCCACGCACACCATGCCAGGGCGCCCAGCGTGCGCGCACTATATCTGGCGCCACAACATGGGAGCCTCTGAACCTCGTGCCAGCTAGGAGCTGGTGTCCACGGGAATGCTGGATTCGTGAGTATCCCTCCTCCTCAGGAGGGCAACAAAAGATCTCTTCTAAATTTCCTTCCTTCTCTTTTCCGATCTGAAGTTCTCACGTGGAACTGCTAGGGCCAGAGAAACAACTGATGCTTTCTGGCCAGGGCTACCCCCTGGTGTTGGCTGAAGGTCTCTCTGAACCCCTAACGGACCCCGACTGCCTGTACAGGTGTGGACAAAAGACTCTATCTAGACATCTCTTTACTATCAAAAACCTGGTAACGCATCGGCCAATTAAAAACCATTAGGATGGCCGCCAGCCCCTCAAATTTGCGGGAAGATCTTGTGACTGGGAACCACTGTGATCCCCTGAAATTCTAATTTAAGGCACGTCCCTTTGGGAACCGTCACTTCACCCCACTTTTCTATCTGAACACTGCTACAAAAAATCCCTAAAGTTCTAAGCTTTAGAGTCAGGCAGATTCCTCTAGCCAGCTCTGTTTTCCTACCCCAGGGCATTCAAGCCACAGCTGAAACCGGTTCAGTGAAAATTCAAATTAGCTAACCCCTGCCGAGCACCTGCAGCTCAAAAGCAGCTCCAAGACAAAAGATTTAAACCTGCAACTTTTTTTCTTCAAACCTAGGGGCTTTTAACTTGCCAAGGCACTTCAGCCCTCTAGTGTCCAACTGCTGTAAAAACATCTTCCCTTTACAATGGGAAATTCTGCATCAAGCCAGAAGAAGTGCCAAATCCGTTCTCTTAAAACCCTGCTCAAATCTAGAGGATTAAAAATTTCAAAATAGGAAAGCTTAAAATTTTGGAATGAGGTGTATCAATTTGCACCCTGGATCTTATCCGCAGACATATCTGATCCAGAGGTGTAGAACTTTCTTTCACATTTGGCTTATAAGAAAGAAGCCCAAGAAAAGCATGATTTTCCTCTCTCCTTTTTCCCAATAATGGCAGCCATCCAGCAATGCTTAAAAAACCCACCTAAAATTGAAGAAAGCTTACAAATGCCGGAGAATAATAAAAGAGAGGTTTTAGATGATAAAAAAAGACCCTAAAACTGCCTAGTAACAGATTCAACAAGCCCAGATACTAAAGCCCAAATTTCAAAAGCTACCAAAGATTCTCAGGTAAAATCCCCTCCTCCCC
>NW_008360309.1:1522337-1525576 GCF_000622305.1 Nannospalax galili
AAAAAATCAGGGCAAGAAAAACATGTTTTTACAAGGCCACCTGGTTGTTTCAAACTGGGGCAGGGGTACACTTAAGGCTTGGCCTCCAACATCTCCTCCCTTCTACTTTAATAAAGGTAGTCCAGACTCCTCCCATGAGAGGCTATAGTTCTCACAGTTTTTGCTCTTGGTACTTTTGGGGAGGCGAGGCAGAGCAGTGAGGGACCTTTGGGTCCCTGCCTGGGTGACTGCGCCTGTCTTAGGTTGGAAGGGATCTCCCCCAAATCATACACCCGTCATGGGATGAGGCCGCAGCTTTGGCGGCCCTCCTGTCTTAGGTGTTTTAGTGAGGGGGCCACTTCTCTTACCCGTCTCTGGCTGCCAGTCAAGCTTGGCGGGCAAAGGTGAATGTACCAACCTCATGCTAGTCTGGTTATAGATGTTAGGGAGTTATGTTATAAGTCCAAGGTTAAGGTACCAGGAGACCTCAAGGGTCTGTCATATTCAGTTTCCAGGGGCTCAGTCATCTCTAAGCGTTGATAGTGGATTTGAATGGGCTTAGATAAAATTGAATCAACCTGTTGTTTGATAAATTTTGTGATCCTATTGAATGCCCAGGGCCCAAGGGAAATTACTATCAGAAGGCTGAGGAGGGGGCCAAGGAGGGGAAGGAGGTAGGGCATGAGTTCCGCCAAGTCCGGTCCAGAAGGGGTTATCTTGTGGTCCTCGACCATCGCTTTTCTAATTGTTCTTGGAGATTTTTGATCTTATCTCGAACTATGCCGGATTTGTTGGTATAGAAACAGCACTTCTCCTTTAAAAACAAGCAGATGCCTCCCTTTTTGGCAGTTAACAAGTCTAGACCGCTTCTGTTTTGAAGGACTACCTCAGCCAGGCTATCGAGTTGTGTCTGGATCTCTATTATGGTTTCTGAGAGAAGTTGAACATCATCAATCAATTGTTGGGAGAGTTTATAGTAGGTGTGGGTGGCCATCCCCAAGCCTGCAGTTCCAGTAGCCAGCCCGGCGGTTACGCTGAGTGTTATCATTAAGGGAATCATTTGGACGGCTATTTTGGGATGGCCTCCCACGTATTCAAAGGCAGGAACATGGAGGGGCTCGCTGCCTAGAATGATATCTAGATCTGGAAATAAGACGGCGAGGGTACATTGACCTGTCCAATTGACTGGAAGGAAGTTATGTGCCCTTCCCCCCACAAACAAAGACACTCCCAGCAGGTGGGCAAACATCAGCATCATATGAAACAGAAATGTTTGAGCTGCAGGAAGTTGAATAAATGTTCCCCAAATAGACACGGGAGCCATTTGGGTATGGTGTGGCAGAAACACAGAGTCCGGGTAATATGGGCATGGATTGGACTCGTATGGGAGGAGCTAGGGTGCAATTGTGGGGTGGCTTAAATAGCTCAGACTCTGAGGTATTGGAGATGGTGGAAGCGTTAATGATCACAGCAAGGGGTTTGGGGGGGTCCAACCTTTTGGCAGATCCAGCAGTCCTCGGCTATAGAGGGGGCTGTTTGGTTTAGCAACATATGGGTAAGTTCTAGTAAGCTTAGCGTCTGTGGGTCAAGGTCTAGTTCTTCTCTATCCTCAGGTAACGCTAAGGGGTGGTTAATTGAGTTTAGGGTACAGGGTTTGAACTCTTTGTTCTATCTCCTTATTTACTCTTGTTTGTTGTGCTTTGTCTTGAACCCCACTACTATCCATATATCCTATGGGGGCCTCTAGGTCCCAACATAGGTCCTCTCCAACATTGCCATGACATTGGGAGGGTGCCAAATTTCCCCCGTCAATGCCCAGGGGTGTCCTGGGTTGTCTTATCCCAGTCCAGTAGGTCTTGTTTCTGTAAGAGCATTGTTGAGCAAAGTCATAGCAAACAGAGTGTATGGTCTGATAGAACGAGGTGCAAGGGCAGGGGCCAGGCTGGCCATTAGCAGGGGGGATCACCTTGGGCTTAAGTATACAAACCCATTGCTGAAATCTGTGAGATGGGCTATTGGTATTTGTATAATGCATCATATGGGCCTGGCGATCCCCACAATCAGCCTGTCTGGTAAAAAATGCCCCGGTGGGAGCCATGAAGGCCTTGTAGACCCCACAGGTTAAGGGGCAGCCCTGGTATGATGTAAGGCTTAACTTGGCCTGTATTTCCTTCCTCATCCTTCCAAGTAAGGATCTTAGAACTCTGCTTAGGGTGGGAGGTCTGGCCTATTCCTTTTAGATGAGTCATGGAAACCATGCATGGCCACTCCTTAGGCCAGTGTCGCTCAGAGATAATTGTAGCATCAGCCCCAGTATCAATGAGTCCCCTAAAGGGCTTATCATCTAGCCACAGGGTGAGCATAGGCCTATCTTCAGTAACTTGTTGTGCCCAATATATCTCTGAAGGCCCAGGAGGCCCAGAGCGGGGGGAGTACTAGAATGGGCATCTGTATTGGCAGGGAGTAGTAGGAGGTATGCAATCCGGTCCCCCTGATTAATTTTTATGGGCCCAAGAGTGGAAAGGGCTAAAAGTGCAAGTTGTCCAGTGAAGCTATTATCTATTATTCCCGGGGCTATTTGGAGACCTTCCAAGAGCATGCCTCCTCTGCCTATTACATATCCTGTCAATTCAGGTGGAAATGGCCCAAAAATATCTGTGGATATGAGTTGAAACCCTAGTTCTGGAATTAATATTGTAGAGGTGGAGGCACAAAGGTCCAATCCGGTACTCCCAGGGATAACTCTGAGGAGGGAGCTAAATTCCTGATCTGTGCTGGTGGGGTGAACCTGATAGCCCCAGGGTTCAATCCCTTTGATGGGGCCAGGGGCTGGCCCCGTGAGAAGTTTCCCTGCCTAGGGGCTAGGGTTTTTCCTTCATTATCAGTTTTAGAGTGGCATTCATTGGCCCAATGGCGCCCCTTTTTGCACCTAGGGCAAATAGCCTTGGGCAAGCCACATGGGGCTTTGGACCCAGCAGGGCATTCTTTAGAAAAATGACCAGGTTGTTAGCAATTGAAGCAAGTTTTATCCCTAGTAAAATTTTGGAAGGCAGCTCCTATCGCGAGGCCCATTGCATGGGCTGTCCCAATTCCTGAACATAGTTTAATGTAGTCAGAAAGAGGGCCCTGCCTGTGGGGCCTGATGGCTTCTTGGCATGCTGAATTAGCATTTTCATAGGCCAAGTGTTTAACAAAGGCACTATCTTCAGATTCCCCGACTAATCTTTTGGCCGCGCTGGTGAGGCGGCTGATAAAGTCAG
>NW_008360309.1:1525614-1526531 GCF_000622305.1 Nannospalax galili
GCCATGCCTTGAGTGCGGCATTCTGTATCTGAGCTAAGAGGCCCGGGGGAAAGGCAGCCTGTTGCAGATGTTCCCTCTTTTGTAACATTCATCACAGGGCCCTGGGCCCTCAGATGGCTCGATTTCAGTTTCCTCGGAGAGGCCAATGTTGGTCTGTTCGGGTTCTTAAGGTTCCAATAAGAAAAGGCAATTACGGGAACCTTCTCAGGTCCAAAGGTCCGATAATAATCCTGAAGTGCATCGCCTACTCTTTTCCATCTTTTTTGGTCAATTGTCCCTTCCAGGGGGAACCAAGGACATGTATCATGAATAAAGGAGAAAAATTGTTTAAGATCTTTTCCTGAAACCTTAATCCCTCGTGCTCTGAGGGACTCCTTGAGTCCCTGAAGAAATTGTCCCTGAGAATCCAAAGAGTTGCTCATGCTGTCTGAGAATCGCCCTTGCGTGAGCCTCGGCCGGTCAGTATAAGTGCTGACACACACCCGACAGACCCGGTCGCCTGTTAGTAACCGTAGATCTTCGGTGGATGGCTTAGAAGGAACAAGTACACCGCTCCTCCTACTCCAAGCAAGCTGGCAATTTCTCAGGAGCTGGGGTCCCTCCCTATTGTGGGACTGAGAATCTCAAGCACTAACAATGCCTATCTATTGGGTGCGTCAACCTTACCTTCTCTTCTACCGATCTGTCTCATGGTGTCTCAAAACTTTGTAATCTATTTGGCTCAGCAATCCCTTGGCTCCTATTCCTTATTGCCCTCTGATAATGCTGTGTATTGTGCTTGCTCACTGTTTTTTAAGATTTCTTTGCTGACAGTTACTGCCATTTGCTAAAATCACTAAAGGAAACAGGTCATGGTCAGTTATCATACTTTGGATTTTCCCGAGATGAAATGAGTTGGCTCTTAGGGCTGGTGATGG
>NW_008360309.1:1526953-1569192 GCF_000622305.1 Nannospalax galili
CAACTAAGCAGAGTCCCACGTCTTACTGGCGATCCAGCCTCTCCGGAGGCAGCATACCTCTGTCACCGGCTCACGGATCCCAGCTTCAGCCGCCTCGTGCTCTCCCGCGTGATCCAGAGGCCAGTGGATCTCGCATCAAGAGGAAAGCGCATGGGGAGAAATTAAGGCGGTATATGGCTGGACAACGCTCCAGCAGCAGATACCCACAGAGACATGGAGAAGCCTGCGGGGCCAGACCCGCCTTCTTCCAGGGCGCGTGGCTGAGACCAGGGGACTGATCCCCGCGCCGCAACTCTTCAGGTGTGCCCGCGCACACCACGCCAGGGCGCCCAGCGTGCGCGCACTATACTTAATGGATGTAAATCTCCATACATTATTCTTTCCTCTCTCTTTCTTCAACATTTTGAGACAGAGTCTCCCTCTATAGCCCAATTTGGTCTCAAATGCAGCATCCTCCTGCCTCTGCCAAGTGCTAGGATCACAGGTGTGCAGCGCCATGCTTGGCCAGGCGTCATCACTTTGAGTCTGGGCTCCCTCTTTCAGTTCCACCATCTGGAAGACTGTCTCCACCTTGGGGCAAAATTTCTGAGCTCTGTAAGGGCGGTCTGTGGGCAGCAGACTCTGATCTTTGGGTCATCCCACCTCCCTGTGGCAATCTCTGACATTGTTGATGGCCGTGGGACTTCTGTGTGTCTGTGTCTGTGTCTGGCAGGACCAGTCAAGCCACCTGGTTCTGCAGAGGTCGCTACCCTACGCTCTTCCTGGGACAGTACTGAACCCTTAACAAGTTCCAAGGAAAAGCTGTCACAGTTTTCCCTGTATTCTATTGAGAACTCAGATTCCTGGTGTCTTCATGAGCTTGTTTTGTTTTTTGAGACAGGGTTTGATGTAGCCCAGGCTGGCCTTGAACTCTCTATGTAGCTGAGGATGACCCTGAACTCCTGATGCTCCTGCCTCAGTCTTCCAATGCTGAGACACAGAGTGCCAAGCTTAGTTTTCTGTTTTGAGACACGGTCTCACTATGTAGCTCAGGCTAGTCTTGAAGTCAAAGCTATCCTCCTGCCTCAGCCCCCCATGTCCTGGGATGCCAGGCCTGTGCCTCCACACCAGGATACAAATATAGGGCATTTTTCCTAGTTTGATAATGGTCATGTGGGAATAAAAACCAAGTCTGAGAGGCTGGGTGTGGTGGCGCACACCTTTAATCCCAGCACTCAGGAGGCAGAGGCAGGCGGATCTCTGTGAGTTCAAGGCCAGCCTGGTAACAAAGTGAGTTCTAGGCCAACCATGAGTCTGGGATCAATAAGATGGCTCAGCAGGTAAAGGAGCTTGCCACCAAGTCCGAGGCCCTGTACCAGAGTCCACATGGTACAATCTGAGAGCCAATTCCTGCAAGTTGTCCGACACCCACATCTGTACGTGACACTCACCACAAAATAAACAAAAGAAAATGTAATTTAAAAAGGCTGGGCACGGTGGCGCACGCCTGTAGTCCCAGCACTCGGGAGGCAGAGGCAGGCGGATCTCTGTGAGTTCAAGGCCAGCCTGGTCTACATAGTGAGTTCCAGGACAGCTGGGGCTACAAGGAGACCCTGTCTCAAAAAGACCAAAAGAATAAATGAATGAATGAATGAATAAGACAGGTCTCTCCCTCCCCTTCCTCTTCTTCCCCTTTCCTCCTTTTCTTTCATGAAACTATTCAGAAGCCTCCAGTCTGTTCACCCCACGGCCAGCAGGCAGCCAATCCCCTTCAGCCAGGCTTCCATCTCCCTAGCAACCAGCCAATGCCCCTTAAAGTGGCCTCCCATGGTGGCTCCTCTGGGCAGGTGACAGGTGGCTCCTCCCTGAGGGGCTTCCTAGAATTTCCAGCTCGCCCTCCAGGCTCTTAGCAGCCTCTGGCTGGACAGACCCATGCTGCCCCAGCCATTCTCCATGGTGTTCCAGGAACTGAGCTGGGACCCCCTGTGCCCTTGACACTCCTCTGGGCCAGCTCCAGGAAGGCTGAGGATATTCTGAACCCTTCAGAGTCACAGAAAATTTAAGACACATCTGGAAGCCAGGCATGCTGATCCACCAGCCAGGCCCAGATCCACAGTGCCAGGCACCACAGTGCCAACCTGGTGCTGACCCTTATCTGAGATATGTGAGCTCCAGGTTCAGTGAGACACCCTGTCCCGATTAACCTGCCCCTCCCACCCTCAAAGGCCAGCATCACATGCCGTATCTGAAACTTAACCCAGCACCTGCCCATCACCGATGTCCCTCAAACTCCGCACACCACAGCTGGGGCTGGGGCTCAGCTCTAAGAGTACTTGTAGCTCAGTGGGTAGGTGTCTGTAGTTCAGTTGGTAGAGTGCTTATAGCTCAGTTGGTCGAGCACTTCCCTAACATGTGTGAAGCCCTGGGTTCCAACCCCAGCACTGCATACACCAGGTATGGCGGTACACACCCGTCATCCCAGCACTGGAGAGGTGGAGGCAGGAGGATCCGGAGTTCAAGGTCTTTCTTAGTTACATAGAGAGTTTGAGGCCAGCCTGGGCTATGAGATCCTGTTTCAAAAGACAAACAGAGCTGGGAAGGTGGCTCAGTGGGTGGAATGCCTTCCGAAGCAGCTGGCTCTGAGCACAGGTCCCCAGCATCCACAGAAGACGACACGGCGGTGCACTGAAACCCTGGCACTAGGGTAGACCCAGGAGCATCCTTGGGGCTCGCTGCCCAGTCTGGCCAAATTTGTGAGCTCCAGGCTCAGTGAGAGACCCTGTCAAGGTGGAGAATGACCGAGAGACCCTTGGTGTCCCTGACAGGCCCATGACCTGCCATCTGGCCCTCTCTCTCTCTGTGTCCATCTCAGAGGTTTGTCTACTTCCGGCAGCTCAGGTCTCTCCTCCACTCCTGTCCTCACATCTGCCCAGGACCTGGCATTTCTCACGCCCAGACACATGGCTGCAGGGAAGGCTGATGGGTTGGACAGTCAGAGAAGAGATGAGAGAGGGAGAGACAGAGAGAAAGAAACAGAGAGACAGACAGAGAGGGACAAAGAGGTGAGATCCTGGACCGCTGAAGCAACACCATGGTCCACTGGCCTGGGGGCTCCATCCCAAGATTGTTCTAGTACAACAGCAGTCCCGAAAGTTGACCCGATGTGGCTGGCAACAGGACTGGGCTGGAACTGGCTGGTCTGGTACTTAGCTGTTCCTGCCAGGCCCTGCAGACAGATGTAGACATGGCCTGTCCAAGTCTCTTAGGTCAGCATGAAACAAACGACTCAGGTGACAGAAAACTGGCTCAGTGCAGCCCCAGGCTGGTTTACCCCCATCCCAGCATGCTGGCCACAACTGGGTCTGAGAACTTGGGAGGCTGAAGCAGGATTGCCCTGAGCATAAGGCCAACCTGGGCTGTGTAGTCAGACTCTTGCAAAAAAGATAAATTATTATTATTACTATTATTATTATTATTATTATTATTATTACTTTGGTCTTTTTGCCTGGGTTAGTCATTCTTGAGTTTATTATTTCTGAATCTACAGAGATCCGCCTGCCTCTGCCTCCCAAGTCCTGGGACTAAAGGCGTGTGCCACCAACCCTGGCTGACAAAAATAATTTAACCTCAGCACTAGGGAGGTAGAGGCAGGCGGATCTTTTGTGACAGATCTTCTGAGGTCAGCCTGGTCTTCATTCTGAGTTTGGAGACCCTGTCTCCAAACAAACAAAAACCCAAAACAACAAAGTCAGGTGTCACACTTGTCATTGCAGCACTGTGGGGGTCCAAAGGTGGGGACCAGGTGTTCAAGACAAGATTTGGCTACATAGTAAGTTTGAGCTCTGCCTGGGCTACATGTGATCCTGTTTCAAAACAAAAAAGCCTACCAAAGACCCAAAACAAACAGAGCAGGTTGTGTGCACGCCCAACAGCACTTCCACCCCTGATGCACAGGGCAGAACCCACTCTTACCATGGCACAGATGAGAAGACTGAGGCATGGCTGGGCATAGGTCTATAGCCAGTGCGTGGCCTCCACTTCACTGCCCTTGCCTTTGCTCTATGTTTCTAGAAAGGCCAGTTTGCTTGAATGCTTTGAACACGGCCCAGCAACACCCCCATGCTCCACTGCCCTCTTGGACTGTTACATTCAACCAAAAAGAGCCGCAGTGAGGTCACATCCCAGTCAGTGTCCTATCCACTCTGGTTTCCAAAACAAGAGACTCTTTTTTTTTTTCTTATTTTTGGTACTTAGTGCGTGCTCAGTGGTTTCTCTGTTCAGAGCCACACCTGCAGGTCGCAGAGTGCCACCAAGGCTGGAACACAGTCCCCCGAAACCACCCCAGCCTCTGGGGCCCCAGGACCTTCGCACATGCCATGCTTCCTGCCTGGGACTCGGTGGCTTCCTTATGCCTAAAAGCCTCCTTCTCCAGGCCAGGATCTGGCCTCTTCTTAGAAGCCCTCCAGGAGGACTCTGGCCCTCATGAGCCCCTCTGGCTGAACTTGCCTAACTTATACATGTGTGCATGTGCTGAAGTCTGAGTTAGGTAACCCTCATGTATATTATTTCTTACATTTATTTATTTTGTGTGTGAGTGCACATGTGCCATGGAGCACATGTGGAGGTCAGAGGACAACTTGTAGGATTTGGTTTTCTCTTTCTACCATGTAGGTTCCAGGGATCAAACTCAGGTTGTCAGGCTTGGCTGTAAGGACCTTTACCCACTGAGCCATCTCACCAGCCCCTTCTTGCTTGTTGTTGGGCAGCTCTGGGAATGGGCAAAGGTTCTGGGTCACAGAGCCTGCAAAGCGTCCAGCCTGGTCAGATACCTGTGCTCCCCGGGGGATTTCGAGTACCAGGCCAGCCTCAGCCACATAGTGAAACCCAGTCTCAAAGAGAAGAAAGAAAGAAAGTCTCACTGCGCATCTGAAACGTAGCTGAGTTGTCCGCGTTCTGTGGAGTGGTGGCGACTCACCTCTGTATCTTGGTGAGGAAGCGGAGGCCCAGAGAGGTTGAGGCAGTTGGCCAAGGTGATACACCCGGGCAGTAGACAGAAATAAATCCAGGCAGAATGCCGAGGGGACCTCAGCGAACCCTCCAGAGGGACCTGTCCTCCGCTCACCTGTATCTGGTAGCCAATCTGCTTTGCTGTCACCACTGTCCCAACATCTGCCCGCTGGCATGGTGAGGCTGCCTGACTTGGGACATCTGCCACTCCTCTGTGACACCTGGTCTCTGGTCACTGACTGCTGTCACTAGATACTTGGTCAACACTGTCTGACCAGAGCCACAGCAGCCAGTAATTCAGATCGGGGACAGCTGAGCGCCCAGGGACGATTGTCCCCGCTGCTTTGACAACAAGCTTTTTGCTTGTGGGTGGCCTCCCTCCCAGCCAGCCCTCTGCCCCTACCATGTTTTCCCAGCCACAACTTGAAATGCTTTAAAGTTGGGCACCGTTGGGCAATCTAAACACAATTTGCACATTCCCCTGTTATCCTAGTCAGTACTCAGGAGGCGGAGGCAGGACGATACCGGTAAGTTCCAGGCAAGCCTGGCTACATTGTGAGCCACTGAAGAGGACAGACGCTCCTACAATTGCCCTCAGTTTTCAGGGGTCAGAGGTGGACAGAGCTGGGGTTGAGTGGCGGCAAATAGGAAGCCAGACTCAACTTAGTAAGAAAGAGATACTAGAGGTGGGGTTTTGAAGGGTGAGTAGAAGTCTGCCAGTAGGACTAAGGCATCCTGGGACTATCATGTTGTCTGGCTCCACGGTCTCCAGTCTCACCAGGAACCACAGCTACCAGACATCCATACCCACTCCCAGCCCACAGACCTACATGGAGAACACACACATGTGCACACCTCTGGGCGGCCCATGGACCAGCAGCCAGCCCCCCCCCCCCCACTCATCATGAGGCTGCAGGCTCAGGAAGCACAGCTGGGGGCTCCCCTGAGAACTGGCTTCCTGTTTTTCTGGCTGGGAACAGCTTGCATTCTGGAAGTCTCTGGCTCTTGTCAGCCCTCCCTGGACCTACATTCCGGCTCATCCCAGTCCTGACCCTGTCCAGCACAGGCTGATAAAGAGACTGAGGTTCAGACTGACCCACTACTTGTTCAGGGAAGAGAGGAGTCCAGAGCTAACCTACCTCCTTTTTAAGTGCCTTGCCCTGGGCCTGAGGTTCACCCTGAGGAAACCCCTCCTAGCCTGTGTCCCACCAGGTGCAGCTGCAGGGCCACCTCCTCTCAGTCCTGGTCCTTTTCACCACCTGCATCACAGTCCCCGTGTCCTTGATTCCTACCTGCTTGGTGAGCACACAGGCTGTTTGTTCCCTCTGCCTGGAATACCCTTCCCTGGCAAACTCCTCTTCATCCATCAAAGCTCCAACCCTAATGTCCTCTCCTCCTGGACTCTCCAGACTCCATCCTCTCACATGGCTCCACCCTGATTCTGTGTGACCCAGACTATGTTCCTATCTGACCCCATCTGAGGGTCCTTGAGATGCGGCCCTAGTGTCACAGCCTCTGGGACAAGGATGGCCTTTATTATTCTGCTGAGCACCCAGTGTCAAGGCTCACTGGCTGGCCGGCCACCTGAGATTCAATCCTGTGTGAGGCCCTTGATAACAAAAGGTTCCACTTGAACAGATGGAGCCAGGCAGTAGGGTAGACTGGTTTGGAGGGGCGAGAACCCCCAAGAGCCTATGCTCAGAGCCTGCCCCTGCTCCACCTTGACTGGGGGCCTTGCACAAGTCACCTGTCCATGTGCCTCAGTTTCCCCACAAGGGATTGAGATCATTTGGTTTTCCCCTCCCCCATGCTGCCAGGCCCTGTTTTTCCCTCCCCTACTGGCTGTAGCTGGCACAACCCATCACAGGCTGAGTCATTGTTTCCCCTGGCCACTGGCTGGCCTCTTGCTTTCTGGGGACTTTCCTGAACATCAAAAACAAAGTGGATGGATCGTGACTGTAGTTCAGTTGGTAGAGTGCTTACCTAGCATGCAGGAAGCCCTGGGTTCCATCCCCAGCACCATGTAAACCATGCATGCTAGTGCACACCTGTCATCTTAGCACTCAGGAGATAGAGACAGGAGGATCAGGAGTTCAAGGCCCGCCTGGGCTATATGAGACCCTGTCTTAAAAAACAAAGAAAAGTAACCACATACCGGGCATGGGGGGAAGGCTTTTAATCCTAGCACTCAGGGCAGAGGCAGGAAGATCTCTGTAAGATCGAGGCCAGCCTGGTCTACAGAGCAAGTTTCAGGCCAGCTGGGACTACAGGGAGACCCGGTCTCAAAACAAAACAGGAAAATAATCCTCCTCTCACAAATTAGTGACTCCTGGGGTGAGAGGGAGGGGCCCCACTTGGACAGAGCAGATGCAAGGACAGGTCTTGGGGTCAGAGAGCTGGCTTCGCCAGGGTCCTTCAGGAATATCTGAGCCTGAGCTGGGAGGAGACTTTGGAGGCTTCGCTGGTGGGGACAGGCCACCAGGACAGGCTGTCCTGTAACCAGAGTCCAGGAAGACTTTCCCCTTTCCAGTCACCCTCGGGCTCCCAGCTCAGAACAGCATGTGCCTGGGGAGACAGTGTGGGGGCTGGGCCTGGTGGTGAGATTCCTGAACAGCAACCCTGCTGGGCCCGCGCCAGTGCAGGCGGGAAAACAGGAGTCAGCGCCCTGCCTGCCTGTCACCCTGAGGTTCTGGGTTGGCAGGAGGCCAGAGAGAGACGGTGTCAATCAGTACCCCAGAGACAAAAGAGAGGCAGGGAGAGAGAGGTTCTGTGAGGTGACAGTCTGATTCGAGGGGTCCCGAGAGCAGGTGCAGGGTGGTGACACCCTTCATTCAGTTCACAGCCTTCCTGCAGGGTGTGGGGGCCACAGTGGGAACTGGCCCCAAGTCTTGGACAAACGAGTGCGAATTGCAGCGTGAAGACTGTGGGGATGAGGGTAGCAGTGATGGCTTCAGCCAGGGGGCTGGGAGACCTGAGATGGTCCGGCCAGGGTATAAAGAGCAGCCCGTCTGGTGGAGAACAGTCTCATAGTTCTAGAAACCAAAGGTCCTGAGGTAGGAAGACGACTCTGTTTAAGCTGCAGGTAGAGGTAGAGGGAAAGGTGGGCGGGGAGTCTTGGGTGTCTGGGCAGGGGTGGAAGCTTATATTTGAAACAGACTGTTCTCCTGCCCTGGGGTCCCTCCCTCTGTTCAGGGACCTCCTGAGCCAGCCCCTTCCCGCTGGTCACTTATCTGACCCCCAAAAGCCTTTACTGAAGCCCAGTGCCCACAGCTGCAGACTCAGGAGGTCTGAGGACAGGCAGCGTCTTGTCCCCAGAGGGAACAGTCTCCGTCACAGAACCCTATGCATGTTCCTGGTTGGAATACACATCTCAACTGTCTGGTCAGGATCACACACCCGAAGCCAGGATCCTGTGTCTTAACCAGACCACGGGGGCTCACTCCAACTCAGCCTGATGAGACTGGGGGGACCACGTGGTGGGGACATTGCTCAGCCCCTCATTGGTGGGATTTTCTCTGACTCTGATGTGGGATGGGCTGTCCAGGCTTCTGGAAGACCCCAGAATCCCTGCTCATCTCTGACATCTGCCAATTTCTCAGCAGGATACCAATTAATCAATTTTTATTTTATGCGTATGAGTGTTCTCTAGCCCTGGCGCTATATTTAATGGTGCACACCTACGAGCTGGGCCGACGGTCTCCACATGCACAGCATATGGACTGAACCTTGGCTGGAGCTGGGACTCAGTGATCAGCGCTTTTCCAACCACTGAAGCCTAGGCTGCATTACTCTAGCACTTATGAGCCTACATAGGCCCTGGGGTGCATGTTAAGTACTGAGAAAGTTAAGTTGTAAACAGAGGCAACCATACTGTGCAGTCAGTTGTATTTTAGGGTGTTTATCCAACCCTTCCCAGCTGCCAGTGCAGGTGCTAACTTGACCCTGCCCACCCTGGGTACACGTCCAGACAGGGGCGGGGCCTCCGCCTGAGGGGTGTGGCTTCGGATCCTGGGCAGAGCCTCAGCTGCAGGTCTAGGAACCAGGTATAGCACAGCCTGCAGGGCCTCCGTTTTCCTGATTTGTTTTTGTTTTGGGAGTGTTTTGGGAGACAGTCTGCAGTCCAGACTGATGTGGAACTGGCCAACCTCCTTCAGCCCCCACAGTACTGAGGTCATAGGTGTGGTAATTTTGAGGGACAGTTCAGTCCTTCCCACTGAGTTACTCTCTACCCCAGCTGGACTTCCTCTAAGGATGACAACCACAGGCCACCAGGGCTGCGTAAGAGCTCCAGGATTTCAAAGACACCTGTTCACAGAGGTGTCTCACAGAACCACGTGGAGACAGCCCACATCCATTAAAAGATGGACTGACAGGCTGGAGAGCTGGCTCAGCGGTTAAGAACACTGACTGTTCATACAGGTTCGAACCCCAGCACCCACATGGCAGCTAAAAACTGTCTGTAACTCCAATCCCAGGGGAACTGACAGCCTCTTCTGTCCTCCGCAGGCATTGCAGTACATGGGTGCTCTTACCTACAATACATGCATACATATAAAATAAAAATATTTTTTAAAAAACGGACTGACAGGCTGGAGAGATGGCTCAGGAGTTAAGAGCACCGATTGCTCTTGCAGAGGACCCAGGTTTGATTCCCAGCACCCACACGGCGGCTACGAACCGTCCTTAACTCCAGTTCCGAAGCCCTCTTCTGACCTCCATGGCATTGCATGAGACAGGTGCACTCACATACATGCAGGTGATATACTCATACACATAAAATAAAAATAAATAAAATATTTAAAAAAAAAACGGACTGACAAAATGTGGCTCCCATACAAGGGACTGGTACCAACCCTGAAAGGAAGTGCGATGGAAAATATACCGAGCAAAGGGCTGGTGGGGCTCGGCAGTCCTCAGGACACGGTTCAGAGCAGTCAGAAAATAAAGTAATAAACTCATCCTCTTCCTCCCACTTTTATTGTTTGAAATTGTACAAAAGGTAATGATTTAAGGCCTGTCAAAAATGTATCCCAGTGGGGCCTGCCTCAGCATGGTAGGGCTCTGAAGTGGGGGCTAGCGCAATTGTTTCCCACCAGCCACAGGCACCAGCCTCAGGGAACACACAAGTCTATCCGTCTGTCCTGCCAGGTCATCTGGGCCCATCTTGACCCTGGCCCATGAGCGAGGCCCCATGTTTTCATTCTTAGCCTCTAGGGCAGGTCTCATCTACAGCGTCTTGACCTGGGTGGGCTCAGATCACCCTAACAGCTCTCGGGCTTTGGGGGCCTGGGCCAGAGGTCTTCAAAACCTGGGACTACGCCAGTGACCTTCCTACATGCCTTTCCCTGGGCCTTCTCTCCTGCCACCCCCACGGTGTGGCCACAACTAAGACTCCTGCGCATCTGGACCCCCAGTTCTAAGATGGAGGGAACAGACACCTTGGTCAGTGCTGACCTCCAGCTTTTCCTCTGTGCTTGGCTGCTTGCTGAGCTCCTATTCATATATCAAAGCCTCAGATGAAATGCCCTTCAGACTCCTTCTTGGCCTCCCCTCTGACTTCTCCCAGGTTCTATGAGATCAGAAGTACCCACATCTGGTTTCTTCCCTTCTGTCTACAGTCCTGGGGCCGGGGCAGGCTGCTGTATCATATAGGCAGGTTGAACCATCTCAGGTTCCATACTGGGTACCAGAAGCCTCCAGAGGATGCCCAGTCCACAGAAATAGGTCTTCAGGTGTTCCTCGTTGGTCATGTGTGATGTCCAACCATGCTTTGCATCATCGGAGACTCAGTTTTCCTGATGCAGCCTGTGCAGTTGTCTGTGGGGACTACAGACCTGGTTGTCCACATGTCTGTTACTCAGCAGGTCATGCACCTTAGCCTCACAGCCCTCGAGGGTGGGTTAGGATCCTCCTGACAGATAAGAGTCCCTGTGAGCCACCCCAGCCACCAACCCCTAAATCCACCCAGGGAAGAGGCAGGCAAGGACCCAGGGTGGGGCACAGCCCAGGCTGGTCCAGATCTTGTGGTTCAGCCCACATTTGGTTTGTCTGTCAACTCTGAAACTCACCCACCACCTTCCTGTGGCTCGGAGGGGTGTCAGGGGACTTACCTCAGAGTACAGCGGTGGTGGGTGGTATCGGAACTCCTGCAGACAGGCTAAGTAGGGGCCATCCAGGTTCATGACAGGGTCAGGCAGAAGTGGGAAGGGCGAGCGTGCTGCCACCTCATCCTCTGCCACCACCTCTGAGTACGGAGGGGGTGCTGGAAGGAAGGAACAGGTGGGCAGGGCCCAGACTGCTGAGTGGGCTCCATGACAGTATTGTTGAGCCTTTTTTTTGAGACAATGTCTCTGTAGTCCAGGCTGACCTCAAACTTGCAGTAATCTTTCTGCCTCAGCTTTCTGAGAACTAGGATCACAGGCATTTTTTACTGTGACCATTTACAAATTGATTTTGTTTTAAATTTTCATTTATGTATTTATTTATGTGTATGAGCATTTTGCCTGCATGTATGTAACCGCGCCACACATGTGCAATGCCTGCAAAGACCGGAAGAGGTCACTGGATCCCTTGGAACTGTAGTTACAGACAGGTGTTAGTTGCCATGTGGGTGCTGGGAACTGAACCGTCCAACTCTCCAAAAGCAGCCGGTGAATGGTTAACTGCTGAGCCAGCTCTCCGGTTTTGGGTTTCTGAGATAGAACTTCCTTATGTGACAGGGCCTCCTTACGTAGCCCAGGCTGGCCTGGAACCCAATCTTCCTGCCTCATTCTCTTGAGTTCTGAGATCCCAGAGTTGACTGTCACTGTGGGGCTCTAGGAAAACGTCCCCTTCACAGAGCCTCACTTGCATTGCCAAGCTTGCACTCCTGACTCTCCTGACTCAGCCTCCAACTGGGATGACAGGTTTGAGGTCAGCCCCAGCCCAGAAGGGCCTGGAAGGTGTGGGGCCTGCCCCGTGACTCCGCCCACTCATAGCACTCACCCTCAGGCTGCTCCAACAGGGTACACAGGCCCCAGTCCTGCAGGAAGCTGGCCCGGCTGCCCACACTGGAAGAGCGACTGCCCAGCTGGTGCAGTGGTACGGTGCCGATTACCAGCGGCAACTCTAGCAGCAGCTTGGATGAGCCTGGGATGTCCACACAGACCTGCGAGAGTTGGGGAGATCCGCAATGGCACAGCGGCTCCACGCGGCTCTACCTCTGTGGGGCGATAGGGTGTGGGGGTCTGTGATACCTTGAGCGAGTAGTCCACACTAAGCACGCGGCAGTGCAGGATGGATGGACCCACGGGCGGAATACGCAGTGCGCGACCGGGCCACAGCGCGCGGCACCCAGGGGCCACGGGTTCGCCAGCCATGCTGGCCACCGCCATGCGCTTCTGCTTTCGGGCACCACGCGCCATGAAGGTTTGCGTCTGCATCAGTGCCGCTCGAGGCTGCACTGGGCGTGTGGAACCATTGTCGATTTCCGCAAAGATGGGAATGACCTCGCCTGCGGCAGGAAAGCTGCCTCAGTTTCCCTGACACGGTCTGCTCCCCTCTTTGGCCCTGCCCGCCCCACCTGCTACCTGGTGTGTAGCCCTTGCGGTCGATCTTGGCCGACAGGGACACGAGGCCTCCGGTGCAGTACCAGGACCGTGCCACCTTCTCCCGAGCTCCAGCCTGCGGGGCCTGCGTGGACACGGAGCACCACTCTAGGTAACCCAGGCAGACCTGGAACCCCAGGCCTCAGGAGGCTGAGGCAGGAGGATCAATGCAAGTTCCTGGCCAGCCTCTGTTACAGACTGAGACCCTGACACAAGAACTAAAAGCTAGCCAGGCATGTTGGTGCACTCCTTCAATCCCAGCAGAAGCAGGTGAATCTCTGTGAGTTCGAGGCCAGCCTGGTCTACATAGTGAGTGCCAGGCCAGCTGGGGCTACAGGGAGACCCTGTCTCAAAAAGACCAAAAAAAAAAAAAAAAAAAAAAAGCTGGGGCAGGCTGTGAGGTGTGAGACATGCCTGTCACCCCAGTTCTGGGTAAGTGGAGGCAGGAGGATCAGGAACTCGAGATTATCCTTAGCTACATAGAATTTGAGGCTAGCCTGAGTTAACATGAGGCCCTGTCTCAAGAAATAGAAAATAGCCAGGCCCATGGTGGTGGCCCTTTCTTTAATCCCAGCACTTTGGAGGCAGAGGCAGGCAGATCTAGGCCAGTCTGGTCTACATTTCCAGTTCCATGCCAGCTGGTGCTACAGGAAGATATTGCCCTCCCCTGCCCACCCCCAAGACAAAACACATAAACAGCAGGGATGGTAAGATGGCTCAGGAGTAAAGGCAATTTCCCCACAAGTCTGGCAACCTCTGTCCATCCCCAGGACCCAAGTAAAGACTGAAAGAACTGACTCCACAAAGTTGTCCTCTGATCCCCACATGCCAGCTAAGGCAGGATAAAAAACAAAACAAAAGAAAAAACATGCAAATCCAAGCTCTGTTGTTGACTGAGCATTTGAGGCTCAGAGAAGGCAGGACACTTGCCCAGGGCCACACAAGCAGGTGAGTGCTGCCACCGAGTTCCCATGGACTCTACACTCAGCACCCTGCCTCCCTCCATTTCCCCTGCCCACCGGCGACCCCTCACCAGCAGGGCCGGAGAGTTGATGTCCACGGGTTCAATGACAGTAAACACCTTTCTAGCGCGCCGTGAGGGGATCCAGGGCCGGTGCAGGGTGGCCTTGATGGAGTATCGGACACTGCCGTGTTTGCCCTCAAAGGACGTCACCAGGGAGCTGCAGTGGCGACAAGGGGTCAGGGGAGGTGAAGGGGCGCACAGGAGGGGTGTCCAAGGTGTCCCCCTACCCAGGTACCGGGGCTTACAGAGGCAGCTGGAAGCTGAAGGGGAACTCGTGGCGTCCTGCGGGCAGCGTGGTGGTATCCCCCGCATCTAGAAGGAACGCACGGGGCTCAGTGCGCGCGGGGATGCGGGGGGTCACGTGCTCGGACTGCGCCCTCGGGGTCCCGGGCCGGTACCTGGCGCTAGTAGCGTGGCGTGGTGGCTCACGACCTCCACGCGCTCGCTGTAGCTCTGCGTGTACGCGGTGCTGGAGCCCGCGGTGCGTGACTCCGTCCAGTGCACGTGCGCGCGGCCCCGAGCGCGCAGCCTGAGCGCACCCACGCGCGCCGCGCCCGCCAGCTCCAGCAACACCCGGCCCTCCACGGCCTGGCCACCACGGAATACCGGCTCTGCGCCCGCGCGCGCCCCCGCCAGCTGCACCGCGAATGCCTTGACCTTGTCGAGCAGCATTGCGCTGTGGGCAGCGAGCCCACTGCACAACGACTTGGGGCTCGAACCCGCGACGTGGAAGCGCCTGGGGGCCGCGAGCTCACCGCCAGCCTACCAATATCGGCACAACCCGCACGCGAAGCCGCCGAGTCCCTTTTATAAAGGAAGTGGGCGGTGCCTTAGGAAGCCACGCCTCCCTGAACAGGTTCCACCAATAGTGAGGCAAAGGGCGAGGCCTAAGAGCAAAGCCGCGCCCCGCCCTCCCAGGGACTAGACCAGTAGCGTGAGGAGAGCGGAGGCCGGCGAGAAAGCGGCGCCTCCCGGAAGGAGCTCCACCAATAGCACCGTTGGGGCGTGGCCTCGCGCAAGCTCAGAGCCAGAGAACGCCGGCGGTAGGGCAGCATCGTTTGGCGTCGGGGCGCGCGGGGCCGCCTCTCTGTCTAGCATTCCCAGAGTTAAGGAGGGAAGCTGAGGCCCAGAGGTGGGGATCCATGCCTGAGTCACCCAGCACGGCAGGCTGCCGATAGGTTTGTTTTTGAGACAGGATCTTAGGTAGCCCCAGGCTGGCCTTGAACTCAAGGCAATCCTCCTGCCTCAGCCTCCTTAGTGGATGACAGGTATAAATCACCAGATCTAGCCTTTGAATCTGAAAAAAAAAAAATGGTTGGGTTTTTTTTGTTTTTGAGACAGGGTCTCCTTGTAGCCCCAGCTGGCCTAGAACTCTCTATATAGACCACAGGCTGGCCTTGATCTCTTGAGTGCTGGGATTAAAGGTTTGTGCCACCAAGACTGACTGAAAAAAAATGTTAAGACTCATGTAGCCAGGCTGGCCTCCAATTGACTATGTATGGGAGATTGACTTTGAACTCCTGATCCTCCTGCCTCAGACTCTGGTGCTGGGATGGCATTGGCTGCCATGCCTGGCTGCTTTTTGTGTCAAGACAGGGTCTCATCCTCTAACACAGGCTGTTCTGGAATTCTCTGCAACCCTCCTGCCTAGTTTGGGGTGCCAGGCATTTGCCAGTAGGCCTAGATCCTGTGGCTTAATCATCAACCAGAAGCCACCTACAGATGTTACTGGTTGGCAGGTTGGTCTGAAACATTGGGGAACCTGGCCTGATGGCACCTCTGTATCCCCAGCCCGCAGAAAGGTGGGAGGAGGAGGGGTAGGCCTCCCTCCACACTGGGAACCCTGCTTGGCTAGAAGACTCCAGGTACAGGACAGCATCTTCGTGCCTCAGTTTCCACTTCTGTCAGGCCAGGAGGAGTCAGCTTTGGCTACAGAGGGTGGTGTGTACACATTGTGCGTACCCAACTCAAGTGTAGAGAACACTCAGGCCCCTCTGAGTCCAGGGCTGCAGAGAATGCCTGGGGACCATGTGACCCTTCTCCAGGCCTCAGTTTCCCTAGAGAACCACAGGGAGAACTCCCTTGGAAGTTCAGTGGGGTGTCTTTGGGATGTAGGCAGCCCCTGGTGGAGCTGGGTTGTGCTGGAGCTCGAATTCACCTCTTACTATGGCCTGGGGCTTGGAGCCCAGAGACCCCACGAGGCTGCACAGTCATCAGAGAACTATCATACACAACTACAGTCACAACTCACCATGAGAGTCAGAGGCTGCTGCAAGGGGCTGAAGGGTATGAACACCCTGAGGGAACGCCATGTAGGAAGGGGGTCTGGTGGGAGGTCCCCATGGCTAAGATGTGCCAGGAGGGAGATGCACGGGCCTTAGACTCAGGAGGGAGCAGAGAAAGTACAGACTGATCAGAGTGGGTAATGAGCCACAGCAATTGAACCATCACCTCCCTGGGATTTTAAGGAAGTCCTCAGTGAACGTCTGGGTGACTCAATACTTCCTTTGAACTCCCAGGGGAAGGAAAGTTCCCCCTGGGCCCTTCCAGCCCCACTCCCACATACAGAGAGGCTGACATTTCCCCTGTGGCCACACAGTGGGGCTCTGGGACAAAACTTCAGTCCAGCAACCCCAGGCTGATTCAAGCTGAGGGAGGATGGGATCCGACCAAGATGCACAATGGAGCAGCTGGCAAACCCCACTCTCTCTTCCTAGGTGGGAGACACTCCACCCGAACCCACAAACATCACCAGAACCCCCCTCCACTCCAGGAAAAGGCTCAGAGCAGCAGACACTGCAGGGTAAACTGAGGCAGTGTGCTGGACAGCACCTAGGTAATGAGCATTCTTGACAATCAAGGACCCTGAGCCTAGGAGTCCTGAACAGGAGACCTCTTAGTCCACCTTCATGTCCCACAGTAGACCCTAGATGGAGATAGGATCCCTCCGTGATTGGGGTACCACACTGCATACTTTTATCACAAGGCCATCCTCAGCCTGGAATGGGGACCCCCAGACTCTAAGCAGGAGGACATAACCCAGGATGGATTGTGGGATAACTAGGGGTTCTTACTTTTTTTGAGATAGGGTCTCATGTATCCCAGGCTGTCCTCATACTAAGTAGCTGAAGATGACATTGAACTTATGATCTTCCTGCCTCAGCCTCTCTAGGGTTGGGTTGACAGTCCTGACTGAGCCACCATGCCAGGCTTTTGTTTTTGTGGGTGAGAGGGGTGGGGGGTGTCTCACAATATAGCCCAGGCTAGCCTAGGACTTGTGGAATCCTCCTGCCTCAGCTTCCTGAGTATCTACAGCTTGGGGTGTGGGGTGTCCCTGCTTCTCAAAGCCCCCAGACTTCGGCAGGATCCTCGGGTTTCTATCTCACCTGGGAGGAGCACCTGCTGGCGTCGCAGGTAGGTCTCGGCTGCGGTGAAGTCGCTGGCCAGTGCGTTGACGCCCACGCTGCGCCCCTCCAGCCAGTGAGTGGCCGCCCGACTTCGGGCCGCCACCACCAGCGCTCGCACCCGCAGCGGCGCGGCCGCCTCAAGCAGCACCCGGCCCCGAAGCCGCTCCCCTCCCCGTAGCGCGGCGCCCGAGTCCAGCAGCTCCAGAGCGAAGCTGCCCAGCGCGCCGGGATGCATGGCCGGGGTCCGCAGCAGGGACTTCCTGATCCAGAGACAGGATGACTCAGACTGGGGCGGGGACGGATGTGGCAGCTGCTGGCGGCCCCAGGAGCTCTTACACTCATTTGTCCCCGACCCAGCACTGCCCCGCCTGGCTAGCCAGCCACCCGCCTCGGATCTGTCCCCAGACCTTTGCACAGCCTGTGTTAGCCCATCCACTTTGTCTCCGACCACACCCAAAAGTCACCACTGGAGTCAACCATCACTTCCAGCGTTTATTTTCTTTTTTAGGTTTTTGGGTTTTTTTTTTTTTTTTTGGCTTGTTTTTGAGACAGGGTCTCCCTGAAGGCCCAAGTGGCCTGGAACTATGTAGACCAGGCTGGACTCCATCTCACAAATCCACCTGCCTCTAAGAGTCCATAGTACTGGGATTCAAGATGTGCCACCACCACTCCTGGCCTTCATTTCTTCTGGTTACTTATTTGTCCCCAATTTGGGCAGAGCCTAGTCCTCAGTACCCCCTGATGGACAGGAGCAAATACTGGGCCCAGCAGGGGCAGGGTAAGGCCACCTGAGGCCAGGAGGGAAGGAGCTGGGAACAGGTACTGAGCACCAGCATGCTAACTCCGGGAGGGGGGCTGAGTTAAGTCCTGGGATGTGCACACTGTGGCAGACTGAGCAAGTCCACCCAGTTCCACCCAGCAGCACCTCTCCAGAACCATCTCAGTTGGGGGGGTCTAAAGCCTGTCCCCTGGGAACTTGCACTCAGCCCTATTATCTCACCTAGCCAGGTGGCCAATAGCTTATCAGTGGCTTTCAGGACCAGGACTCCCTGGATGGGTCCTGAATAGGTCCACCCATGCCTACCTGGGGCCCAGTGTCCTCCAAATGCCCAAAGCCTGGAGTCCAAGGCATGGAGGGACCTCTATGATTCTGGTTGTGTCTGTGACCCTGGCCACTAGCTCTCCTCTAAGGCTGCCCCTGGACCCTCCTAGGTGTCTTTGGCCTCTGAGACTCCATTTGGAATCCATCTACCCATGCTGTGTGGCCCCAGGCAAGTGGCTTCACTTCTCTGAGCTTTCATTTGCTTTATCTTACTCCAGGCAGATCCCAGAAAGTATACCACAGTCCCCATATACAGCAGATACTCAATACATGTCAATGAAGCCCCCCTCCATCCAGGAACCCCCAGGCTGGGGAGTCCACTTCCTGTGGGGGGCTGCTCAGGGTCTTCCCTGCCACCCAAACAGGAAGTTGGTGGCTCCTGACTTACTTGGAAGTGACATCGTCCTTGGCCACCAGGGACTTGGGGACAGCTGAGCCTGCAGCCTCCCACGGACAGCCTCAGAATGATGAACCCAGTTCCACTAAGCTCAACTCCACCCTGCTTTGCTGAGACTTCCTGGATGGTGTGGAGCTGGCCGTGACCACGTGATGGCCAAGATTCAGGGGTCTGGTGGCCAGCTGGGCCGTCACCCACAATCTGAGGGGGTGGTGGGCAGCCAGCAGCCTGGTGGACTCTGGGTTGTCAGGGATGGGTGGTCAGGGCCTGGTTGGAGGGGTGGGAGAGGGCATATGGCTTGGGCGATGAGGTCGGGCAGAGCCTGCAGGGAGGAGCCCAGCGCATCTAGGCGGCTCTCCAGGGCGGCCAGGCGGGCCTCCAGTTCCTCCTGCTGTGCGTGCAGCTCGGACACCACTTCAAATGAAATGCTCTGTGTCTGCACAGAGGGAGAGACAGATGAGTGACAGATGGAGGGACACGGGACCAGCTCCATCAGGTTGTGATGCTGGGAGGATGGACTAGAGATGGACAGGGATACTGCGGAGTACTGGTCAGGGACCATTGTGAGGGTCGGAGAGCAGGGAACATGACCACAGCAATTTCTGTTATAGCAGTTAGCAGGGTGTGGGCCTGCACACCTTGCCCAGCAAGCAGCAAGTGCAGATGCACCAGGTCCCCCGCTGCAGGCACCACACTCAGCTCACCGCCAAGGGGTGGGTGCACTGCAGAGCACTGGGGACACTGTTGTCAATAACTCGCAGAGCACAGGGCTGAAGGAGAACGCAGAGCCCCACCCCTCTCTCCTTCCAGCCATCACACTTTTACCAGGGTGGAGCCCCACCTGTCACCACTTGTCCGGGGGCCAGAGTGGGACATTTAGAGACACCTGGGGCTGCCCCCATCTCTCAAAGGCTCAGGGCAGGGCCCTCTAGGTGTGTGTTGTTTGTTTTTTGAAGCAAGGTCTCTCCCTTAAGCCAGCTGTGGTGGTGCACACTTTTAATCCAGCACTTGGGAGGCAGAGGCAAGCACACACACATATAAGTAAAAATAAATCTAAAGAAAAAATGTTTTCAGAAAATATTACTGGATGGGACATGGTTCAGAGGTAGAGTCCCTGCCTAGGATCTGCCAATGAAGGGCTAGGGGCATGGCTCAAGGGTAGAATGACAGTCTAGAACCCCCCAGTAAAGGGCTGACTCAAAGGTAGAGCCTTGCCTAGAATCCCCCGTGAAGGGCTGGGGATGTGGTTCAGGGGTACAGCTTCTGCCTAGAGCCTTATGTATAGGGCTGGAAGTATACTGGAAGCCAGGTATCTATGCAGGCCAGGTTGTTTCTGACCTCTCGGGGCTCCAGGGACCCTGTGGCCTCAGCCTCGGGAGGTGCTGGGACCCCAGGCTTGTGTGCCAAACCTGGCATATTAATCTGGCATATTAATTAAATTTAACTCAGGAGTCCCGTGGACTTCTAGCCTCTCCCAGTCTTTGCTCCATGCCAGTGACGGGTCCTAGTCCTTGCTGCCTCGATCCCCTGCCCTCTCCTCCTGTCCCACCCTCTGCTCACCTTGGCCAGGTCAGCCAGTGTGTTTGCTTGATCGTTCAGCTTCCCTTGCTCAATCTTCACGCTCCGGAGCCTGTGGGGACAGGTGCCGGTGACTGGTCAGGTGGGGCAGCAGAGGCTGGGGTCCTGTGAGGGCACACCCGAGGTGACCCTATCAGACATGCATGGGCTTTAGGGCCGTGCGAGGGTTGTGTGCACCAGGCTGGCCGAAGTCAGACCATCTCAATGAGCTTGGGCCCCAGGCTGACCCAGGGGACAGACATTTGTTGCCAACTTGTGGCATGCCGGGGGTGTGCCCATCCCATTGTTCCCATGCACCCCAGCCTCCCAGCTACCCCAAAGACTTACTTCTGAGCCCTGGCAGGATCCAGGAGAGCAGGAGAAAATGCAGTTTTAATGCCAGCCCAGTAACATGCCAAGTGCCCACCAGCAACCCCTATGGCCTCCCAGAGCTGCACAGGGGTCCTGGGCTGCTAGCACCTCTGAGGGTGCAAGGCTGGCCTTTAAGGACGCCCCTGTCTTCTTATTCAGTGATGTCCCTACAGCCCTGGCCAGGATGCCTGTCACTGCCTTTAGCTCCGCAGCCCCACTGCGCAGGCATCTGGCCCTGGACATGGTGACTTGCCCAGAAAACACTCTTGGAGGGAAACTGAGGCTCACAGTAGCTAAGTCATAGGAAGTTGACTCAAGCAGGTTTTGAACCTATACTCACCCACAGGGCTCAACGCTGTTGGCTGCTGTGACACCCAGATGGGGTATGAAGTGGACCCAACCATCCCCTCGATACACTCTGCATCTAAAGTCACCTGGGGGGCCATGCCCTGCCTCCTAAGGCCCTGGGTTCTGTCCCTAGCACTGGCAAGCTCGGGGTCCCAGGTTCCATTCCCAGCATCCCAGTTTGGAAAAAACACAAAGAGAGGGGGAGTCAGACAGCATGTCACTGAGGGTCAGAGCCAGGTTTAAAGCCCAGGATCACCACTACTCCAAGACTCAGACCCTCCCCCAATTCGCCCAGTGCCTTCTGTGCATGTTTTCCAGGACCAGTTTCCTGGCCACTCAGTGTGTCCACTATGGGGACTCTGCAGTTCAAGAACATGCGGTGGTGACTCTGGATCTTTGGACCTGACTCTGCCTACCTCCCTGCCCCAGCCTGGGCAATTCACCCTCCTGGGTGTCACTGTCCTGCGATTTCTGTCCAAACCTTGTCCTTCTAAGTCCTAATTCAAACTTGTCTGACTTCAGTAACTGCTGGAGGATTCAGAGAGATGACAACGCAGGGAGAAATACGTCAGACCTCATCTCCCCCAGGATAAAGGGGCCCAGGAAACTCACATAGCAAGTGTCTTCTCTCTAGACAGATTTCTTAACTGCCACCCTCCCACTTTCCTCTTCTGGACCATCTAGAACATTCTGGAACATTCCTCAGGGCAAGGTCCAGGGCAGGGCCATGTGCTAGGCCCAGGGCTGGCCTCCTGGCTCTGGCAGGACAGGCTTGTAGGATGAGCAGATTAACAGGGTCCTGTGTGACTCTTGAGAGGCAGACAGCCATGTCTGGAGGGGACCTTCTCCTAAACCCGCTCTCTCCTCTGGGCAGACAGGAAAAGGTGAGCTGCAAAGGTGCTGGACTTACTGATGGATGGCTTGGAGGAACTTACGCTGGTGTTTCCGAACCCGGGCTTGGTCTGGCTTCTTCACCAGCCTGGTGTGTTTATAGATGAGCCATGTTTCCCTGAGAACATTTGCAGCAGCATTTTTGACCTGGGAGTGAGGGGGGAAAGTTATTCTTTAGGGTCAGCATGGGCCACTCAGAAACTTCTAGAAATTTCCAGCAAATTCTAGAAAGTTGCGGAAACTTCTGGGAATGGTTCTCCATTACAAGTCAGAGGCTTTGGCATGTGTTTATATGTGCAGCGTGAGTGTTTTAATAGTTGTAGGCCTAGTCATGTCTGCATTTTTTGTCTTTTTGTGTGTTTTGAGACAGGGTCTCACTATGTAACCCTGGCTGGCCTGCTACTCACTATATAGACCAGGCTGACCTTGATCTCACAGAGATCCACCTGCGTCTGCCTCCCAAGTGCTGGAACTCACTGTTTACCTGAGGATGGCCTTGGATCCCTGGTCTTCCTACCTCCATCTCGCCAGGTCTGAGATAACAAGTATATCACCATGCCTAGCTTATGCAGTGCTATGGGTATAGACCAGGGCTGCGTTGATAGGCAAGCACTCTACTCACTGAGCACAGAGATGGACAGGGAGGGTCCATGCTTATCTTGGGGCCAAATCTTACTCTCTTGCAGAGCTGTGTGTCCATCATGAAGTTGTGAACGTGTTTCTCTGCCTTGGTGAGCTCCAACTTGCGGGCAACCACGGCGACCACCAGTGCAGTGCAACCGGCTCCCTGTGGGAAGAAGGGCATATTAGAGTCCTGTGACCTCCCCTCCTCTAAGAAGCCCACCCTGACATGGAAAGTGACAGGACAGAGGGTGGAAAGAGGCTCTTCCATGGAGGAACAGGGACTCTCAGACTCCTAAGATAGCCCCCAGGGTCTCCAGGGAGACAACGGCAGGGGCTGGGCCTAGGCAGGGTGGGCACAGGACCTTCCTGAGCACCCAGCCTCATTCCTGGTCAAATTAGGGTCTTTAAAAGTACCCAGAAACCGGGACTGGAGAGATGGCTCAGTGGTTAAGAACACTGGCTGTTCTTACAGAAGACCCAGGTTTGGATCCCAGCACCCACATGGCAGCTAACAACTGTCCATAGCTCCAGTTCCAGGGGATCCAACAGCCTCTTCTGTCCTCTGCAGGCATTTCACGACATGGGTGTACTTACCTACGTGCAGGTGATACATGCATACACATAAAATAAAAATGAATATGTTTTGGAAAAAAAGTACCCAGAAACGATTTATCAGGAAAAGCCCTACTGACAAGGGCAAAGCAACTTGCTGGAAAACTGTGTGGAATACTACAGAGCCAGGAAAAGGAACAGGAGAAAGACACACCAGAAGCACAAGCAGCACACAGCTGGGGCACTGTCCCATATATGGCTGACTTCCAAAGGCCGAGCTGGGTTTCAATTCAGGATGGAGAAACTAGTGGGTGGTGCTGGTGGGAGAGGTGAGAGTCTGTGTGTCACTGACAAGAAAGGGATACATTAGGGTTGAGAGAAGAGGGCTGACCGAGAGGAAGGAAGAGCTCAGTGGGCCAGCCAATGTGGGACAGTGGACAGCAATGCAAAAGGCTGAGGTAGGAGGGTCACAGTGAGTCTAGGAAAACCAGGACTGCCTGGCTCACTGAGGGGCTGGGGGTACAGTCCCTGACTAGAGTGCCCCAGTGAGGAGCTGGGGGTGCGGCTCAGGGGTAGAGTCCCTGCCTAGAATGCCCCAGTGAGGGGATGGGGGCATGGCTCGGGGGTACAGTCCCTGCCTAGAATGCCCCAGTGAGGGGCTGGGGGCATGGCTCAGGGGTACAGTCCCTGCCTAGAATGCCCCAGGGAGGGCTGGGGGTGCGGCTCAGCACTAAGAGCCCTGTCTAAAATTCTTCAGTGAGGTTCCATTAAGAGATGGTGGTTAGCCGCAGAACTTTCTGAAAGAAGTCATGCCCATTAAAGAAGGTGGTTTGCTATTCCCTCCTGGCTCTTGCCCTGGCAGACTTGGCCTCTGTTTCTTTGTAAGGGCTGCTGGCCTCCTGGGGAAGGGTAGGCCAGAAACCATTCTTATTGTTTTCATTTCTACTTCCTGTTGGAACCAAGCCAAGTGAATTAGGAAAAAATGAAGTAAAGCTATTTACAGAGAGCAGAGCTGGCAAGCTCAGCCTGTGGGGGAAGGCAGCAGAGGCCTGGCACAGGCAGAGGGTAGAGACCTGGCGGGGTGGATGGTATGGTTGGGCTGCTTTGTTTTAGTTTAGTTTTGTTACAGGTTCTCATTGTGAAGCCCAGGCTGGTCTAGAATCTGCCATGCTCCTGCCTCAGCCTCCTTCCAGTTGGACTGACAGGTGTATTGCCACCATGCCTGCTGATATAAGAGCAATCACATCTCTGGGCTGCCACAGGGACAGTGACCTAGGGGCCCCGAAGGGAAGGTGATTTAGAAAACGATTTTTCAGATGAGAGAAAAGAAAATGAATCCAGTATCTGTAGTCCACCTCCGTCAAAGGCAGACAAGAGGTGGGGTGCCCCGGACCCCTCCAGTCACCAGACCCAAGCTTTACATAGTAGGGGCTGATGTCAGCCAGGGATGGCGTCAGGCTTTGGGGTCTAGGTGTAGGTAAGGTGAAAGAACCCACTTAGTCCTCCAAGAAGAAGTGGCACTAGTTATAGCTGGGGACACTGAGGCACAGAAACATCAAGGCAGGGCACGCATGGGCCAGGGCAACCTTCCCCGCCCGCTCCCGCCCATGTGGCACTCACCATGATACCTGTGAGCAGGCACACACCCTTCCCGCAGTAGGTGTGTGGCACCATGTCTCCATAGCCGATGGACAGGAAGGTGATGGAGATGAGCCACATGGCTCCCAGGAAGTTGCTGGTCACTTCCTGTTTGTCGTGGTACCTATATGAGGGACAGGGTTTATCACTCCCCACCGCTCCCACCATCTATTTCCCCCCATGTCCCCGGGGATGGAGACAGGCCTTTAGGGCCTATGGTGCAGGCTGCTTGGGGATAGTGGGGGGCTGTGCCTTCCCCCCACACAGCTCTTGCAGCCCCTCCCTTTCCTGACACCCAGGCTGTGGCAGGTCATTCCTGCAACAGAGCCCAGGAAGGCCACGGTCCCTTCCCAAAGACGGACGCACGCAGAGGGCTGGGATGGCTGCAGGGCACAAGACATGGCAAGCAGTGAAGCATTTAGGTCCTACATAATGAAAGCTTTCCCACAGCAGTGAGGCGCCAGGAGCAGGGCAGGTATAATGTAGGGAGAAGGGCTCTGGGCTCTGTCCCCAGTCTGAGGCCTTGGTTTTGGAAGGAGGGGGATGCTGGAGGGGCTAGATTTTGGCATTTGGGGGGGGGGCTGAGAAGTCAGCTACCAAAGCTGTAAAGACGGTGCACCCAGCACAACCCAGGCTGGTGCTGGGAAGGTGCATCTTTGGGTTTGGGAGAGTTGGAAGGCCCCATGACTTCTGGGGACAATTCTGGTGTTAGTTTTTTGGTTTGGGTTTTGTTTTGCTAAGAGAGGGTCTCATATCGCCCAAGCTAGCCTTGAACTGACTATGTATCCAAGGATGACCTTGAGCTCCTGATCCTCCTGCCTCAGCCTCCCGAATGCTAGGGCACAGCCATGCTCCCCACACCAGGCTGGATGGAGCCCCAGCTCAACAGAAGCCTGAGCACCTGAGGCCAGGCCATAGCTACAGAGGTGCTGTAGAGTGACCCAGGTGTGGGGGCAGGGCTGAGGGGTTTCAGCAAGGCAGGTGGTTGGCAGCAGCAGACTGGTATCTAGCAGGCTGTGTGCTGCCTGCCAGGGTCCTCAGTGCGGTGGGAAAGTCAATGGAGGATCCCAGCACCCTCTGGTCTGAGGAGGGCTGGACCACAGGTCAAAGTCCCTGATGCCCAGCCTGGCCTTGGAGGAGCCAACATCTCAATGTACGGGAGGAAGAAGTGGGTGTGGTACCAAAGACCCAACTAGGGTCCGGAGTCCTCCAGGCATTCCCTGGTTAGGCGCGAGGCAAATGGATGTGGTCCCCACTAAGGCACTTGTGTGCCACCCCAGACCCAGCAGCACTTGCCACTGGTCACAGCTGGGGGGACCCCAGACAAGTCTCATCGCCTGTCAGCTGCCCAGGGCACAGACAATGTTCTCTCACTCCACTCTCCAGGGAACCTGCTGGGTCCACAGGTCTGCTGGCCACCTACGCCCCTGGCTCCCCAACTTGGTGGACTACACCCCTGGGCTCAAAAAGTGCCCCCTCCTTTGGCCCAGGCCCACCCTGGCTGCTGGCTTCGGTTCCTGCAGCTAATCTTAAATTCTTAGCGGGTGGGACAGCAGCACTGGGTGGCAGTGGCAGTGGGATAGCGGTGGCAGCTCAGTGTGGGTAGGACTCACATGTTCCCTCTCGGGTCCAGCAGGGCGGCCGAGTGGGGAGGGAAAGTTAATGTTAAATTTGAGAGTTCCATTGTGGAGCCTGGCACTGGCTGGCCTAGACTCCCAGAAAGAAAAAGGGGGATTGTAGGAGGGACCAGAGATGAGGGGTGTCCATGAGCCAGTGGACCCAGTTGCTGGGGTGGACGTCAGAGGCCAGCATGGGATGCCTAGGGAGGCCAGGGATCTCCCATGGGTCGAGGACAGGGGGCCCAAGGACACAGAGGTACAGGCTCAGCCTGCATTCCTTGAGGGGTGACAGGGTGGAGGAGGGGATTTGGAGCTGGGAGTTGAGCATGGAGAGGTTGACCAGGGGACACAGGGCAGAGGCTGGACTTGTGGTTCATGTTTGAGGACAGAGAGGCTACCAGGGGATATGGGCAGAGGCAGGATTTGGATTTGAGGACGGGCAGCCTGCAGTCACCTCTCGCATACACGCACAGTCCAGGCGGCAACGATCCAGGAGGAGATGCTGAAGACCAGCAGTGCGGTTCCAGGGCAGATGGTCATGAGTGTCTTGGTGACGAAACGTGTGTTGAAGGTAACCCGGTTGAGTGCGCCGATGCTGCGGCTGGATGCATCCGTGAAGATGCGGCTGTGTAGGAGCATGACTCGGGCCAGCAGGTAGAGACGCAGGAACATAGGGATGGACAGCAGCACGTCCACATCTGCCTCGGCCGCCGATGGCACCAGTGAGAAGGCCAGCCGCGCCGTCCACGTGAAGCGGTAGTGGCCGGGCACTGGGTGGATGGCGCACACAGCCAGCTCCAGAGAGATCAGAGACACTCGCTCCCACGTCATAGCAATTCGCCAGTCATCTGCACCATTGTCCACCAGGAACAGCTGTGGGACGGGTGGGTCTCCTGAGTGTCCCTAGGCCACCCCAAAGCAGACACTGGCCTGGGCCTCACAGCGACTCGGCTGGGGATTTTAGACAAAGATTCTTTGATTTTTTTTTTTTTTTTTTGAGACAGAGATTCATGTAGCCCAGGCTGGCCCGGACTATGTAACTGAGGATAACCCTGGACTGCTTGCTGATCCTCCTGCTAAAGCCTACCATGTGCTGCAATGACCATGTATGATTACTTTTGATTTCTTGTTTTTAAGACAGGTCTCACAATGTGGCCCTGGCTGGCCTGAAACTTGCTATGTAGATTAGACAGACTGGCCTCAGTCTCACAGAAATCCACCTGCCTCTGCCTCCTGAGTTGCTGGATTAAAGGCAGTGCCACCATGCCTATTTATTTATTTATTATTTATTTATTTAGAGACAGGGTCTTACTATACAGCTTAGGCTGGGCCTGGAACTCACAGCAACCTTCCTGCCTCAGTCTCCTGCATGGATGACAGGGTATGTGCCGCACAGAGAACTCTTGACTGCTCAGTGCCAGGCACAATTCAAAGCCAACAGTAGATGAGGCAGTGACCCTCTCTGTCCTGGCTGCAGACACAGGAGGAGCGAAAGTAGGTGCTGAGCCTGGTGTGGTGGCACACACCTGTCATCCCAGCACTCAGGAGGCTAAGGCAGGAAGGTGGAAGTTCAAGGCCAGCCTGGGCTACACAGCAAGATTCAATCTGAGGAAAGGAGAGGTGGGGTGCACGGGGAGGGAGAGGGAGAGAGAGGAGGGAAGAGGGAAGGGAAGAGAGGAAGGAGAGGAAGGCGGGGGGGCGGGGTGGTGGCTGGACTCAGTGGTACAGCTTGCCTAACATGCACAAGGCCCTTGGTTTGATCCCTGCCATTGAAAACAGAAAAAACAATAAAAACTTTTCTTAAGTTTGAACTTGGACCTTCCCCTGGCTGGAGACGGGATCCTATCTGGTGATGCTGGACGGCAGCAGCAAGGGCAGGTCCCAGGCAGCTCGCAGTGTCGAGGGGGAAGACCCGAACTCTCCAGGGTGCTGAGTTACTGGGCAGGACCCTGGGGATCGATGTGGGGTCGGAGGGAGCACTTTTGCACTTAAGGCATTATCAATTTATGACAGGCTTATGGATGCACCACCATAAGTTAATGAGTATCTGTACCCACGATGTAGTGTGACAACACCTCTGTCACCCCACATGTGAACACTGACGTTAGCCCCATTAGGGCTTGCTCTGTTACCCTTCCAGCTCCTAGCTCTGCAGACCCAGCACTCTGGTTCATCTTAGTAAACAAACTTCGCTGTTCCGGAAACTTCTCAGTAATAGAGGCCTGTGACTGTGGTTTGAGTCTGGCTCTGTCTCTCAACCTTGCTCCCTCCATATTGATGGTCAGAATGTGTCCCTGGGGCTGGAGAGACGGCTCTGTGGATAAGGGCACTGACTGCTCTTGCAGAGGACTTGGGTTTGATTCCCAGCACCCATGAACCATCCTTAACTCCAGTTTGAGGGGAATCCGAAGCCCTCTCCTGACCTCTGTGGCATTGCACGACACAGGTGCACTCACATACATGCAGACAATACACTCATACACATAAACTGAAAATAATAAATAAAATATTAAAAAAAGAAATGTATGCCGGGTGTGGTGGTGCACGCCTTTAATCCCAGCACTTGGGAGGCAGAGGCAGGTGGATCTCTGTGAGTTCAAGGCCAGCCTGGTCTACATAGTGAGTTCCAGGACAGCTGGGGCTATAGGGAGACCCTGTCTCAAAAAGACCAAAAAAAAAAGAAATGTGTCCCCAAATGAAGGCTCCATGGGGACCTGAACCCCCAGCATATAGAGGGTGGCTGGATTGGAAAACAGATCTTGGCTGGACATATGTCTGTCACCCCAGCCCTCAGGAGGTAGAGGCAAGAAGTTCAGGGACATCCTAGGCTACAATAATGAATTTGAGGCCAGTCGGATATGTAAGACTCTGTCTCAAAAAACCCCAAACAACAAAAATCCTGGTGTGACAGACATGGTGTCGGGACACTGGGAGGGTCAAGAGTGGGGTGCATCCCAGCAGCTCTCCCATGTGTTGGGTCTGGGGTCCCAGGGGTCATGAGTCCCCAGCAGCAGGCACTAACCTGGATCTCCCGTGCATGGTAGAGGACGACGAGGCCCAGCAGGATGACAGTGGACAGACTGATGAGGCATTTGAGAGCGAATGAGTACAGGGACTCCTGCACAGAGCAGATACAGGGCTGCTGTTGGACACTGGGGGACTTAGGGGCCTACCCTCTGTGGGAATCCTGGCATGGCCATTCAGAAGCAAAGGTAGTGGGGACAGTGCCCCCCTAAAGGCCCTGGAACCCCACAGTTTACCAGGCCCCACACAGTCCTGCCAGCCAGGGAGCTTGCTGTCCCCACATGCAGCCACCCCACTGCCCAGGGCCCCCGCCCTGCGTCCCCATCCCCGTTCACGGGGTGCAGCCTGGACTGAGCACGGGTCTGGACCTACCTTGGTGTACACACCCCAGGACAGCTCTGTCTCTGTCACCATAACAACGATGCCAAACATGCCGAAGATGAGTGCGTAGTCACTAAGGCGCTTGCGCTTCTCGAAGAGAGCCCTACGGTGCCCCAGGCGGTGGCTGACTGTCGGGGGTCTCCCAGAGCCTGACCTGGTCTCCTGCTCCTGCGGGTGTCCCCGTGGGCTGCCAGGTGACAGCTGTGTCTGCTGGCCCAGGCCATGCAGGGGCTGTGGGGGGCAGCCAGCCTCAGGGCCTGTGGGGTCCCAGCTGCCCAGTGGCCGCCCCACACTGCCATTGTGGCTGCAACTGCTCATGGCCACCTGCATCCCCAGGCTGGACTCACCACAGGCCCAGGGCCCAACATGGCTCAGCAGCTGGGCTCCAGAACCAACCTGCAGGAACACAGAAAAGACAGGGCATCACCATCCGGGAAGGGTTCAAAACATGTTTATCTCTTCTCTTGCACAAAAGCCATGGCTCCCCAGGACCATCTTGCCAAGCTCACAGGGCCCAGTAACCACCCTGGCCCATGAGCTCCTTCTGGGCCCCAGACCCTACCTGTGCTTGGGTGGGGACAGGGACACCCCCTTCCCTCCCCAGCAGAGTTACTGGCAGCGGGTGACGTGATGGCCTGCATGGCCGAGATGCCTGCTGCACATTGCTCTCCGTTAACAGACAAGGTGGGGATATGACTCAGCCAGACACACTGCCAGGTGCAGCCCAGCAGCTGCCATGTTCCCCTTCCTTGTCCAGCCTGGCCCTGCCCTTGAGGGGCCATGAGCTGGGGACTCTGGGGATCCTGCCCAAGATACAAGCTCAGTCCATCCTTTCTCTTTTCCTCTTCCCTTCTAATGATTCATTCATTCATTCATTCATTCAGAGATAGGGTCTCTGTAGGCCAGGCTGGCCTTGAACTTGGGGCAATCCGTCTCTCTCAATCACTCCTTCCTTCCCCTCCCTCCTAGTGCAGGGATGACAGGTGTGAGCTACCATGCTCCACCTACAACTGCCACCCCAGCCACTGGGCAGGTTGGGGTGGGAGGATCAGGACTTCAAGGCCAGCCTGGGCCACATAGTGAATTTGAGGTTGCCTGGGCTACATGAGACCCTGCCTCAAAAATAAAAAGAAAGGGATCAATAGGTGTTCCTTGCTGTGAGTCCCCAAGGATGGTCTTCCTCCCCCCAGGAACCACAGTGACAAGTGATATTAAGCGCCCAGCATGGTGAGCCTGCAGTGGGTCCGGGCCGGGCAGCCAGAGCCTGTGTGTCTTGCTAGTGGATGAGAAAGGCCCCCAGAGCCCTCTTTAGCAGGGTTAGGGCACTGGCTTCACAAAGTGACCTGCTCCACTTGCCCTTTGCCCATGGACTGCCAGGGAACTCGCTGGTCAGACTGGTTAGCCCAGGTTCCCCATCCAGGACCACACAGGTCCTGGTTCATAGGAGTGTTTTGACAGGGCGCCCTGACCCTGGACCGGGTGGCCAGCGACCATGCCCCCCTCATGTTACCGGAAGTCTCACCTCCATCCGTGTGCATGAAGTTTGGAGACTCAATGTCCCCCACGTACCCCACCTTGCAACTTTCCCCTCACTGGGGGAAACAAGGCTCCTCCCAGGTCCTCTATCCAGACCTAGGAGATACCCACCCCAGCAGGGTCCTCGGGCGCGTCCCCCGGGATCCTTGGCCTCCCGCTCCCTCTCGACGGTACCTGCGGGAACCACGGGGCTAGGGACTCGCGTGGCCGGCGCACCCGGGTGGCCCAGTCTGTGGTCAGCCGAGGCCGAGCGCCAGCTCCAGACGAGCGACGCCGTTGATTGGCTGAGCACAGAGGGCCCCACCCTCCGCGACCCCGCAGGCCCCGCCCACGCGCAACGCTCCTGCCTGGGCTGGCAACTCCGGGCTCCGAGCCCCGCTGGGGCAGCGCTTCCGGCTCTGCTGTGCGCACGCAGCTAGGTGTTGCGGGGGTCCTGCACACTGGGGGATCCCATCGTAGGGCCGAAGCCAGCCTGCTCACCTCAGGGCCTCTCCCCAGCAGACATGCAAGCAGGTTCAGCCCCAGAAGCCGGGCCGGGCCACCAGGCAGGGAGTCCCCAACATGCCGTTCTCCCAGCACCCGAGCAGCCCTGAGGAACTCAGTCAAGCTTTTATTTTGAGACAGGGACTCACGTAGCCCAGGCTGCCCTCCAACTCTCTATGTAACCCAGGAGGACCCTGAACTCCTGATCCTCACACGTCCACCTTCTGAGTGCTGGGATGACAGGTGCACCACCACAAGTGGCTCATGCAACATTTTTGCTGTTTTGTGGGGGGGGGGGGGTCTGCTTTGTTTTGGGTTCGGGTTTTTTGTTTGTTTGTTTGTTTATTTTTTGAGACAGGTCTCACTATTCAGCCCTAGCTGGTATGGAACCTGCTATGTAGACCAGGCTGGCCTCCAACTCACAGAGATCTGCCTGCCTCCTGAGTGCTGGGATTAAGGTGTGTGCTATCACACTTGGCTTGTTTGGTGTTTTTGAAATCGGGTCTCCTGCCATAGCATAGCCTGATCTCTAATTACTCACTGAAATCCTCCAGCTTCAGCTGGGGTGACAGGCATCATGTAAGGAGATGTGGGAACAGAGACAGCCCTTTTCTTTTCCCTGTACCCAGTGTCACCCCATCATTGACAAACTGGGGTTGACTCTGTCCAGTTTTGTCCCTGGCCTGGGGACTTCCTGGATGCAGCCATATCCTAGCTCCAGGTTCCAGGAACAGCTAACTGGTTATGTGTCCTATGGCATAGTCAACAGGGCACAGAAATGTCCGGGGGGAGGGGGACAGGCCTGCCTGTGGCCTGTGGGCTGATGAACTGAGCCAGCAGGCATACCCATGTTACAGGACCCAGGATCAGCCACCAACATGTTGATCCATTTTTGTTTTTTCAGTCCTTTTGAAATAGGGACTCCCTGTATTTAGAACTCACTATGTAGACAGGCTGGCCTCGGTGGTGCTCCACAGAGCTCTACCTGCCTCTGCCTCCTGAGTGCCGGGATTAAAGGTGTGTGCTACCGCCCGGCCCTCAGCCACTTTCTAAAGCACAGTGACCAAGCCATCCACAGATCCCTGGGGACTGGGGACATCTCCTTGCTTTTCATGTAAGACTGTGGCCAGTCACTGCCCACCCAGCCCCTCCTCCATTATCTCACAGGATACATTCCCACAGTGCCTAGGGCCAACTCTGGCCTACAACTGTATGCCCTTCACAGTCAAGTCTAGCAAAGGAATTCACAGCCTCAGCAACCACATCCTTGGGCAATCCCCTTTCCCCTGGGGTCTCCTCCCCTTTAAGGGGCCCAATTGGGTGGTGTCCGATGGCCCAGTCTAGCTGGCCCTTTGGCCTGTGGGAAGAGCAGCCTTGGACACAAAGAGGCTGATGGAGAGGTAGAGATGGGAGTAGACAGACCTGGTACTGTGGAGTGACTTGGCTGCATCCCTACCCCAGGCAGGGGCTCCAGGAGGCCAAGTCAAGCTGAAAGTGACCAGAGGAGCCTACAGATGATCTTGACAGCATCCTGAGACACTGCATGGACTTCTGAGCTGGGAACTCACCTTGCAAGAGCCTCACATCTTCTGGAGGCAGCTGGACAGGAGGCCCCTCCTTAGGGGCCTTGGGGTAGGGTTGAGCTCCCGTCCCTGGACAGTGGCTATGGATGTGGCTGCAGAACATGGGGACCCTCTCAGGGCCTGAGGGACTCAGAGACAGCAGCTGGAGCAGAGGTGGACACCCATGCTCTCCTCCTACCTTCATCCTCCACCAGCTAAGCCACCATACAAACCCTGACATCAGCAGGGCATGGGAGTGCATACCTGCATCTTAGCACTCAGGACATAGAGACAGAGGCATTAGGAGTTAAAGGACGGTCAGCTCCATAATGAGGTAGAGGCCATCCTGGGTTGTGCAAGAACCTGTCTCAGAAACCAAATAGTTAAAACAAGAGGGAGCTGACCCTAGAAGCTCCTGGAGCAAGGTGTGCAAAGGCCCTGGGGCAGGACAGAGGGGCCGGAGTGAGTCCCAGGGGAAAGCTGGGGCCCATCTCTCAGGTCACATCTCTTTTCCTGACACAAGCTTGACTCTGAAACCTAATGTCCTGTTCTGTGGTCACTACTTGTTTCAATAGCAACCCCCACAAACTTGTTTTGCACTCCCCAATCTTCACAATGTGACCTTATTGGGAAATAGGTTTTTTGAGACAGGGTCTCAATCTATGGTGTGTTCCCAGTGCCCAGCACAGGGCCCCAGCACAGTAACTAACTATGCGGTGTTTGTTGACTAACTGACCCCTCCATGGACAGCTCCCATCTGATCTTAGATGTCAGAAGTGGGGGCTGTGGGTGGTCAGGGTCCTTTGCCTTAACTCCACCCTTCAGGCTGTGTGACATTGAGCAGGTCACCCAACTTCTCTGAACAGGCTTGCCATCCTCTGAGAAGAGAGGGGTAGACAGTCTCCGGAGGTGCTCTAGAGAGTGAGCAAGCTTGCTATTACTATATTGTTTTCCTAGGCCCCCACTTTTCCCTTAAGTCACCAGAGGGTTTTTGTTGTGTTAATGGGATTTTTAAGCCTTTTCTTCCATTTTCTGCTTTTTAAATTTTTTTTTTTTTGGTTTTGAGAAAGAGGCTCATGTAGCCCAGGTTGGCCTCAAATTAGCTATGTAGCCAAGGATGGCTGTGAACTCCTGATCCTCTGCCTCCATCTCCTAAGTGCTGGGATGACAGGTGTGTGTCACCAGGCCTGGTTTATATGGTGCTGGGGATGGAACCCAGGATTCTATGCATGCTAGGTAGGCACTACCAACTGAGCTACAGCTCCAGCCCTTCTATAAACTGAAACTTAGAGCCAGGCAAGGTGGCACATGCCTTTAATCCCAGCAGTTGGGAGGCAGAGGCAGGTGGATCTCTGTGGGTTCGAGGCCAGCCTGGTCTACAGAGTGAGTTCTAGGACAGCTGGGTTACAGGGAGACCCTGTGTCAAAAACACCAAAAAAAAGAAAAGAATTAATTTTTTTTCTTGATTTTTGTGTCTTTGTTTTGTCTTTTTAAAATATTTAAATTTTATGTGTGTGAGTATATTGCCTGCATGTCTGTACCCGTGTTGTGCTATGCCTGTGGAGGTCAGAAGAGGGTGTCAGGTCCCCTAGAACTGGAGTTAAAGATGGTTGTTAGTTGCCATGTGGGTGTTGGGATTCAAACTCGGGTCCTCTGCCAAGAGCAGTCAGTGCTCTTAACTGCCAAGCTGTTTCTCTAGCCTGTTTTGTGTTTCACATATCCCAGGCCTCAAACTCACTACAGAGTCTAGACCAGTCTTACACTCCTGATCTCTCTGCCTCTAATTGTGGGGGACTGGAACTACAGAAGCGTACAACTACAAGACCAGGCTTACTGTATTTTATTTCTTTGTTTATTGATCCACGCCCTCCTGTGTGTGTGTGTGTGTGTGTGTGTGTGTGTGTGTGTGTGTGTGTGTGCGGGGCGTGCGTGCGTGTGTGTGTGTGTGTGTGTGTGTGGCTGAGGTTTACAGGCAAAGCATGGCCACACCCTGCTTTTTCTGCAGGTGCTGTGGAGCCAAAGTCAGGTTTTCTTACCCACTGAGCCATAATTTCCCCAGCCCTTGTCTTGTTTTGGTTTGATTGATTTATTTATTTATTATTTATTTATTTATTTTTAGAGACAAAGTCTCTGTAGCCCTGGTTGGCCTCCAACTTGAAATCCTTTCTAGAAGCATCAGCCTCCCAAGCACTGGGATGATGGCACACATCAATTCTTCTAGCCAACCCCCGAAGGTGACACAGACTAGGCTACTCACCCTGGGGCACAGGGGTGTTGTAGAACCTCTGTGTCCTTCTGTCCCTCAGAGTTGCTTCTCCCTGGCTGGAGGCCCCCACTGTGAGTCTTTTCTCCTTGACACCTGGAGGGACCACACAAGAGGGACCAGGTGGGAGCAGGCCCTCAAGGAGTGCAGTGCACACAAAGGTGACACAGACTAGGCTACTCACCCTGGGGCACAGGGGTGTTGTAGAGCCTCTGTGTCCTTCTGTCCCTCAGAGTTGCTTCTCCCTGGCTGGAGGCCCCACTGTGAGTCTTTTCTCTTTGACACCTGGAGGGACCACACAAGAGGGACCAGGTGGGAGCAGGCCCTCAAGGAGTGCAGTGCACACAGATGCACACCTGGGATCCCAGTGCTAGGGGAGGCCGAGGCACGAAGATCCCTATGAGTTCCAGGCCAACCAGGGTTAAGTAGCAAGACTTAGTTTAAAAATAACATTGGCTTCCTGTGTCAAATTAAGCCCCTGGGTGTCCCGTGCTATCCCAGGCTCAATCCTGGAGACCTCTCCTTTCCCACTGGGTGCTGGACACTGCACACCAGCTCTGCCCTTCCTTATGCTGTTTCCTGTGCCGCCTCCCCTCCACAAGTATCCTCAGGGTTCCTCCTTCGCTTTGGGAGATACTGCTTGTGGTGAACATGGTCACAGGGCTTTCTTGTCCACAGGTCTGGAGATGGGATGGTGGCCACTAGGGTGGCGCAGGAACTTCTTGTTCCAGTTGCGGGGCGGGGGGGGGGGTTCTTGGGGCCTGGCTGGGGACAGTAGGGGTTTGTCCAAGGTCAGTGTGAAGGTTGGGGTCACCCTGCCTGCCTCCTCTAGACACCTGAACACCAGGGCTTTCCTTTGACAATTCCAGGCACTCTGGCCCAGGGAGAAGGGGGCAAGCAAGACCTGGAAGACCAGCTGGAACCTCCCTGACAGTGAGACCTGGGAATCCTAAGGTACTCCCCAGTATTTTGGCACCCACATGGGGTACCCTCACACTCCACCCTCAGGGTTAAAGTCAGGATGCTTCTAAACCCAGGCAGACCCCACCTTGGGGTACTGGGATCCTTCCTTGCTGGGTGACCTTGGGCCAGCACTCACCCTCTCTGGGCCTCAGCCTTCCTCCTACCATGGGGTGGGGGTGGGAACTGAAAGGAAAGACCCTGAGCAAGCAAGGGCCTGGCTAGTTAGCCTAGTTCCTTTCCAGGGGAGAATACAACCCCAGGAAAGGGGCCCTAGAAGGCCACCACTCAAGAGGACTGCCAAGCTGTGTGGCTGAGTCCCCGGGTCCCCACCCTCAACCCAGAGATGCTCCTGTTATCCAGACTCTGGGGGTTGAACCCCTTTCTCCCAGGGATGCGAGGTTCATGGGGGGGGGGTGTCAGTGTGCGGTGGACTCCGGTTCAGATAAATGTGAGGAAGAGCAAGGGACACTCCATGACTTCCATTGGGGATCGCCCGAGTTGGGGAAGCCGAGCTAGGAACAGAGGCTGGGATGTTCCTACGGTCACCGCCCTGTCCTCCCACAGCCCCCTTCTGTCTGTCCACTCACCGGCAGTCTTCGGCAGCAACTGCTGGAACCCGCGTCCCGGACAGAGCGCAAAGCCAAGTGCACCGGCAGCAGGGCAAGGGCGTGGGAAAGAAGGTGCGCACGCAGCTCCCGAAAGGGACCCGATCCCCCGGGGGACACACAGAGTGTCCCCACCGAAGCCGGACGGCAGCTGAAGACACTCAAACTGAGGCTGCCCTCGCTTGCTGGGGGGAGGGGGAGAGCTTAAATCGCACAGTTTGCAAACGGGGAAACTGAGGCTGCGACAGGGACGGGACACTCCTGCACCCCTGTACCCCAGCCAGGCTTCTGCGGGGACCGCTGTCAGCATCCAGCGAGAAGCTGAGCCAAGCAGACACAAGGCTGCTGGGCACGGGTTCCCCGCCCAGCGCGCACGCTCTGGGGACCGGGGAGGGTCGGGAGGGATGCCTGGAGTGAGCAGCTGGTGACGTGGCTCAGGCTGGAAGGTCCCAGATAGGAAGAGGGGGAGTCTAGGGGAACAGGGATTCGGGCGGAGAAAACTTCTCCACGTCCGCATCTGGCTGAGGAGGCACCGTCCCCCCCTCCCCTCCCAGTCCGGGTCCCCCCTGCGCCCCCAGTGGCGGAGGCCGGGTGACAGAGCCGTGAAGGTCAACCTACCGAGTCCGAACAATGCGCCTCCTGGGGTCTGGATCTTTGAGGAGCCAGTAAGGGGAACCCTGGGTTCGACAAGAGGGAGACACTTTGGGGTGACCTTGGCCGGACCCACGCCTCAATTTCCCCAGCCCACCTCCGGATGGCTCTCCAAATTTGAGTTGTGAACCTCTAGCTATGTCTTGCTTTGTCCTCCACAATGCCCCCCCTTCCAAAGCCCCCGTCGCAGTCCCCCTCCTGGCCCCACCCCTGAGCCCCCACCCACCTTCTGCCACGGTCGGAGGCAGGGGGATTTCTTCCTGGGAGCTGGAGACCTCTAAGAGTCTCCATCATTTTTTTAGTGTTGTTATTCTCGGTTTTTGTTTTGCCCTCTTTCCTCCTTTCTTCCATAAATTCTAAAAATAGTCATCCCTCCTCCCCAGTCCCCCAGCCCCGCAGTGTGTCGTGAGAGGTTCCCGCGGTGCTTGGGATTCCCGGGGCGGGCGGGGCTGGGGGTGCACCGGCTGCTCGCGTGCGTCCACTGTGGAGCCCCGCGCGACCGTGCCGGTGTCGGAGGGAACAAGGCGACAGAGAGGGGGGCTTAAGGGTCTTCAAAGCCGAGCTCTCCCGAGGGCCGTGGAGGCGGGGCTCCACCCTGCAGTCCCGACGGAGAAAGTCAGGAGGCGGTGGAGACAAAGGATTCCCATCTCTGTGGGCGACCCTGAACCTCGCATGGCCCGGGATGAAGCCTCCAATCCGCGGACCCCTTACATCGTGGGTGACAGATCACATTCCGGTCTCCGTACGTCCCTCCCAGTCCCTGGAGCCTAGCAGATATGGTCTGCACGGCCCACTGGGTGTCTTGGCCTCCCCGGGCCACACTGGCCACCCTCGGAACCGGTCCAACCTCGAAACCCGTGCATTTGGGTCCTTCTATTTCCATTTGGGTTCCACCCTATCGCGGCTGGTTCCCACCCCTGGGCGCTGCCCTCGAGTCTCCACCCGCCCCAGGTCACAGCCTCCTACAGATGCCCTCCTGGCCACCTCGTCCGGGTCAAGTCCCCGCAGTCCCCCCCACCACGGCCTCCATCCGCTTCCCCTAGGAGAACGAGGCCCCAAGGGGCCAGTGGCCCCAGGCGAGAGGCTGACTATAGGGTGACTGAGCCCGGAGTAAAGATGTTGGGGTTCCTGCGAAGACCGCCAGCCGGAAGGTCTCTCCTGACTTCTGCAGGTCGAAATAATTACGGAGGCCTCCAAGGACAAGTGTCGAGGGTGGCGCTGGGCAGCTCCAGGTGCGGCCCTGGGGCCCGAAGTCCCTGCTGTGGACTTGCCACATCTCATGGCTCACACACTGCAGAGGAGGGGTGGAGGGAAGATGGCTTTGAGCTGGGGGGGGGGACAAAGGCCCCCTAGGGCATGTGTACACGCGAAACCCGGACGCTGCGGTCCACGCTGGAGACGCCCCTCCCCTGCCGCCACTCGTCTCTGCGTGATGCCCACCGCGTGGGCGCCGCCCAGGCCAAGAGCCCGGGGGAGCTGCAGAGGGTCAGCCCTGATCCAAGACTGGGGGCGCAGGGTCCAGCCAGAGCGGGGTCTTTGCGCAGGAAAGCAGTCTGGGCTGGTGTTCCAGGGTCCGGGATGAGGAGGTGGGGGAGATCATGGTGGGGATGGGTTGGGGAGGATGGGGAGAGACTGAGGGATGGAGGGAATGAGTCTGGGAGCAGGGAGGGGCTGACTTGACTGAATTGGAGGCTACAGGGCTTCCCCTTTACCTGATAGCCTCTCTCAACACTGTTGTAAACATGTAGAAACAACCCTCTGAGGGCTGACTTTAATTATTATTATTATTAAATAATAATAATAATTATTATTATTATTTTGTTTTTAGTGTTTTGAGTCAAGGTCTCAGGGAGCCCAGGCTGGCCTTGAACTCCTGATCCTCCCGCTTAGCCCGAATGGTGGGATAAGGGGCGTGAGCCACCGCGACCTGGTGCGTGGTCTGTCATTTTGAAACTGGCTTTTCTTTCCCCAGTCTGCACACCGATTATTAAATAATAATAATAATTATTATTATTATTTTGTTTTTAGTGTTTTGAGTCAAGGTCTCAGGGAGCCCAGGCTGGCCTTGAACTCCTGATCCTCCCGCTTAGCCCGAATGGTGGGATAAGGGGCGTGAGCCACCGCGACCTGGTGCGTGGTCTGTCATTTTGAAACTGGCTTTTCTTTCCCCAGTCTGCACACCGGTAACCCGCGAGCTGGGCTGGTGGACCAGCAGCTGAGGAGCCAGCGCTCCCTCACTGCCCCGCACGTCTCCGAGTCCCCATCCCCCGGCGCCCCAAGGCCTCCACGCTCCGGCGTCCCCACAGGACTGAGGGGAACACCCACCCCACTCCCCGCCTCGCCAGCGCATGCGCCCAGGCGACAGGCTGCCCCGCCATCCCCGCACTGCGACCCGCACGCGGTTGCTATGGAGACGATGGAGGAGGAAACTAGGGGAAGACCCCCGCCGGCAGCCCGCCCCCGCCGCGAGCTCCACTCTAGTTTCAGCCGGTTTCCCTGCCCCGCGTGCGCAGTGTGACGGTGGAGGATTCCCCGGGTCCCCAGGGAGTTGCTGGGGCCGACGCATGCGTGCGGAGCAGAGCTTCCTCTTGCAGGGAAAGCCCGGGCGAAGAAACACTCTGTGCTAGCGCAGCCGCCTGGTTGCCATGGAAACCGCGTTAGGCGCTCCCCTCTGGCGGGTCCTCCTTGAGACAGGGATTCCCTGCTAACGCGCAGGCGCGCTGGGATCTGCGAAAAGGGGCTTTTCCGACTAAGAACAAAGAATTTGTCACCTCGCCTCTCCTGAGGGAGGAGGGGATCCGCTCTGCTCCTGTTTGTGGCTCTGTATTTTTTTACCTTTTTTTTTTTTTTTCTGGTGTTTTTGAGACAGGGTCTCCCTGTAGCCCCAGCTGTCCTGGAACTCACTATGTAGACCAGGCTGGCCTCAGACTCAGATCCACCTGCCTCTGCCTCCCGAATGCTGGGATTAAAGGTGTGCGCCACCACTCCAGGCTTTTTTACCTATTTTTATTTCATGTGAATGAGTGTTTTTTTCCTGCATGCATCTAAGTGCACCCATGTCATATAATGCCCGCGGAGGCCAATAGAATGTTTTGGATCCCCTGGAACTGGAGTTAAGGACGGTTGTTAGCCACCATGTGGGTCCTGGGAACCGAACCTTGGTCCGCTGCAGGACTTAACATTGCTGGGACAACAGGCGTTGGCCACCACACAGCTCTTGTCCGACTTATCCCTCTGCACCACCTCTGCAGCTTGCGTGCCTGGCAGCTGTTCATACACTCCTTGGTGCCCCACCCCTTGCCAGGCAGTACACCCCTACACTCCAGCCAAAGCCCCTCCCCCTGCTCCCACATCCCCCACCACGAGGATGCTTAACTTGTCCATGTGAAGGCTCCCTGACCTTCAAGGCACCGCCCTTCCCAGGGACCTTGGTGTCCTCGGTCCCATATAAGAGAAGAAACCAAGGCTTACACCACAAGCCCCTTAAAGCTGGCTGTCGAGCTGTTAAGGTTTAGACAGCCCTGCCCGTCACCAACAGGATCCCAAGGACTTCTCATGCTCCTGAGAAAAGGGAACCTAGCTGATAAGCACCTTGGTCTTTGAAGTCAAGAGAAGCAGACTTTTCTCCACTGTTTGGCCAACACAGCAGGCTTCCCCTTTGATCACTAAAGAGGGCAGGTTTTAACAGTCCTGCTCTCCCACTCCCCCACCCAACTTTAAAGAAAAAATACATCTTCCCGCCTTCTGCAGGAAGCAGAAGCCTCCCTTTTAAAAGGCTCCAGCTCAAGACCGGCAGACATTTTCCCTGCCTGGAAAGGAATCTGCCCCATGTGTTCTACCTCAAATCTATATGGAAACTTAACTCTTTCTTTAGGCCACTAATTACCTATACAAAATGACATCTAAACTGGTTGGGTAAAATCCTGTTTGTTAAATATCATTTTTGTTTTTAGTTTACTTTCATGGTGTTTTAAGATGTATTCATTTTGTGTCCTTCAAAGGTGTTTTGGTTTAAAAATGATAAACCAACCACATTCTCAACAAAGACTATATAACTAAATATGTATATACAGTCAACATAAATTTATGCTTCTTAAAATTAATTTACTTGGTATCATACTAATTTTTAAGTAAAATCTGATACAAACTAAAAATGCTAAATTAACACCAAAATGCTTTTTTCAGCCAAAATATTCTCTCTTTAATCTACAACATGGTTCCTGTTACTAAAATATATGTTAATATTAAGTACCTCTCTGTCTCTCTCTCTCCCTCTCTCCCCCTTCCTCTCTCTCACCACTGCCCTTCTGGGGCTCTACCAAACCTCTACTAAACCACCACCCTTCTGGGGCTCCTCTTCCCTCAGCCTCTACTAAATAAACCTCAGGATCAACTTGTTCCACCACTTCCCTCCCTTCTGGCTCACTGCATTTTTTCCGCTTGTCTCCCATCCCATTCCTTATACTTTGTCTCCATCTACTGGCTGGTCGTGCCACGCTCTCATTGCAGGGTTTTCCACTCTTTTCGCTTGCCTGGAAATCACACGTGTGTCGGAAAACCCCTTCCATCCTCTGGACATAGGACGCTATTTCCAGAGATAGGAACACACACTGCTTCCTGTCCAGGACAAGATCTCCCTTTCCTCTCCCTGATGATCTAATTGTGGGA
>NW_008360309.1:1569554-1607852 GCF_000622305.1 Nannospalax galili
CTATGGAGAGAGGATTTTCTTTGTCTCCCATCTGCTCAGTTCTGTCTCTACCTCCTACCCGCTTGCTGGGTTTTTTCTCTATCTCCTCTTCACTCTGTACTTAATCTGTCACTATGGGAATCACCCACTCAAAGTCTCAGGGTCTCACACCTCTTGCTTGTCTTCTTAAATCCTTAAAACAACTAGGACTTTCAGATACAATCAGGCCAAAACGCCTGAAGTTCCTGTGCACCACTGCCTGGACTCAGTATGAGTTAGATAATAACTCTGTTCGGCCAGACACTGGAACCCTAGACTTTAATATTTTGAGAGATTTAGAAAATTTCTGCCATTGTAAAGGCAAATGGTCTGAATTACCATACAGCCAAGCTTCCTTTGATCTCTGTGCTAATCCCTCCCTCTGGGTCCCATGTTCTTCCTATCAGGTTCTTCTCGATAAGACAGTTTCATGGGATCCCAACTCACCAGGGGCCTCCTTCCCCCTGCCCCCCCAGCCCTCCACCTCAGCTTTTTGATCCTGTCATAGCCAATAAACTGCCTCCGATTAGGAGATTAGGACCCATCCCCAAGCTCCTCCTGCTCCCCAGCCTGAGGCCCAGCCAAGTCCTCCCCTTGCTGTCTGTCCCCTTGCTACGATAAGACAGTTTCATGGGATCCCAACTCACCAGGGGCCTCCTTCCCCCTGCCCCCCCAGCCCTCCACCTCAGCTTTTTGATCCTGTCATAGCCAATAAACTGCCTCCGATTAGGAGATTAGGACCCATCCCCAAGCTCCTCCTGCTCCCCAGCCTGAGGCCCAGCCAAGTCCTCCCCTTGCTGTCTGTCCCCTTGCTATACTCTCCCTGCCTCCCATTCCAGGGCCCAACACATCTCTCCTCCTTTCTCCAACTCGAACTCCCTCTCCATACCATAACCTTTCCCCTCTCCAGTGCCACTCTAAATCCATCACCCACTCTCCTTCCCCTAACTCTCCTCTACTTAAGGATATCCAAAACCTTAAACACCTCCTTGCCAAATATTCCCTAGTCTCCCCTATTCTGGCTTCTAGCTCAAATAACCCATTTATCCCTCCTGTATCTAACTTCTACTTTGATTCCAGACCCTGCCTCTGATACCCCTGTCCCTCCGTCCCCTCATGGACAGGACACCCTTCCCATCTCTTCCACTCCAACAGTTATAAAGTCTAAACAGGGTTATAGCACAGTTTTCCCTAATTGATCATGCTGGAGGTTGTAAATGTCAATTCGATAATGTTTAACTATGCACCAATTGCTTTTTCCACCTAAAGCAAGGTTTTCATAGACCACTCACTAAACTACATAAGGTAAAAGATTTACCTAAAAACTTATAAAACACAATATGTACATGGGTAATATTAACATTACATTATGTGTATAATTTAGGTTCCATGTTCTTTTAATAAGATGATGCTACACATCCTAAGTCAAATAACTGCGTTCTTCATGACTTCAGCTGTGTCTACTTACTAAAAATTATCACAGCTGGGGTCTGGTGACAGTTATGTTCCTTCATTAAAGGAGGGGTAAGCAGGATCATTGGACCCTCACCTGAGTATTCAGCCATTCTTCTCTGTCACCTGTATGTAATTCTGCCCTAATTGCAAATGATCTACTTTTGAAAAGGACTATAGTATGTAATCTTGGGAAGGCAAATGCTGTGAAGAGAGGGTTTGACCCATGAGGTTATAAAAAAGTCAACATCCATGCTGGGTAAGGGCTTTCCAGTGCAAATATTCTCAGGTCACTCATAGACCTCAGCAACCCCTCAGTCATCTCTGTAAGTAAGCTCACTGAATTCGTTAGTTCCCCAGGAAAACTTTAATGTAATCAAACATTGGTTTAATACTAAAACCTTAGAAGGGGCTAAGTCTCACTTAGTATCCCCAGGTAAGGGCATAGTTTAGTCAACTAGTTTAAGGATGTCTAGTAAAAGTTTATCTAAAAATGGGTTTCACCCATGCTTTATCCACATAACATAATAGGTAAAAGTACCAGATTGGTGTAACTAACCTTCTTGGGTGTTTAATAGCTAGACATTGGGGCCTATACCAATCTGGTCAGAGGGACGTAATGGGACAGTTTTTGTTCCTTGCCCTCCTAGGTCAACTAAGCTCCAGGAGACTATGGAGCATCTCTCAAAATGTCCTGTAACTTTGGTGAGTCACCTGTTCTCTTGTTCAGGGAGGCCATGGAGACCCCAGAAGATGGACTTGAACCAGTGTCCAGTCTGCAAAGAGGAGGGTCAACACAAAGGAAACATTTCCTCCAAGCTTTCAAGCGAAGCCCCAGTCAAGCAGGACCTTTTGACTTATCTTCACATAGATGGAACTGGTAAAAGAAAAGCCTGAGGAGCCAGGGGCTCCCCCCAAGCCCATGTGACCCCTGAGGTCCAAATCCTCATACAACCTTTAGAGTAAAAATAAATTGGTTTATTTGGGCCAACAGTATGGCCTTAAACACCCAAAAGGAAAGTATAACCAAAAATTAAAGTCATCGGTATATTTTAAGAGTTCAAGGGATTACACAATCCAGACATTAGATGTAAGTTCTTATGTTATTTAGACAATTATCTCTCATTGATGACTTTGTTCCTAATAAGACATTACTCAGATGTAAGGCTTCAAATCTTGGTCTACAATACTGTAGTGTCCACTTAGAGCTAAGGGAGGCAACCCACTATTGTTCTAGCCTAAAAAAATAAAATGATGGCTAAATTTGTTTTCTCTCCCTATCTAGAAGCCTAGGGGTAACTGACACTGATTCTAGCCCCTCCAACAGCTATCAAAATACCTGAAAACAAATCCTGAGTCCATCACTCTCAAGTTCAGCCCTGGCAGAAGAAAAAAAAAAAAAAAAAGGGGGCTATTACCCTGGGGCTAACCATTGCCCCTGGCCTCTTCAGATATTTTCAGGCCCAACTCCAAAAACTGACTCTTACTAATTTTAATCAGTTGTTACTTTCCTTCCCTCCACATGTACACAAGCGCCTGTCAACCATCGAGGACCCTGTTGAGATGCATGAAGAGGGAACCCCCACTGTCTGACCGAACCCTAATCCAGGCCCCCCCCCATGTCGGCCCTGTCTAGCAGGAAGTGGCTAGACGACAATGATGCCCCCTAGCCTATAACACAAAGGCTGGAATGTTAAGGTTCAGTTAGCCCTACTCCCTCACCAAGAGGGTCCCAAGGACTTCTGAGAAAAGGGAACCTAGCTGATAAGCACCTTGGTCTTTGAAGTCAAGAGAAGCAGACTTTTCTCCACTGTTTGGTCAACACAGCAGGCTTCCCCTTTGATCTCTAAAGAGGACAGGTTTTAACAGTCCTGCTCTCCCCCTCCCCCCCACCCTCCAACTTAAAAAAAAAAAAGTCTTCCTGCCTTCTGCAGGAAGCAGAAGCCTCCCTTTTAAAAAGACCCCAGCTCAAGACCCAGGCAGACATTTTCCCTGCCCGGAAGGGAATCTGCCCCATGTGTTCCTTTACTAATAAACCCTATTTTGATGGAGTTTTAGCTGTGCCTCGGTGCCTCATCATCCATTCGCTCCTTCTCTGCCAACTTTTTACCTATCACACACGTGTCCCAGCACTCGGGAGGCTGAAGCAGGAGAAAACTTTTTTTTTAAAGAAATAATGTTTTATTTATTTATTTGGTCTTATTGAGACAGGGTCTCCCTGTAGCCACAGCTGACCTGGATTCTCTGTGGAGACCAGGCTGGCCTCAGCTCACAGAGATCCACCTGCCTCTGCCTCCCAAGTGCAGGGATTAAATGCGTGAGCCACTACACCCTGGCTAATGTATTTTATTTGTAAAACTGTGTGTGTGCTCCTGTAGATTTGTGCATGTGACAGCAGTGCTGGAGTTCCAGGCTGCTATGAGCCACCTGAATGCCTGATGTGGGTGCTGGGAATCAAACTCAGGTGGTCTGGAAGAGCAGTATGTGCCCTTAGCCATCTCTTCAGCCCCCTCAAAACCCTTTTTATTTTAAAAATATTCTGTATTACTTTTTTTATGTGTATGAGTATTTATGTGTGTTACCTGTGTGTAAGTGCATCTGTGCTATGCAATGCCTGTGGAGGTCAGAAGAGGGAGTTGGGCCTCTTGAACTGGAGTTAAAGATGTTACCTGCCATGTAGGTGCTGGAAACTGAACCTGGGTCCTCTGCAAAAGCAGTCAGTGCTCTTAACCACAGAGCCATCTTGCGAGCCCTCAAAACCTTTTTTAAAAAGGTCTTACTCTGCCAGGCGTAGTGGCGCACGGCCTTTAATCCCAGCACTCGGGAGGCAGAGGCAGGCGGATCTCTGTGAGTTCAAGGCCAGCCTGGTCTACATAGTGAGTTCCAGGACAGCTGGAGCTACAGGGAGATGGGGCTGGAGAGATGGCTCAGCAGTTAAGAACACTGACTGTCCTTGCAGAAGACCTGGGTTCAAATCCCAGCACCCATGACTCGTTCCAGGGGATCCGACAGCCTCTTCTGTCCTCCGTGGGCACTGCACAACACGGGTGCACTTACCTACATGCAGGCATAACAATCATACACATTAGATAAAAATATTTTTTTAAGAAAAAAAGGGTCTTACTTTGTAGCCCAGGTTGGCCTTGAGCTCTTGGCACTCTTCCTGCCTTTGTCTCCCAAGTGTATGCCAGGCTAACCTGCCTGATCTTGGAAGCACATGTGCTGTTTGAACCTGAATCCATTCTGTGGGCAGCTACTGACCTTCTGAGGCACCCAAAGCTGCCAGGCTAATGTTGCCTCATTTCCCTATCTGCCTCCAGGTGTGTATCATGGTGTGTGAATATGGATATCGGCAAGGGACACAGGAACACGGATGAACCAGAATGTGTGGCCAGGACTTGGTACCCAGTGGCTGATCTGCCTGCAACATCCCCACCTCACTCTAGGCAAGCAGTGTTCTCAATGTCATGTCCTGGTCCCCCCACCCCGAGTGGGTGCCTTTCCATGCTCTTCCACCTTCTCCAATGCACCCCCAGATCTTGTGTCCCTTTAGTTCTGAGTCCCATCCTGCTGCACAGCCAACCCACACCCTCCTTCAATCTTTTTCTTCTTTGAGGTAGAATATCATGTAGCCTAGGCTGTCTCCAAACTTACCATGTAGCACAGGATGTTCCTGAACTGACTCTCTGGTCTCCATCTCCTGAGCCTAGGATAACAGGTGTGCACCGGTTTACCCAGCTTGAGGTTTGTCTGTTTCTTTTGGGTATCTGAGGCTGAAACCCAGGGCCTCCAAGGTGCTAGCCAAATGCTCTGAGTATTTGAAATCCTTGTTATCTTGGCAACCTTACACTTACTGTCCAGGTCTCCCCCGATTATTTTTCAGCCACAAACAATAATGTACCTCTCTGTAGAATATTAAGAGCCAGGCCTTATCATCAGTGGTTCCTTCTGCCTTTAGTGGGTGCAGAACTCCTATACGTCCTTCAAAGCCCCAATCTAGGATAGTTACTCCTTCAGCCCAGCCCTGCCCCTTGGAAGCTGGGGACATCTGTGGGGACCTGAATCCTCCTTGGTATGAGGAGCTGATAGGGCAGAGACCTTGAGGGGGACATGCTTGGGGAGGATGAAACTAAGGGACTGAGAAGGGCAGAGATGGGCAGGTGACTCCTGGGTAACATTGTATGTGTAGGGAGGGAGCCAGAGACCTGGTAGGTCCTTCTGCCTGCCCCCACCCTGCTTCCTCAGTTTCTCCATCATGAGATCTTATGCTCCATAGGATCCCTAGTGCCAGCAGCGGGTCTCAGCTCCACTTCCCCTGGATGCTCTGTAGTCTGGTAAGTATTTCCGATTATCTGACCACTGCCCCCTTTTCATCCAGCCATATTAAGCTAGAGACGCGGCGACGGTGGACGCCGACTGTCCACAGCGGCCATGCCCTTTCCTCGGCCCATGCAGACTGTGGGCCTCTCTCCAGGCTGCTTTCACTCCTTCATGCTCGGCCTAGCTCTCTGCACATAGCCTCAGGCTCAGGGTAGACACTGGTAGAGATGCTGGGAGGCTCAGTCCTGGTACCTTTCTGACCACCCCTGCCTGCTGGACAGGAAGAACAAGTGTCCATGCAGCCCCAACCCCACCACTCACACACCGCACACCGGGCACAGGCCTCATGACAACCCGCCGCCTTTATTGGGCGCTCTGCCGGGCTCTAGGGCGCAAGCACTCGGGGACCCTCTTGGTGATGGAGGCGCAGCCCGGAAGAGCTCGGAGTCTGGAACTCTCAGGAATCCAGGGATCCTGGTGGGGAGGGTGAGCTGGAGGTGGGGTGCAGCCCCTCACTTGGGTGCATTGAAGGGCAGCGCACGCTGGTTCATGGGGTTGTCGGGGGAGCGAAGCCACTCCTTCTTCAGCAGCTGCTTCAGCTGAGACAGCCGCATGTTGGGGTTCTCCTGCTTCAGCCTGGGCAGCTGCACCTCCTCGAAAGCAGTAAAGGCTGCGCGCATGCGCCGCTCGGGGTGTCGGTCTGCCTCCTCCGCCACGCTGGGGAGGACAAACGGTCAGCAGGATGTAGCGGGAAGGGATGGAAGGAGGAGGAGGGAAGGGGAAGGGGAGAGGCCGGCATCTCGAAGGGGTTCCCTATAGGACTTACTCCTTCGTAAAGAACTGCCCGGGGCCCCGCCCCCAGGGCACACCTAGGCCCCGCCCACCTGAGCACCGCGATGGCGTCCTCGATAGAGCGGGCCTCCACGCTGCCCTCCTCCTGCAGCCTGCGGTTCAGGTTCTCCTCCAGCGGCACCTCCAGGTGACTCTTGGCTTTTTCTGCCGGTGCAATGGGGGCGCGGGACATAAGGAAGGCCATTGGGTCCCCTGGGACACCCCCGGGCTCCAACCCACCTGGCTCCTCGCGGTGCTGCTGGTCCCGGCGCAGCGAGTCCTCGATCTGGGCGCGGGTGACCTTGCTGTGCGCAGCCACGCGTGGGGCTTTGCCACCCTTGAGCTTGGAGTCCTCCTCCTCCAGCAGGCGCTGCGTCTCCTTCTTGCGCTCTAGCTGTTCCAGGCGCCGCTTCTCCTTCTCCTCCTGAGAAGGCGACAGGGTCTGGAGAGCTCGCTTGGAACAGGGAACCAGGGAGCCAAGCCTGAGCCGGCCCAGCACAGTGGGCAGGTGCCAAGGCCCTGAGGCATAGCCACAGGAGGAAGAGAAAACCCACTTAACGGCTGGAGTTGAGGGACTACTCAGAGAAGCTGCTGGGTTCCCAACACACATGAAGGGTGTGGAAGGTCTGGACCTGTCTGGTTGGCTGGGTGAGGCCTGTAGAACCTGCCTTGCCATGCTGCGCAGCCAGACACTGGGTGGATAGGGGACCTTGTGACCACTGCTCCCTCCCTATACACCCCAAGGGGCAGCGTGAGGCTCTAGGTTTTCAAGCTGCAGTGCGGTCCTGCCACACCTATCAGACACCTGTGCCTGCCCAGACCGGCACACTCCTATGTATCTCTAGACCGATCTGGACAGCTGAGAGTCCCCATCCACAGCCGCCGGTGGGAAAGTGTCTGCCATCCAATCCAAGGGTGTTTGACGGCAACCATGGGCTCACTCAGGATGGGCCTCGGCAGGGCCACTAAGGTCTGTCTGTTTTCCCCCAAAGCCAGAGGCAGCACCCTCTGCGACTGCTCTGTGCATGCTTGGCACCCAAACCTTAACTCCACCCTGCCCTACAGCCTTTGCACAGGCAACGCCTGCCCAGCCTACCAAAGGGTGGCCACAGTATTAGGAAGACCCCATTTCCCAGTCTTTTTGAGACAGGGTCTCTCTGTAGCCCCAGCTGTCCTGGAACTCGCTTTGTAGACCAGGCTGGCCTCGAACTCAAAGATCCTCCCGCCTCTGCCTCCCAAGTACTAGGATTAAAGGCATGCGCCATCACGCCCGGCATTTCCCAGTCTCCAGTCTTCTAATGACCCCTTTTGTCCTGCGGCAGAAGGCCTGGCCAGGATTGTGGATTCTGCCAGTCCCTCCACCCAAGAACAGGATCAGCTTCCAGAAAGTTCCAAGAAATCAGAGCAGTGGTCGATAGTGTTGAATGAGACATCAAAAATGTCTGGTCACGTTGGCCTGGAGTCCCCGGAGCTTCCGGGGAAGCTGAGGCAGAAGCATCGACACACAGGAGTCTCAGGTCAGCCTAGTTCACAAAGGACCCCAAAACTACAAATAAAACAGGCCTCACTGGCCCAGCAGGGTGAGACCAGCTAAGCTGCAGCGAGTCGCTGGCGCCACCTGGTGAGCGCGGCCTGTCAGCACCTCGCCCACTTCGCTCCACAGACCAGTTATCCTGCGCTCACAGGGGAGTCAGGAGCCAGTAGGACCTGGTTAGAAATGGGGGCGCAATTAGGGCCAGGGACCCAGCACCCACTTCCTCGGCCTCCGCACCGCCTTCTCTACCCAGGGACCGGGTCTAGCCTCTGACGCTGGATACCTCCGTGGCTTCCCGGAGCCGGCATCGACACCTAAGTCCCGGGCGCCCGCACCCACCTTGCGCTGCTCCTTCCGCATCACGTGTTTGTCGTCGTCCTTCCAGTAGGCATCTTCCAGCTCCTTCTGTTTCTTTGCATCAGCCGCCGCCTTGGCCTCAGCCCTCCGTGCCCGGGCCGCTGCCGACTTGCTGTTCTCGCCCTGGAACTTCTTGGGCATCCCTCGGCAGGCTGCGGAGCAGGAGGCGGCCGGGCCTGGAGCCACGCCCACCCTGCCCAGGGCCCGCCCCCGCCTCCCCTCCACTGGAGGCCCTCTCTCTTCTCTTTATGGCTTTTATTTTGGAAGAGGAAACATGAAATGCAAAAATCAAAAATTTTTGAGATAGGGGCTCACTATGTAGACCAGGCTGGCTTCGAACTCAGATCCACGTGCATCCCAAGTGCTGGGATTAAATAAAGGTGCGTGCTACCAGGCCCAGGTCAAAATCAGTAATTACCAAGTGTGCAAATTACTGGTTTGGGTATTTATGAAACAGCGTCTCCCTACATAGCCCAGGCCGGCCTGGCAACGAAATGCTGCCCAACTTTCGGCAGTGGTGGGATCATAAAGGGGCAGCCACATGCTCCTCAAAGTGGGCTTTTCTTTACCATTGGGATATGAACCCAGAGCCTCACATAAGCTAGACAGCTCAGCCCCTCCCTGGGGGATTCTAGACAGGGGTGGGAGAGGAGCAGGTGGGCAGAGGCATGCCCCCAACCCTCACTGGGGGATTCTAGGCAGAGGCTCTACCCCTGAGCCACACCTCCAGTTCTTTACTGGGGGTTCTAGGCAGAGGCTCTACATCTGAGCCATGCCCCTAGACCCTTACTGGGGGATTCCAGGAAGGGACTCCTGCTGAGTTTCATCTGAACTCTTTCAAATCAGTATTTTGTTTTTAGTTTTTTGAGACAGGGTCTCCCTGTGGCCCCAGTTGACCTGGAACTCACTATGTAGACCAGGCTGGCCTTGAACTCAGAGAGATCCACCTGCCTCTGCCTCCCTAGTGCTGGGATTAAAGGCGTGTGTGACCACACCCAGTCAACTCTGTGGTTTTGCTTGTTGGGAACAATTCCTGTCAACACATCACACACAACATGGTCTTCTGTGTCTGGTTGCTGTCACTTAGCATGATGCTATATAGTGTGTGTCAAAGCCTCATTCCTTTTCTTGGATGAGTAATACTCTATGGCAGTATATATTGAGCCTGAGTCCCCTCACCTTGTTCCTAATGGCCTGGGATCTGTGCACCTTGGGGGACACCACAGCAAGGTTGTCCCCCCCTGTAACTTGTCAGACCCACACTGGACACCAGCAAATGACAGGACACACAGGTGTCACTGCCTGGCCCTCAGCCAGGCACTGTGCATATACAGACTCAACTATAAGTCCCCGAACCTCAAGCATAGGGAAGGCAAAGTGCCTGGCTGCTGACAGGAGGCTGAGGCTGGCCTCTGACCCCTAAAGCCTCCTTGAGGTGAATGGGGAGCCTTGCTACCAGAAATGAGGAGCATTCCTCTTCCTTCTTACAGGTACAGTGGTACACACCTGCCATCCAAGCACTTGGGAGTGAGAGGCAGGAGGATCACAAGCTCCAGGCCACCTTGGGCTATACAGACTGTGTCAAAAAAAAAAATAGTAATAATTAAAAACTAATGGTGAGAGCCAGGCATGGTGGTACACGCCTGGAGTCCCAGCACTCGGGAGGCAGAGGCAGGCGGATCTCTGTGAGTTCAAGGCCAGCCTGGTCTACATAGAGAGTTCCAGGATAGCTCAGGTTACAGGGAGACCCTGTCTCAAGACAAAAAGTGGCAGCACACACCTTTAGTCCCAGCACTCAGGAAGCAGAGGCAGGAGGATCTTGTGAGATCAAGGCCAGCCTGGTCTACATAGAGAATTTCAGGGCAGCTGGGAGTACAAGGAAACCCTATCTCAAAAAAAAAAAAAAAAAAAAAAAAAAAAAAAGTGGCTGGAGAGATGGCTCAGCAGTTAAGAGCACTGGCTACTCTTGCAGAGGACCCAGGTTTGGTTCCCAGCAACCACATGATGGCTAACAGCCATTCGTAACTCCAATTCCAGGGGATCCAACACTCTCTTCTGGCCTCTGTAAGCACTGCACACATGGTGCACTAGCATACATGCAGACAGAACACTCATACACATAAATAAAATAAAAACAACAAAATAACAAAACTACCCAAAACAAAAACCCATCTGTTCAAGGACTGCAGCATGCTGAGCCTCAGAATTCCCAACTGTGGTGCCCTCATCTAGAACATTCTTTGCCTTTCCCACATGTCTAGCCTGGTGCTAAAAAATAAGGGCAGCATGGGGTGGCCCAGCACCACCAGGCCAGCAACCCCGTCAGTCCATCTCTGTGTGAGGTTCCCTATCTCTGGACCGCACCGCTCCCTATCCGGACCCTGTGCATCTGCAGCTCAGGCAAGGGTTCTGGGCAGGCCACAGGGCTCGCAAAGGCCCTGTAGCAAGAGTGAAGCTGTGCTATACAGACAATGCCACGCCATGAATGACTGGAGGACGGACTGAAAAAGGACGGCAGGTGGGGAAGGGTATCTTCAGAGACAAGCGCATTTTTATTTAGCTGCCAAAGCCCCTTTTAGGTACCACAGGAGGGAGAGAGGGCTTGGTTGGGTGCTGTGTGCACAGCTGAATGTGGAGCGCCCTTTCCCCTCTCCCCGGAGACACTACACCTGCCTCCTTCTGGGTCTCCAAGCACACCAATCAGCCCTGTGCCTCAGGCCCTTCACACCTGCCCTGCACCAGGATTCTGTCTCCTGCCGTTTTGAGACAAGGTCTCGCTTTACAGTCCAGGCTGGCCGGGAATTCGTTATCTTGCTGAGTCTGCCTCCCAGGTGCTGGGATGACAGGCCTGTGTTACCTTCTACAGTTGAGCCCCAGCAGCCCCTCACTTGCAAACTACTATTTTGCGGGGGTCGACACAGGGTCTCTCTGTAGCTCCAGCTGTCCTGGAACTCACTTTGTAGACCAGACTGACGAACTCACAGTGATCAGCCTGCCTCTGCCTCCCAAAGGTGTGCACCACCACACCCGGGCTTGCAAACTATTATTTAAACTTCAGGGCCCAGCTCAGGCGTTCCCCCCTTGCAGAAGGCTTTCCTAGACCCTCTGATTCTCACCAGACTGTTCTTTCACAAACTGTTCCACCTGTTTGGGTGGATTTGGGGTTAGTTTTTTCTTTTTCCCCAGACAGGTCTTGATACGTCCCCCAGGCTGGCCTGGAATTCACAATCCTCCTGCCTCAGCCTCCTAAATGCTGCGATGAGCAGTCTGGGTTACTACAGTACATTCATTTACACAATTATTTGACAAATTGTTTTCTTCACTGGGTTGGGAGCATAAAAGGGGCCGTGTGCAAAGAAGGCATAGAGCCCGCTCCAAGAACCTGGTTAAGTCAGCACCTCGCCCTTGAAGTTCCCAACCTGCGCAACAATGAGAAAACATTTCTAGGCCAGGCATCGGGGGCGCACGCCTGTGATACGTGGAAAGCTGAGGCAGGAGGATTGCCGAGAGTTCGAAGCCAGCCTGGGCTACACAGTGGGACCATGGGTTCAAAAACTCCCCCTCAAAAAGCAGCCCTGTGATTGCTGGGCAGTGTCGGCGGGAGCCCCAAGACCAGCACAGCCGACGCCGCCTCCTCCGAGAAGCCCTCCCCGCTGGTCCTCGCAGCGGGAATGGGCACGGCGTCCCGCGAGCCTGTCACGCCTGCGCGCCGGAAGTGACCGTCACCAAGCACCCCACGTCCCGTTCCGTCTTCCCGCTGAGGGTACCCCCAGAACCGAGCCGCGCCCACCCGGCTCCGCCCGCGCTACAGCAGCTCCTACCTCTCCTCCCGGTGCCGGCCGGGTCGCGTGTCCAAAGACGTCATCGCGCGCCTGCGCGCTCGGCTACCCGCGCCGTGCCGCGCCACTCTTGACGTTTTTGGTGGCGCCATCTTAATAGAGGCGAAACTGACCAGGCTTAATCCAAGCCAAAGTGATTAACCGTAGTCGCCAGCTTTTCTTACTCATTTTACAAGTAGACTATTTCACAAACTTCCTCGTTCTGCGCTCAATTCAGATAGGGAGGAACAAGGAAGGAATGTAGACGTTACAGTCTACAACGTTGACCTTACCAAGATGACCGCCGCCAGTATAAAAAATGGCGGCGGCGACTTCACACATGGTCCAACGGCAGCTACCTGGACTTAGTCGACCTGCCACCAGGGAACGCACGAGGTCCGTGAGGGAAGTCAGCCTGGCTTTGCAACCCTTTGTGCTGTGAAAACACGGTGCCAGGCCAATAGCTGCTTCCCGCCCAGCAGGCATCCTTTGCACTGTAAAGGCGGGAAAACTGAGGCTCCGAGAGAGTAGATACAGTTTGCCTAAAATGTAACCGAGGGCCAGGCACATGCCTTTAATCCTGCTGAGGCAGAAGTAGGCTGATCTTTGTGAGTTTTAAGCTAGCCTGGTCTATAGTGAGTTTCAGGCCACCTGGGGCAACAGAGAAACCCTGCCCTCACCCCTTCACCCCCCCCCCCAAAAAAAGCAACAACAAAAAAAAACAAATAAAGGCCACTTTCCTCAGGCTGCTGGGCCCTCAGTCACCCAGGACACCTCCCTGTTCCAAAGCCTCCCATGGCTCCCCAGTGCCTTGCAGTACGACCTGCACCCCCGCACCTCCCCAGCCTTGCTCATTTACTGTTAGCTCAGCCCTCTAGCCTCCTTCCCCCCAGTCACCAGGTCTGGTCTGGTCTGGTCCCGCTGTATAAAGGCCACTTTCCTCAGGCTGCTGGGCCCTCAGTCACCCAGGACACCTCCCTGTTCCAAAGCCTCCCATGGCTCCCCAGTGCCTTGCAGTACGACCTGCACCCCCGCACCTCCCCAGCCTTGCTCATTTACTGTTAGCTCAGCCCTCTAGCCTCCTTCCCCCCAGTCACCAGGTCTGGTCTGGTCTGGTCCCGCTGTTTTCGCTTGTGCGGAGATTGTGATAATGGGAACAGGAGTCTGTGCCATTGGGGCGGTGTTTGGCAAGGGGCACAGGGATGCGGGAGGAGCGGGTCCGAGGGTTTATCCCCCGCACACGGAGAAGCCGAGACATGCACTGGGGGCTGCAAGGGCAGATGCACAGCTCCTCGCCCGCAGCAGCCTCAGGACTTTCCTTAAACTCTTGGGGAATTTGACTCACGTCCAACAGGATCTTTGGTGTCTACACGGAAAAGAATTTCAAGATGAGCCAGTCTGACTAAGAGTTGGAGCTAACTACCAAAGAAAGGAAGGGTGGTTGCAGGGAGAGTAAGTTCACCATGGAGCTCGGGTGTGGGGCTCCAAAGAAGGGTTCCAGTTTGTTTGTTTGTTTGTTTGTTTGTTTATTTATTTATTTATTTATTGTTGATTTTTTTTTTTTGGAGACGATCTCCCTATAGCCCCAGCTGGCCTGGAACTCACTATGTAGACCAGGCTAGCCTCGAACTCACAGAGATCCTCCTGCCTCTGCTGGAATTAAAGGGGTGCACCACCACGCCCCGAGGGACTCAGTTTATTAAAGGACATTTTAAGCCTGGCTTGGTGGCACAAGCCTTTAATCCCGGCACTTGGGAGGATTTCTGTGCGTTCAAGGCCAGCCTGGTCTACATAGTGAGTTCCAGGACAGCTGGGGCTACAGGGAGACCCTGTCTCAAAAAGACGAAAAAAAAAAATTACATTTTTTTTATCGTGTTTGTGTATGTGTGTGTGCCCTTGAGCCATACTGCGTGTGCAGGGGTCAGAGGACAACTTGTGGGAGTTCTCTCCTTCCATCCATGTGGGAGTCCTGGGAATGGTACTCAGGCTTTGCAGCAAGTACCCTCTTTTGCTCTTTTCATAAGTAAGATGCTAAGGTGGCTCTGGAGATGCCTTGGACCTCAGATTAATAATCTGGTGAGATGGAGCCAGGAGTCTCTAAGGCTGCACAGGGCTTTAGTGCTTGTCCTTTCCCTATAAATGGGGTTCCTGGTGAGATCCTTAGAAAATGGCAGGTTTGGGGGCTGGAGAGACGGCTCAGTGGTCAAGAACACTGACTGTTCTTGCAGAAGACCCGTGTTTGAATCCCAGCACCCACATGGCAGCTAACTCCAGTTCCAGGGGATCCAACAGCCTCTTCTGTCCTCTGAGGGCAATGCACAACACAGGTGCACTTACTTACATGTAGGCAATACACATAAAATAAAAATAATAAATAAAATATTAAAATAATAATAATAATAATAAACGCTGGTTCTTCTTGCCAAAGACCGAGGTTCGAATCCCAGCACCCACGTGACAGCTAACAACTGTCTGTAACTCCAGTCCCAGGGGATCCGACAACCTCTTCTGACCACTTCTTCTGACCTCTGAGGGCATTGCACGAACGGTGTACTTACCTACATGCAGGCAATACACACATACATATAAAATAATAAAAAAATTTTTTTTTTGTCTTTTTGTGCTGTAGCCCCAGCTGTCCTAAAACTACTATGTAGACCAGGCTGGCCTTGAACTCATAGAGATCCGCCTGCCTCTGCCTCCCAAGTGCTGGGACTAAAGGCGTGTGCTGCCACGCCCGGCTCACAAAATATTTTTTAAAAAAAGAAAATGGCAGGTTTACAGTAGGGAGGGAAAAAGGCTAAGCAGTTGGTGATTTGCTGGAATTATTGCTTCTCTGCAGGTGGGAGGCCTCAACCAGATTCTGGGGTGAGGGAGCTCCTCTTCTTTTTTACCAACCCAAAATTTTCAGGTGCAGTAGGCAGGGCAGGGATAGCTTGTGCCATGTTCCAGGGGCCAAGAACAAACTGGTCACATTTTTCTTTTGTTTATTTTTTATTTTTTTTAGTTATTTTATTTTATTTTTTGAGACAGTGTCTCACTATGTAGTCCTGGCTGGCCTGGATCTCACTATGTAGACCAGGCTAGTCTCAAATTCACAGAGATCTGCCTGTCTCTGCTTTCCAACTGACTGCTGGGATTAAAGGCAAGATCACCACCACACCTAGAGATCCTCCTTCCGCCTCCTCCAGGTTCCCAGGAAGACACACCTGAGCCTGTGTGAAAGAAAAAAATGAAAGTACATTTAAGGGTCAATGATACTATTGTTGTAAGAGAAAAGAAAGGCGTTAACATGATTTGAAGAGATTTTAAAACTTAAGAAAGACAGGACCAGCAGGCAAGATGGCTCAGAGGTAAAGTCACTTGCTGCCTAGCGTGACTAATCTACCTGAGTTCATTCCATTCCCAGGTCCCACATGGTGGAAGAGGGGAACCTCCCCCCAAAAGAAATACCAGCGTGACAGTTCTTAGGTTGTGTCACACTGAGGTTGGATTTCCCTATACTTTTTTTTTTGAGACAGGGTCTTCCTATAGACTCAGCTGGTCCTACCTTAGCCTCCTGAGTGCTGGGATGACAGGCATGAGCCACACTGCCTGGCTCAATCTCAGAGCTTCATGGTCCCTCATCATTGATTTAGGGTTTACTGTAGGCTGCCTGGGCTGCGGAGGGCTCAGTCATAGACCTCCTTGGCTTAGCATGGGCTTCAATGTCAGTCATCACAATACCAGCAGGAGCTGAACCAATCACAAGTCAAAAGAACACTGAGTGTGTGGACCCTCTCGGGCATTAGCCCAGCAGGATGCGGGGCAGGGCAGGGCAGGGCGCCAGGTGTTGTCCCTCCTGATCTCAGCCTGGCTGCTTAGGAGCTGCCCTCACTGCTACAGCCCAGAAACAGATCCAAACTGAAAGTAGCTCGGTGGTTAGAGCATAGGCTCAGCATGATGAGGGTCTAGGTTGGGACTCCAGTACCTTCAAAAGGTGGGGGAGGAGAGGAGAGGGAGGGGCAGTGAGGGGGAAGGAGGCAAACAGGGAGGAGAAGCTCTGTTCATGTTTTAAGCCACCTCCTCTGATATAGCACCTTGGGAAACACCTAGTAGACACCTTCTGTATGCTCCTCCTAGAAGGTACATTTCTCACACACTTGCTTGCCAGATTCATCTGTTCAAAGTCGGGCATCAATCTTATGCATACGGAATACCTTTGCTAAGGTCACGCAACCTCAGTCAGCAAGCCCAGCCCGTCTAGCCAGAGCAAACTGGGTTATCTCACAGTAGGCCCCAGAGACACCCAGGGCCACACTGAAGCTGGAGTGTAGTAAGGAGCCCCCGCCTAGAGTCCCCCAGTGGGGGGCCAGGGGCTTCTCTGGGTTCTTTCCCCAGCTGTGGATAGAAAAGAAAAATCACGACCAATATCTTAGTAGACAATGGTGTCAATTCACCTGAAATGAACCCAAATTTCCAAACAAGCTCCTGGTCCCGAAATGAATGGCCAGATACTCTGTGTGTCAGTGTCACCAAGTCCAGCATCACACCTGGAGCTCCTGGCCATCAGACGGGATCTCCCAAGAGCAGCCTCAGCCAGCCCTGGTCTCTGCCACTTCGAGAATCCAGAATGAAGCCACAGAGGTGGCTGGTGAGAACCAGCTGTGACCTGCCACATTCTTGGAATCTGTGGTTTAAAGATGATACATTTCTTGTTTTTCTTTGTTAGAATTGTAGTAAAACACACATAATAAGATTTATTTTTAAATTGTTTTCATTGTGGTGTTGTTCATTTGTGATTTTTTAAAAATAATTTCTTTTTATTTATGCCTGTGTGCAACTGAGTGCTGGTGCCCACGGAGGTCAGAAAGGGGTGTTGGATCCCCTGGAACTGGAGTTAGGGATGGTTGTTAGCCACCATGTGGGTGCTGGGAATCAAACTCGGTCTTCTGCAGGAGCAGCCAGTGCTCTTAACCACTGAGCCATTTCTCCAGCCTTTGTTTGTGGTTTGGTCTCAAGCTGTCTCCAGGGTGGCCTGGAATTTGCGATGATCCTCCTGCCTCTTCCTCTACAGTGCTGGGATGACAGGTTTGTGCCTGGTAATGTTTTTTGTTGTTCTGTTTTTATTGTGTTTTAAATTCAATTTTTTTTAACTTTTATTTTAGTGTGTACCATTATTTAATTTGTATGTGTGTGTGTGTGTGTGTGTGTGTTTCACACTTTGTGTGGAGGTCAGAGGACAACAGAACAACAGTCTGTTCTTACCTCCCATCATGTGGGTCCCAGGAACTGAACCCAGGTTGTTGGCTGTGCCTTTACCTGCTGAGCCATTTCACTGGCACTTTCACATTTTTATTATTTATTGTGTGTGTGTGTGTTTGTGTGGTGTGTGTCTGTGTGTGAATGAATGGTGTTTATGTGTGTGGAGAGCTTGACTTCAGGTGCTTTCCTGTGTGTGTGTGTGTGTATGTGTCTGTGTGTGGTGTTTGGGAATGTGTAGAGACCAGAACCTGACCTCAGTTCTTCCTGAGTCCTTCTGGACCTTGTTTTCAGGTGGGATGAGCCTGGAGCTCACTAGTACTGCTAGACCAGATGGCCAGGGAGCCTCAGGGTTTCTCCTGTCTGCCTCCTAGTGCTGATGCAGGCCACCATGCCCAGCTTTTCTGTGGGCTTATCGGGTTCTGGGGATCCAAACTCAGGTCTGCATGCTTATAGGACATGCACTTCACTCCCTGAGCTGCCTTCCCAGCCCCTTGTTTGTTTTTTGACTCAAGTGCTCCTGTAGCCTAGGCTAGCGTCAAACTCAACAAGTAGCTGAGGCTGACCTTGAACTCCTGATCCTCCTGCCTTGATATCCCTAGTGCTGGGGTGCCAGGGGTGCACAGTCATCCCTGGTTTATTTGATCGAAGTTCACATAACATGAAATTGACAAATCTGCAACCATTTGGTTTGTTTGTTTGTTTGTTTGTTTAACCTTTTTGAGACAGGGTCTCCCTGTAGCCCCAGCTAGCCTGGAACTCCCTATGTAGTCCAGGCTGGCCTCGAACTCACAGAGATCCACCTGCCTCTGCCTCCAGAGTTCTGGGATTAAAGGCAGGTGACACCACTCCCGGCTGATATGTTTGTTATGTAAGCCCCTCCTCTGTCAAGTTCCAGAATATTCCATATCACCCAAGGAGCTCAGTCCCCATCAGCACTCTCTCCTGTCCCCTCCCAGGCACCTGATCTGCTTCTAGTATCTGGACTGATGTGTTCTGGAGGTTTCCAGTCAGTGGGATCACAAGCCTGGGGCCTTTTGTGTCTGGTTACTATCACTCAGGGTCCTGGGTTCAAGATCCACCCACTTCTAGCATATGTCAAAGTTCCCTTCCAATTCCTGAGACTGGAATTCACTCAGGTTCCCAGGTCCCTGGCCAGGGCTTTGTGCTCAGTCCCTCCCAAGACTCAAGGCCACAGACACCCCAGGCACTGAGCTACCTCCAGGTCTGGCCAGCTGCAGCCCTACATGTCCCTCAGATGTCAAAGCTGTGCTCAAAGCTGTGACCAGGGTGTGACTCACCTGCAGGCGTCTTGTCTCAAAAACAAATGTTTGACTGACTCCAGAAACCGCCCGAGCAAAATGACAAGCCAGCCACATGGGCTAGGGTGGGGACGGAGATCGAGCACGTGACATGGCCCCTCCAGGACACAAAGCAGAGACCGAGGGCCTGTTTGCTTTCCGGGGTTGACCATTCTCCTCCACAGCCACCGATATGGAGTGTTTGATACCCCTGTGCCCTGATAGTCACAATCTGGGGACTCTTTGCCCACATCAAACATGGGCTTTTACCATCACCCTGAGAGGGGGTTCTGCTTGGGGCCAAAGTTGCTCTGAGCACATTCCCCACCCCACAAGGGCAAAGTCTGGGGTACTTCAGAACCAACTTTCTGACACCCACACTTTTTCTTTTCCTTCATCTTTTTGTAAAAAATATTTTATTATTTTTATTTATTTACTTATTTTGGTCTTTTTGAGACAGGGTCTCCCTGTAGCCCCAGCTGTCCTGGAACTCACTATGTAGACCAGGCTGGCCTTGAACTCACAGAGATTCGCCTGTCTCTGCCTCCTGAGTGCTGGGATTAAAGGCGTGTGCCACCAAGCCCAGCTATTATTTTTATTTTATGTGTATGAGTGTATTGCCTGCATGTATGTGAGTGCACCCTTGTGTGCAATGCTGCGGAGGTCAGAAGAGGTTTCGGATTCCCCTGGACCTGGAGTTAAGGATGGTTCATAGCCGCCATGTGGGTGCTGGGAATCGAACCCAAGTCCTCTGCAAGAGCAGCCAGCGCTTTTGGCCAGTGGATGAAGAGAGCTCAGTGTGCCAGCTCTCCAGTCCCAAGATTCACACTTACCAACCAGAAACCTTCCTCTGTTTCTTCTCTTACTCGTGTCCCTTTCTCCTCTCATTCCACTGAGCCCAGTTCCTCACTGGGGAATTCTAGGCAGGGGCTCTACCTCTGAGACTTGTCCCCAGCAGCTGAATTTTTTTTTTTTTTTTTTTTTTTTTTTTTTTTTGTCTTTTTGAGTGCTGGGATTAAAGGCGTCCCCCACCATCCCCAGCTGCAGCTGGATTTTTTTTTTTTTTTTTTTATGTGTATGCATGTATTGCCTGCATGTAGGTAAGTGCACCCGTGTCATGCAATGCCCTCAGAGGTCAGACTGCACTGTCGGATCCCCTGGGACTGGAGCCATGGACAGTCATTAGCTGCCATGTGGGTGCTGGGATTCGAACCTGGGTCTTCTGCAAGAACAACCAGTGTTCTTAACCACTGAGCCATCTCTCCAGCCCTATGAAGCTGGACTTTTTATTTTTTTATTTTATGTGTATGAGTATATTGCCTGCATGTATGTGAGTGCAACTGTGCTGTGCAATGCCTCGGAGGTCAGAAGAGAGCTTCAGATTCCCCTGGAGCTAGAGTTAAGGACGGTTTGTAGCCGCCATGTGGGTCCTCTGCAAGAGCAGACAGTGCTCTTAGCCACTGAGCCATCTCTCCAGCCCCTACAGTCCAGCACAATCTGAAGTCTGATTGGGCAACTGTGCATCTTGGCTGCTCCTTGCATAACCTATCACCAGGGCAGGTCTTAGTGCAAAGCACGTGGAAAATCAGTGAGGTACAGCAACGGACTGCCGTGAGCATGGTGGTCTCACTGGGATTCTGTACTCTAGGCGAGGTGGTGTGGGGAGAGCTAACTTTGCAGAGCCCCTGGTTCTGGGGGACAATCCCAGTTTTATCCCCAGTGTGAGACCTGTCTGTGGGGACAAATTGATGTAGGACAGATCTTGAGTCTCCAATTTGGTTGTCTGGGTGTTGAGGCAGAGTCTCATGCAACCCAGACTGGCCTTGTGCTCACTGTGTAGCTAAGGATAGCCTCGAACTTCTGATCTTCCTGCCTCTACCTCCCAAATGCTGTGGTGACAGGTGTGCACCTCCACACCAGGGGATCCTTGGGCTTCTGAGCACAGGTACACCTGGTCTGGCAGAAAGGAGGGCCTGCCTTGGTCAGTTGACTTTCTGAGAGCTCTCCGGTAGCCCTAGATCCCACAGGAATGCAGAGCCTCTCTTGGCCTCAGCCTCAGATGCCGAGATCAGCAGGGGAGACTGACACAGCCTCCAGCCAAAGGGGAGGGCACCTTCTGACCCTTTGGGGAAGTCAACAGGAGGGGGAGGGGGCATGAGGCAAGAATGAGTCGGGGGCAAGGCCTTTGCATTTAGTTCTTGGGTGGTCAGCAGGGTAGCCAGGGACCAGTGGTTCTTGGGGAGGGTCTCAGGAGCTGAGGGGTGAGTCACCAGGTGGAGTTTGTACCGAGCTTCCAGAATTCCTGCAAGAACTGACTCCACAGCAGGGTAGAGAGAGAGGCCGGGGACCAGCCAGGGGAGAGCACATGCAAAAATGCTAAAAACAATATTAGCAGATTGGAGCCGGCTGTGCTGGGAAGGGCACCATGCCGGGAGCTTGGGGCTGTAATTCCAGGACCAGAGGAAAGCTGAGTTTCAGAGAGCCTCATTCATTCAACGAAAAGATGAAAAGAGGAAAATTCCAGAAGAGCATCTCACCATGAGAGAAATAGCGGATAACATTCAACAAGCACTTCCGATCTGTTTAACTTTGTACTAAATGAAGAATCAGATTAAATTAGGTTGATCAAAGATGGGGACTGGAACAGAGCTGCCCGCATCATGTCAGATGGCAAAAGAAAAGGCCGATGTAGTCCAGGGTGAGGCATGGCCTCCTGCCACTGTGGTGACAGCTAACGCTGCTGCAGGCCATTGTGAGAAAGACAAAAAAACATTTCAGCCAGAACATATGTAGAATGCTGCGTAGAAAATGAAAGAGAGGGGCCAGCAAGATGGCTCATAAGGTAAGGGAGCTTGCTGCCAAGTCTGACACCCTGAGTTTGATCATCAGGTCCTACATGGTGGAAGGTGTGAAGTGACTCCTGAAAATTGTCCTCTGACCTCCAGATGTCAGCTGTAGCATGGATGCGGGTTTGCACACACACAGATAAATACAGCAAATTAAAAAGCTAATAAGAGCCAGGCATGGTGGTACACACCTTTAATCTCAGTATTCGGGAGGTAGCGGCAGGCGGATCTCTGTGAGTTCGAGGCCAGCCTGGTCTACATAGTGAGTTCCAGGCCAGCTGGAGCTATAGGGAGACTCTGTCTCAACAAAACAAAAACAAAGAAATAATAAGGAAAACTCTGTGATCTGGGAAGAATGAGGGGGGTGTCTGGGAGGGCTTTGCTGTAAACCTAAAGCAAAATGAAGTCCAGTCAATGGTGGTGCAGGCCTGTAGTCTGGCACTCAGGAGGGGTTGGACAGGGAGGCAGGAGAAACAGGGGTTTAAGAGCACCCTTGGCTATGTAACAAGTTTGAGGTCAGCCTGGGCTACATGAGGTCCTGTCTCAACCTCTTCCTCCCCAAATTAAACACAGCTACCACAAAATCCAACCGTCTTATTTAAGGGGTAATTCTCCAAGAGAAAACAAAACCAGTTGTTTCTGGGGGCGTGGCTTCAGGAGGTCCAGGCCCTGGCAGTGATATTTGCACAGAGCATGTACTTGCAGTCCCAGATCTAGATCTAACTCTGGTGCTGGGTCTTGAATCCAGAGCCTTGCCCACTCAACCCACACTCCACCAGCAGGCCGCACCACCAGCACCCCCTTCCCCTGCCACTTGTTTTGTTATTGTTCCATTATTTTGAGATGTGTTATTCTGTAGGCCCAGCTGGCCTGGAACTCACAGCAAATCTCCTGTGTGAGTGCTGGGATCATGGGAGCCTCCACGCCTGGCTTCCTCCTGTAGATTCTACCTAAGGGCTGCCCCTGTCCCAGGTAGATACTATCTATGGAAACATCTGTTATGTTCTGTTGTCTGGGATCTCCTGACCAAAAGGCCACATATATGCAGCATGGAAACAAGTTTTTTCAAATAGTTTCCATCTGTGGGTTCATCCAGTACACAGATGCAAAGCCCAGACACTGAAGGCTGACTGAACATGTTCACACAGCAGCTCATGAAAGCCCATAGCAACTTTATTTGTTATAGACAAAAGCTGGAAACAACCCAGATGTCCACCCACTGGGGATGGATGACACATTGCAGTACGTCCATACAATGGAATACTACTCAGCAGTGAAAAAGAGTGAAATATTGATGCACACAACAGAAGCAAGGAGAGATTTCCAGACAGCAGCCAGAGAGAGAGAGAGAGAGAGAGAGAGAGAGAAAAGAAAAAGAAAACCAGGAGGTCTGGGTGTGTAGTTCAGTTCTACAGCACCTGCCTAGTATATACAAGGCCCTGGGTTCCATCTATAACACAGCAATCAAGGAAACAAGTGAGCCCAGGTGTGAGGGATGGTGAGTGCCGAGGTAGTGAGTGCCAGGGCCTGTGGTTGCTGTGATAAATGAGCTGCGGCTGGGCAGCTTTTCACAACAGAAAGTATTCTTTGATAGCTCTTCAAAGTGTAAGTCCAAAATCAAGCTGTCATCATGCCCACGTGCCCCATAAGGTTCCGAGGATCCGTTCCTGACATCCCTCTGGTCTCTGGCAGCTCTAGCCATCCTTGGGGCACTTTGGATTGGAGACGTCTCATTCCAACCTCTGCCTGGATCTTCCAGAGTGTCTACATCTCTTCTGCTCTTTAAACACTTTTTCTTGGTGCTTGGATGGAACCGGGTGCCTTCTGTGTGCTGGGCCAGCACTGCACAGTGGAGCCACTTCCCCAGCCCACATTTTCTACTTTTTTTTTTTTTTTTTCTGAGATAGAGTCTCATGTAGCCCAGGCTGACCTCAACTGTGTGGCTGAGGTTGACTGTGAACTCCTGACCCTTCTGCCCCCACTTCTCAGGTGCTGAGGTGACAGGCCTGCATCACCACACATCCAGCTTGGGTCTCAGTTTCTCTACCTGGGGCAAACCTTGCATGCTTTTTCTAATCTTCACACAACCCAGGGAGAAACTGGGCTTTCTCAGATGCTCATGTCAGGTCTAGGGGTTTTCTATAATATCCAAAACAGTTCTAACCTTTTTCTTTGTGGATAGAGAACAACTGAGGTTTGTTTTTGGGAGTGGTGGGGTGCAGTTCCTTAGACCTGCAGAGCCCTGGAAAAGGGGCCAGGGTAAAGAGACTTCCCGGAGTTGGGACCTATGCCAGCCCAATCTCATTTGCATATGATGTTGAACAGCCAATGAGAGTGGGTGTTCCTGAGGCCCCTGCCCCACACTCTGTCCTGGCAGCCCCACCCTCAGAGGTTGGACTCCCGCAGGTCTCTACCACCGTCTAGGGTGCTGTCCAGAGTCCAGGAGCCAGTGGCCTCTCTGTCCTGCCCCGGGGACAGTAGGTGGGCCTCAGCGGGCTTCTTAGTCCCAGCAGGAATGTCTTCCGGACCCTGGGAGAAAAGTGACCCCATCAGACACCCTTTCCCAGATGGAGTCCCAGGGGACCTGGGACTACGTGCAGAGTCCCAGCATTCCTCAACCCTCCGCTCCAAAGCCCACATCCATCTACTGCCCTAAGACTCATCACAGGCAGCCCAGGCTGGCCTTGAACTCCCTATGTAGTTCAAGATGACCTTGAGCTCCTGATCCTCCTGCCTCCATCTCCCAAGTACTGGGATGATAGATGTGCGTATTCATATCAGGGCTGGAACAGAAAGCTTGTGCATGCTGGGCAAGTGCTCTACCAACTGGACTATGGCCCTAGCCTTTATTTTTTTATTTTTTATTTTATTTATTTATTTGATCTTTTTGAGACAGAGTTTCCCTGTAGCCATAGCTGGCCTGGATTCACTATGGAGACCTCCAACTCACAGAGATCCACCTGCCTCTGCCTCTCAAGTGCTGGGACTAAAGTTTCTCTGCCAGAGTAACCATGTTATTAACCAGTGATGCATCTCTTCAGCCTGATTTTTTTTTTTTTGAGACAGGGTCTTACTATGTTACCCTGGATGTCTTGGAACTTAGTCTGTAGACCAGGCTGGGCTGGAACACACACAGATCTGCCTTCTGAGTGCTGGGATTAAAGTTGTGTGCCACCATACCCATCTTTATTTTATTTTTTGAGTATCCCAGGCTAGCCTCAAACTTGCAGTAATTAATACTCCTGCCTCAGCTTCCAGAGTGCTGGGATCCCAGATGTGGACTACCATGCCTGGCTCAACACCTAGTTTTATTTGCTTATTTATTTGTTCGAGATGTAGCCCCAGCTGGCCTGGAACTTACTATGTAGACCAGGCTGACCTCGATCTCATAGAGATCCTCTACCTCTACCTCCCAAGTGCTGGGATTAAAGGTGTATTACTTTTTAGTTGGAGTCTCATGTAGTCCAGGCTAGCCTCAAACTCACTATGTAGCCCAGGATGACCTTGAACTCCTGACCCTCAGGAGTGAAATGGGCCCCAGGTGACAACAGCTCCCAGTACCTTGGTCTGCAGTCACACGACTCGGCCCCAGTCCAACTCCCCTGTTTCTTATGTAAGGTTATGAATTAAGCAATGTTGTTTTTAGAAAATCCCTCAAAGCCATCTCCTAAGGGGAAACCAGTTTCCTCTGCCACACGCAGGAAGTTATTGTCTAAAAAAACCAGATATGATAAAAATAGTGTCCAACTGTGCTGGCTCCTGGGAAAGGGCCTACCTTTTGGAGAGGAATCTGCCTGGCCCAACCCAGCCCTGGAGCTAACCTGCCTGGTGTCCACCTCCCAAGAACCCCAGTCACTAGCTCACCTTCACCAGGCTGTCCTCTAGGGTAGCTGCACCTTCCTTCGGGGCCACGGACGCTGTCTGGCGAGCCAGATCCCACCACAGCAGTCCTGGGCCCAGGGAGCTGCGCTTGGTGGGACCTGAGGGATAGGGGAAACAGGGACTCAGGGGTGGTGCTCGCCCCAGCCCTGGCTGCCCACCCAGTTTCCTCATCTTCATGGTTTTTCTTTAGAGGTTTTTGCTTTTGAGACATGGTCTCATGCTGTATAGCCTAGTTTTCCCTGGAACTCCAGGCGTTCCTCCTGACTCAGCTTCCCAAGTGGCTGGGATGACAGGCCTGTGCTGTCCTACCTGAGTTTTGCTTGTTTTTGAGACAGGATCGCTTTGTAGCCCAGGTTGACTTCAGACTCTGGACAATCCTAACTGTTCCATGCAAGTGCTGGGATGACAGCCATGAGCCATCACATCAGCATCCCCACCCCCAGCCAGGATCTCACTCTGTAGCCTAGAACTCATAGCAATCCTCCTGCCTCTGCCTTTTGAGTGCTGGGGCAATAATATGTGCCACCATCTCAGCTGGCTGAGTGACCAGCATGTGGGTCCACTCACTGTTACACCTGAGACTCCAGAGTGGATCTTTAGAGAGGAAGGCTCAGCACGAGCCTTCTGCTATTGCAGAAGTGGAGCCCAGGCTTGGTAGAGTGCTTATGGCTCAGTGTGCTTGTAGCTTAGCTGGTACAGTGCTTGCAGCTCCGTGGGTAGAGGGCTTGTAGCTCAGTGAGAAGAGTGCCTGCCTGGCATGCACAGAACCCTAGGTCCATCCCCAGCACCACATAAAGCAGGCATGGTGGGGCACACTTGTTATCCCACCACTTGGAAGGTGGAGGCAGGAGGATGAGTTCGAGGCCAGCTTTAGATACATAGGGAATTAGAGGCCAGCCTGGGCTACACGAGACTGCCTCAAAAGGAAATATAAAGAAAAATGAAGTGAAATGTGGGTTGAGTGTGACACAGGCCTGTCACCCTAGCACTCAGGAAGCTGAGGCAGGAAGACTGTCATGAGTTTGAGGTCAGCCTGGGCTAGAGTGAGACCCATCCTCAACGGAATAAACAACCAAGCAAACAAATTTCTGGAGGGCAGGGGAGTGTGTCCACAGAGGAAAGCGTTCATCAGGACCGCGGACAGCGCCCCTCACGCCTTGGCCTTGCAAGGACGGGCTCCTGATACCGGGCGGTCAACAGCCTCCGTTTCTGCTTCTCGAAGGAGTCACCCCTGTGCAGAGCAGGGTTGTCTCAAGTGCCACAGCCTCAAGTGTGCGCCTTCCTCTCCCTGCTTGGGGTGGGGAGCTGAGGCAGAGGGATGGACGAGCTGGCCTGAGGGCTGCTTCTGCCCCACGCTTACCGGTCAAGTAGCTGATGAAGGCGCCACACAACACGGTGATCAGCGTGCCCAGAGCCCCATAATACAGATAGGAGATGGCATAGAAGGTGTCAGCCAGGGCAGGTCGATCTGTGTCCATGCCAGAACTGGAGGTGGGAGAGGAGGGCACAGGACATGGTCATCTGTCTCCATCTCCAGCCTTCCTGTTTTGTGCATGGCAGCGGCTTGCCCTCTGCCCTGCTACTGACTACTAAACCCTCCATGGATGCCCACTGATCTTGTAATTAAATGGAATTGAATGCTTACAGAAAAAAATAAACACTCATGGGTGGACACGGTGGCACAGGCAGATCTCTATGACATGGAGGCCAGCCTGGTCTACATAAGGAGATGGAAGTTCTAGACCAGCCTAGCCTACATGAGACCCTGTCTCAAACAAAACCAACTAATTATTAAAATAGAAAAGAATAAAATAGAAACCAATTCCTCTACTTTCATCCTCTGCTTAGGTCCGTCCAACCCTCGTAACCTCAGAAAAAGATATGGCCCCCAAGTCTTTGCACATACCATTTCCACCCTCAGGAATGTTCTCTCCTGGGTTGGCAGTCCTGTCCTCTCTTCCCCTCCCGTCCTCTCCCCCTTCCCGTACCCCAGCCTGCTCACCTGGGTACCCTGCTGGAGGCGTTGGCAGGTCCATGTGGGTCCAGGAGGACCGAGGTGTTTGTGCAGCCACCAGTGGAGGTAGGTAGCACTCCCATGATCTCTGCACTAGGTGGGTACAGTATGGCCCCCAGGGCCACCCACAGGGACACAGCTAAGCCAGCAGCCAGCCCAGAGAGGACGCCCTGTGGACAGGGCCAGAGTGAGGTTGGGGCTTCCGAACCACACCCCGAAGCCACCCTCCCACACACACACACTCACAGGCGTGTTGCATGCTGGGAGCAGCATGCCCAGCGCAAAGGCTCCGAGTAGCGGGCCACTGATGACCCCCATCACGGTGAAGGAGCCCTGCAGGGAAGGGAAGGTTGGCCAGCACTGCTGGGACTTGGGCTCTTGAGGTTCCTCTGTTCCTCAGTTTCCTTAATCCTGTTTCTCCCTAAAGACTGCTAGACCAAGACTGTGAGGGGGCTCGTGCACGTAGCCCAGGCTGGCCTCAATCTCGCTAAGTATCTGAGGCTGGCCTTGAACTCCTGACCCTCCTGCCTAAGCCTCCTGAGTGCTGGATGGCAGACTGTGCCATCATCATGCCAAGCAACTCCCTTGTCACATGTCTACTAGGTGCCTGCCTCTCTGAGCCTTGGTCTGTTGGGACCTCATGATGGGATCTGGGGTGGGGCTGGGTTCTCACCTGGAGGACACCGCCCCCCAGCAGTGAGGATAGAGCAGCCACTGTGAGGCAGGCAGATCCGTAGATGAGCGCTGTAGGGGATGGAGTATACAGTCAGCGCCAGGGACCACCCTGGCCCCCCACCCTGGTCCCCTAAACTTACAGAGCCCCTTGGATATGAAGATGAGCTTCCGGGGTGTTAGGTGTGGCCATCGTGGTTTAATGAGGTCTTCCACTGTGACAGCTGCCATGGCATTAATGCTGGTAGATGCTGTGCTGGGGATGTGAGCCAAGGGACATGGCCTCAGGATGCATCCAGGCTGCCTGTGCCTGGCACAGCCACCCAGCACAGTATCCAGTCTGGTGGCCTCCACCAGAGCCCAGCTGAGCCCTGAATGATGGACAGTCCTGGAACATTCTATCCTCCAGGGGAACAGCCAGAGGCCTGGGTGCTGAGCTGAGGCCGAGAGTAATCAGGATGCTCACCTGAGAGTGCCACTATAGGCACAGGCCAAGAAGAGCCCAGGGACTCCAGGCAGGTCCTCGAAGATGTCCAACACGAGCAAAGGCATGTACTGTGGAGGACAATGTCTTTGACACCCAGGGACATGGGCTGCTGTCTGATCTAACCTGTCAATCCCTAACACCCATTACACGAGGCAGACAACTTTTCTTACTGTTTTTGGTATGCTGAGTAGGAGGATTGAGAGTCCCAGGCGAGCTTTGACTACATAGAGAGTTGGGGGCCAGCCTGGGCTATATGAGATCCTGCCTCAACCTCCATTAACCGTGTTTTAAAAAAATATTTTATTATTTTTATGTGTATGAGTGTTTTGCCTGCATGTATGTGAGTGCACCCGTGTCGTGCAATGCCTGCGGAGGTCAGAAGAGGGCTTCGGATTCCCCTGGAACTGGAGTTAAGGACAGTTCATAGCCACTATGTAGGTGCTGGGAATCGAACCCAGGTCCTCTGCAAGAGCAGTCAGTGCTCTTAACTGCTGAACCATCTCTCCAGCCCCATCCTCCCTAACCTTCTAAAAGGAATAAAATGTGACTGTTATTATTATAACCACCAGATTGTGCTGGGCTGTGGTCTCATCTCTTCCTTGACGTCCCCTAGCTTGTCTCTGACTTGTTTGGAATGCTCCACTCTGTGCCCACACACTATCTGTGACTCCCTATTGTTTCCCATGCTCATCTTCCTGCCTCAGGACCTTTGCACAGAGTGTACCTTCTGAAAGGCTCCCACCCACCCCTGGAATGGCCAAGTGGGGAGCACAGAGTTTGATGTCTGGGGGGATTCACCTGGTCTGGGGCTGAGATTCGCCCAGTGAGGAGAGGGTCACAATCTCTGTAGAAGACAAACATGACAATGCCACAGCAGGCCGCACTGATCACGATGAGGAAGAGGCAGAGCTGGTTGATGAGCAGGGCCCTGGAGAGAGGGGCAGCCTCAGGTGGGGGGGGAGGGGCAACCTGTCCCGGAAGGCTTTTTGTGGGTCCCTCACCCGGCAGACTCACAGCTTGGCCTTTCTTTCTGTGCGGCAGGCCACATAACGCTGCACTTGGGCCTGGTTTACACCATACATGGAGAGCCACACCAGTGTGCCGCCCAATAGAAAAGTCCAGAAGGTGTAGCGACTCCGAGGATCTGGGTCAAAGCTGGGCATGGGATGGGTACGTTAGCAGTGATGTGGGGATGTCACATCCCATCACCCTCCCTAGGTTACACAGGGCTATTCTTAAAGGAAAATTTGGAGTGGGTTTTCAAGTGTGAGTAGGTGTTTTCTAGGTTGAACTTATTCCCTGAGACGTCTGCAGGGTGAGGCCTGGTCTTAAAGCAGTTTTCCTCACTCCATCAGGTTGATCCGGGAATGGTTCCGGGCCAGCTTCAGCGTGGTCCAGGGGCCCCCTGTGAGCATGACACCTCGGGCCAGGATCACCCAGAAGCCGCTGAGCATCACCACCACCTGGAACACGTCTGTCCAGACCACAGCCTTCATGCCACCCTGAACAGTGGGGCAGAGAGGGGGACACCTGTCAGGAGGTGGCCTATCCAGGGCCTCTGGGGCAGCACAGAGCAGGGAGCCAGAGACAGCCTGGCTTCCTGTGGGGTAGGTGACCAATGCCCACTTCCTCAGTTTCCCATCTGTAAAATAAGGTTAATATGCCTTTTCACAGTTGATCCAAGGATCAAGTAAAATAATAGGTAAAAAGGAGATGCCGGCTGGGCGTGGTGGCACACACCTTTAGTCCCAGCACTTGGGAGGCAGAGGCAGGCGGATCTCTGTGAGTTCAAGGCCAGCCTGGTCTCCATAGCGAATCCAGGCCAGCTCAGGCTACAGCTGTCTCAAAAAAAGGCCAAAAAAAAAAAAAAGGAGATACCATAGTGCTGGGCCATCGCAGTAAATATGCCTGCACCGATCATTATCACTACTATTTAAAAATATTTTATTATATTTATGTGTATGAGTGTTTTGCCTGTATGTGTGTAAGTGCACCCGTGTCGTGCACTGCCCTCGGAGGACAGAAGAGGGCATCGTATCCTCTGGAACTGGAGTTATTGACAGTTGTTAGCCTCCATGTGGGTGCTGAGAATCCAACCCGTGCCCCTCTCCCAGAACAACCAGTGCTCTTAACTGCTGCGCCACCTCCAGATCCCTAGCACTACTATTTTTATGTTTTAAACCTGTGTAGCCTAGGGTGGCCTAGAGCTTACAACCCTCCTGCTCAGAGCTGGGCCGATGAGTAGCTACGTCTATTTCCCCTATCCACTTTCCCTTCTTCTTCGCCTCCCTGGCAGCCCTGGGGATGTTTTTCTTAGCAGCACCTCCACTCAGACTCCTTTCACAGCAACCTGAGCTGGCTTCCAACTCCAGCTCCAGGAACACCCAATCAGAACATGCCGCCCCTTAAACGGCACAGCCCGGCCTTGGGACCCAGATCAGAGCAGGCCAGACTGGATTCAGCCAGCCCTGGCTGGAAACAGAGAACCTGAAAAAGGCGGAGCTGAGGGAGCAGGGAGATGAACCGACGCAAGAGCCATGCTGAGCTCCTGGATCCAGCCTCACCTGAGGCTCACCGGTTGCGTCACCTCAGATCTCTACAGGCACCCGACTGGAGACGGGTAGGAGGGGCGGGTCCAGAGTCTCTCCCATGAGACCCCCATGGCCGGGTTCAAGGTTCACTCACCACGGTAGTGTACAAGGTACAAATGATTCCGGTGGACAGGAGAGACGCCCAAATGTCCAGCCCTGTCACTGCAAAAACACACCTCCGGTCAGGCTGGCCTACTGGTCTTAGAGGACCACAGGTCTAGCCTGGGCTCCAGTCCCGGCCCTGCCCTGCCCGCCAGTCAGACCTTGGTTCAAGATGAGCGCAGGAGCGTAGATCACTATGCCAGTGTACAGCATCTGGGAGGATAGAGTGGGGCTTAGCAGAGTGGGGCGGAGCTAAACAAGGAAGGGGCCAGGGGTTAGGAACACAAATTAGGCAGGATGGGGGTGGAGCTGGGAAGATGGGTGTGGCTTGTCAGGATGGGGCGGGGTCAGGCTGAGGAATCCGGTTTGAGGCAGGATAGCGGTGGGGCTGGACAGGAGGGTGTGTCTGGGCTGGATGGGGGCGGCGCTCCCGGGAGGGTAGTTAGAACTCCGGGGGGCTTGTGGGAGGGGCCAACAGGTATGTAGGTGGGGCTCCTGTATGGGAATTGGGCCGCGGGTGGACCGCGGAGCTGTAAGTGTGGCGCATCAGGGCAAGGCAGGGATCTTGGCTAGTAGACGGGGCTGCGGGCGAAGCCCTGAGTGGGGGTTGGTCTGTCATGCTGGGCTATGGGCGGAAGGCCCTGGTGGGAACGTGGGCAAGGGAATCTGGGGTTATCACCGGCACAAACAAGAGGGCGGGACAATAGGGTAGGGTGGGCGTCTTGGGTGGAGAGGGCGGGACTACACAGAAAGGGACGGGCTGGACAGGGGTGGGAGGAGCCTACAAGGCTACCACAGAGCATGTGGGCGTGGGCATGGGCGTGGCCGAGGACTCACCGTGGCCACCAAGTACTGCCCCGTTCCGCAGAGCCGCACCGCCCGGCTGAAGCGCAGCTCCAGGTACTGCAGAGGGAGCAAATGGTGTGAACCACCGCGCAGGTGACGGCGGCGTCCTGAGTCCCTCAGCTACCCTCAGGGTCCCTGCCCTCCCTGCTGGGTGCCAAGCTGAGCTCACGGAACTCTTCTGAGTCTTCAAGTTGGCCTAGAACTTGCGGCAATCCCCCTCTTTCAACTTCCTCAGAGCTGAGGACAGGCGTGGGCTATCAAATTGTCACTACTGTTGTTGGACGGTCACAGGGTGCCCAGCTAAGCGCGCAGAACTCTTTGAGTCGGGTTCTCCCTATGGAGCCCAGGCTGGCCTGGAACTCGCAGCAATCCTCCTGCCTCAGCTTCCCAGATGCTGAGATGACAGGTGTGCGCCATTACACGTTCACTAGGGTTGCTGGACCACTGGAAAAACCTACGGGGCCCTGCGCCTTGCTGCAGGAGTCGGACCCCTGAGCAGCCAGAGCCCGCCTGCCCGCACGGGTGGATGGCGCGTCCCGGGCATGCGGGGGCAGGTATCCCCAGGAGGCCACCTCGCCCTGCACACCGTGTGGGCACACCAGCTCTGCGCTTCCTCCTTCCTGCCCCTCGCCCCAGCGCCCCGGGCGTCTTCCCAGAACCTTCGGACTCACAGGCCCGCCTTGCAGTGCAGCGGGTCCCGTGTCCCGGTACCTGATAGGTGCTGGTGAGGCCCAGGCGGTAGAAGATGGGCAGGAAGAGCAGCGCGGTGAGCAGCGAGTTGAGCACCTGGCCCGCGCACATCCAGAGGAACTTGAGTCCGTAGCGCGCGGCCTCTGCGGGGACCCCGAGCACCTGCACAGCCGACATGAAGCTGGCAGCCAGAGATAGTCCCACCGGCACCGCGGCCAGGCGGCGGCCCCCGGTGAAGAAGTCATCGGCGCTGCGCTGGCCGCCGCGGGCCAAGCCGACCCACAGCCCGATGCCGGTGGACACCAGCAGCATGCCCGCGAACACCCCGTAGTCCCAGGCTCCGAAGGTGGCCCGCGCCCCGGCCTCCGCGCCGTCCATGGTGCAGAGGGACAGAGCGCACGAGAGGCTGCGGGGTGGCAGCTCGCCTGGACCCAGGCTAGGTGAACCCTCGCTCTCTGCAGCTACCTAGGTCTATCACTCCGGGTCGCCTGCCCGCCGCCTGTCCACTTTCCCTGAGCGCTCCGGGTTGGGAATTTATTGGGCTCCGGGGTCAGCATGGCTCCGCCTCCGGCCTTGGAGGCGGGCACGACCCGCACCCTTTCCGCCCAGGGCGGGTAGGCTGGGGAGAGTGTAAGGGGGGTGTGGAGGAGGGGCGTGCTCCCAAACTTTCTTCCTTTCTTGTGACTCCCACTGGCTATCTTAGACAGGGAGGGAAGGAGGTTGAGAGGGCAGGACCTTGAAAGACACTCAGGATATGGGTGCAGGGATCCATGGGAAGTTCAGTGCCCCACAGCACTGCACTTTGCTTTCGGGATCTCAGCCCGCCTTGAGCCCCTCCCCTACCAGGCATCAGGGGGAAAGAACAGGCCAACTTTGCCCTCCAGATGACTCTGGGTAATTAGCGGCCTTGGAGAATTTTCTCCTTTTGTCTGAGACTCAGTTTCTCCTTTTTTTTTTTTCAATGGTCTTTGAGGCAGGGTCTCCCTGTAGCCCCAGCTGTCCTGGAACTCACTATGTAGACCAGGCTGGCCTTGAACTCACAGAGATCCCCCTGCCTCTGCCTCCCAAGCGCTGGGACTACAGGTGTGCGCCACCACACCCGGCTTAGTTTCAACATTTTAAAAAAATGTTTCACTTATTATTTTTCTTTTATGTGAATGCATGTATTGCCTGCATGTAGGTAAGTGCACCCATATCATGCAATGCCCGTGGAGGACAGAAAAGGCTGTTGGATATCCTGGAACTGGAGTTACCGGTAGCTGTTAGCTGTTTTGTGGGTGCTGGGATTCAAATCCAGGTCTTCTGCAAGAACAGTGTTCTTAACTGCTAACCCATCTCTCCAGCCCCTAGTTTCTCCATTCTTAAACAGGAGCCTGTCTCTGTAAAGGAGGAGCTTGGCTCTGTTTGGAGGCAGTCTCCTGCAGCGCAGCGTGTCCCAGTACTCCTGATCTTGCTTCCTCAGCCTCCCACCAGAGGGCGAGGGGAGCAGGCCACCACACCTTCCCACAAGGTCTCCCTATACAGCTCCACTTATCCTCCAAATTATGACAATTCTGCTGCCTGGCTTCTCTGGTGCTGGGGTATGGCTGAGCACCCTGCCTCCTCTGGCTTTCATTGGTTCTTTGCTCCCGTTACTCCCTTCATTCACTGACACCTTGGTGAACAGGTTGGTCCTGAACAAGGACATCAGCAGGTGGTGGCCATCAGGGTAAGATGGTGTTCCAGGAGCAGCTGTGTACTTGGGGCCATACAACTAGAGGCTCTGAAGCTCACTGAGGTCCTTCTCTGCTGCTCTGGGGGCGGTGGGACAACTCCAGTGTCTGGGTTTGAGCCCAGGCTAGGGCCCCAAAGGTCTATGTGACCTTTGGAGGGCCTCAGGCACCTCTGGCTCCACCTGGTGGCCTTGTCTGGTCACCCCTGCCTCCAAGGGGAGGGCTGCTTCCTCCCCTCCCCTGGTAGAGACCTACAGCTGAGCCCAGTTGCCCTCAGCAGTTTCCAGCACTGATTCAGCCAGCAGATAAGCCTCTTTAAAGGAGGAAGGAGAGATAGCAACCACAGGACTGGGAGAGCAGGGGCCTAGAGCACAGCTGGAGCAGCTGGGAGAACTGGGTTGGCTGTGGCAATAGCCTGTGTAAATTTGGGAGTCTCTTGGACTACCCTGGCCAACAACTCAAAGGAAAATGTCTCCTGTCTGGCACTGTTTCTTGTTATGTAGCCTTCAGCTTATTATTTTTATTTTATAAGTGTATTGCTTGCATGTATGTGAGTGTATCTGTGTCATGCATTCCCCACAGAGGTCAGAAGGTGTCAGGTTCCCCTGGAACTGGAGTTATGGACAGTTTTTAGTCACCATGTAGGTGCTGGTTTTCAAACCCAGGTCCTCTGCAAAAGGAGTCAATACTCTTAACTACTGAACCATCTCTCCAGCCCCTCTGTTCTCTTTCTAAAAGAAGCAATTGAGAGGCAGAGGCAGGCAGACATCTGAGTTGGAGGAGGCCAGCCTGATCTACATAACAAATTCCAGGCCAGCCATATATAGTGAGACCTTGACTTAAAAAAAAAAAGTTCTGCAGCCTTGGAGAGCTGCTGGTCATTATTTCAGGGGATAACCACCTTTCTCTTAAGAGCCACCCCCAGACCCAGACCCGTGGCTGGCCACCCAAGGCTTGGTGACAGACAGCTGGATAACTTGCCAAGGAACAGGGAAGACAAAGGAGATATTAGAGTGAGGTCTCTAAAATTCTCTAAAGGCTGTTGACCGAGTAGTGGGAACTGCAGGGTGAACTGTGTTCTGGAATTCTGGGGGCCAAGTGGGACTGAGAACAGACAGGGACAGGATAACAGCTAACAGGCAAGCAGCTACATTATAGCCTCTGGAGTTCTGGGCCTAATGCTCTATGGCCTGAGCTAGGCAGGCTGTGCGCACATGTCCAGATCTCCACAGGGACAGGCACCCAGGTGTTCTGCCTGTATTATTTAAGCTGACAGGCATGTGCAACGCCCTTGGAAGCCACTGGGATCCCCAGCAACCAGTCCTGGAAGCACCAGTGCTCTTAACTGCTGGCCCTCTCAGCTCCGGTGTTCTCATAGGTCTGCAGTATCTACTGGCGTTCTGCCACTGCACCTCAACTCTAGCCTGGTGGCCCTTTGTATTGGCACAGTCCACCCCAACTCCCTGTAGGCTCTGCTTCCTTGACGGGGTGGTGTAGGCAGGAACCTCTTATGCACTACTCAGGACAGGGAAAAGGATGGAGCAGCCACACAGGTGAGCCCTGCATGCAGGGGAGGACCAACATCCATCCAGGCAACTCCAAGATCCAAGGTTCCCACTGCCCCCGACCCAGCAGGTTTGGCAGCAGTCATGGTCTGTGGTCCCATAAGCACCATCCAACCTGAGCCCTTCAACTCTTGAGCTCTGATGCCCCCACAAACTGCACCCATGCTGCCTGGCTCAGTGGTCTCCTCTCAATAGCTCTCCAGGATACTAACTGGCCCTTGACCCAGGTCCCACCTGGCTACTTGGGGAAGCCAGGATCTGATCCCCAACACCCAGCTGGATGCTGAGACCATTTCAGGTCACCAGGACCTTGGCTGGCCCTGCTCCCAACCCAGCAAGCTTAGCTCTAGCAGGCAGAGGGGCTGGGTCAGGCCCCTGGGGTGGGATTAGCTTTGTGCCTAAATCCTTAAACCTAAGCCAGCGCCCTGGAGATGGCTGGCAGGAGCAGTCCCAAGCCTAGGTACACGGGCCCATCAGGGGTGCTGCACTGGCAGAAGGAACAAAATTCCAGGCTAGCCTAGCTCTGCTGGATGAACAGAGGCACTAACAGATCCCACCCTGACCCCCGGGAGCTCTGCAGGACACAAAAGCACATAGCCAGGCCTCTACATTGAGTTTATTTGCAATCAGTTTAGAAGAAGGTGTTAGGCCTCTTGGTTGTGAAGCGAGGCTTGTGCTGGCGCCGCAGCACCCGGTGGGGCAGTGGGAACTTGATCTTCGAGTCCTGCAGAGGAAAGGAGAGTGTCAGGGGTCATCCAGGCATGGTGGCCCACCTGCAGCACTGCGTCAGTCTGCCCTCAAGGGGTCACTCACATGGAACTGCTTGACGGCTGGTCGGCGGCACTTGCCTGCTGCAATCTCCTCTACCTTCATGATCTGGATGGAGTGTGCACGTGCACGATGACGTGCGCCCATGTCCCGATCTGGAGGTGGAGGGGAGAGGGTCAGCCACCAGCTAAGGGTGGTGGGACTTGGGCTGTGGGGCCCCTCGATTCACTCTGGGGGGCACTTCGCAGACCCCCAAAGGCGACGAGGCACCTTTGCTGTGTGCACCACTGCTTAAACCGCAGCTACAGGCAGCGGCGGTTCTTGGGTTGGGGTGCTCGGGGTGGGGGGCCATGGCAAGACTGCAGGAACTCACAGCACTGAGTGACGGCACCAGCAGTGGTCAGGTCTCGGTACTCGCGGTACATGTTGTGGGTGCCACTTCTGGAGTCGTAACGTAGCCAGATGCCGAAGTTCTTGACACGCAGTGGTGACTTCTCAAATACCTGGGGGGGGGGGGGGTGAGAGGAGAAGTAAAGCCTGGTGCCAGGGAGGGGCTTCCAGGAGCCCAGCAGCCCAGCTCACCTGCCTACAGTACAATCTCCCCGGAAGACTTCCTTCCAGGAACCCAGCAGCCCAGCTCACCTGCCTACAGTACAATCTCCCCGGAAGACTTCCTTCCAGGAACCCAGCAGCCCAGCTCACCTGCCTACAGTACAATCTCCCCGGAAGACTTCCTTCCAGGAACCCAGCAGCCCAGCTCACCTGCCTACAGTACAATCTCCCCGGAAGACTTCCTTCCAGGAACCCAGCAGCCCAGCTCACCTGCCTACAGTACAATCTCCCCGGAAGACTTCCTTCCAGGAACCCAGCAGCCCAGCTCACCTGCCTACAGTACAATCTCCCCGGAAGACTTCCTTCCAGGAACCCAGCAGCCCAGCTCACCTGCCTACAGTACAATCTCCCCGGAAGACTTCCTTCCAGGAACCCAGCAGCCCAGCTCACCTGCCCACAGTACACAATCTCCCCTGAAGACTTCCTTCCAAGAGCCCAGCAGCCCAGCTCACCTGCCCATAGTGTACAATCTACCCTGAAGACTTCCTTCCAGGAACCCAGCAGCCCAGCTCACCTGCCCACAGTACACAATCTCCCCTGAAGACTTCTTCATCTTCTTCAGCTGTGACACGAAATACCAGAATCGGGACTTGGCCACTACGTGGTTGGGTGCAAAGATGCGCATGCGGTAGAGGGGAG
>NW_008360309.1:1607968-1691686 GCF_000622305.1 Nannospalax galili
CGGGGGGGGGGGGGGGTGAGAGGAGAAGTAAAGCCTGGTGCCAGGGAGGGGCTTCCAGCCTTCCAGGAGCCCAGCTCACCTGCCCACAGTACACAATCTCCCCTGAAGACTTCTTCATCTTCTTCAGCTGTGACACGAAATACCAGAATCGGGACTTGGCCACTACGTGGTTGGGTGCAAAGATGCGCATGCGGTAGAGGGGTGGCGTGTGACACTTGGGGGTGGGTAGGCAGCGCCCCACCACCTTGTACTCGCGAAGCTGAAAGACAAGAGGCAGTGAGCCAGGTAGTAAGCCCCGCCACTGAACTGGCTCAGCAAACTTCCCTCAGTTACTCCATTTTGTTCAGAGCCATTTCAGCAGCAACTTTGCTCCACACCAAAAGCAAAAGGAGGGACAACCTTGGGCCTTGGAAAATTGCCCTAACCATGAATCATGGAATGTGCTAACCAGCTTTTTTTCGCTTCTGTAATCCGCTTGCTATCTTGGGACACCTTGACATAGGGCATAAGACCACCCTTGTTATCCTGTTATTGTATGACCACCTAGAAGTCATTTACCTTGACTGTCTTATTAGACTTATTATGGCTAAAACAGTTGGGTAGTTTTAAGGTCACAAAGTTGATTGCCAAGTTATATGACTGTATCACTGGTCTGTATAATGATTGGTTGTTGATTAATAGAGTCAAAATTCTGCTATGTTGTACAAACCTAATTGATTCACAAATGTCCTGTTTTAATAGTAATTCTGTAATCCTATAAAAACTCTGACCTGACAATCATCAGGACTGCTTCTCCCAAGATAGACAGCCTGGACGGGCGAAAATTAAAATTTACCTTGCTACTTTTCTTAAAGTGGTGTTGGTGATTTTTTAAGAACTCTGTCCTATAACAGCCACCAGATGGGGTAGGGCATGGAGGTGACCTGAGGCGTCCACGTGACAGATTACGCACCTCTCAGTCCCACCCTCTCCCACCCGGGCACACTGGCCAATCAAGGGCGCATGCAATCACAGGAGGAACAAAGTTCCAGTCCAGCCTGAGCTGCACAGAAAAGAGGGTCCAGGCCCAGCATGACTCTGCTGGGCACAGAGGTACACTGAACCAGGGTGACCCCCACCCAGGCTGCTGCCACCACCACCGATTGTCCTATCCACCTGCTGCTGAGGCTACACGCTCAGGCCCACAGTCACAGCCACTGCAGGATGGGCACTCTGTTCTGATACTGACACTACCTTACCTGTTTCCCCAGCTTCACATCCCTGCTCAGATTGGGGGGAGGGGTCACTGCCCAGTGCCAACTCCAGACCTTCGCTAGCTCTCCACTAAACCAAGGAGTACCCATGCCAAGACCTCACTTGTATAGGGTGAGGTCTACTTTCCTCATGCCTCACCCAATTACAGAGATACCACCCAATTACAGAGATACCACACACCTATAGTTTAAGAACAAAACAAAACAGGGCCCCATGCAGTCCAGGCTGGCCTCAAATTCACTTAGTAGGTGAGGATAAGCCTGAACTCCTGATCTTCCGCCTCCACCTCTCAGTGTGCTGACATGAGCTGCTAGAACCCAGGAACTAATTAATGTATGATAGGAAAACACTCTACCAATTGCATCCCAGCCCCCTTTTAATTTGATGCAAAGTAGTTGTGTTTCCTTTTTTCGTTTTGAGATGAGGTCTCCCTGTAGCCCCAGTGGCCAGGAACTCACCTTGCAGCCCAGGCCAACCCTGATCTCAAAGATCCACCTGCCTTTGCCTCCCCAACGCTAGGATTAAAAGTGTGCTCCACCTCGCCAGGAACTTATTTTTTACTTTTCCGTCTTTTTGAAACAGGGTCTCCCCGTAGCCCCAGCTCGCCTGGAACTGTGTAGACCAGGCTGGTCTCGAACAAAGAGATCCGCCTGCCTCTGCCTCCCAAGTGCTGAGATTAAAGGCGTGCGCCACCACACCTGGCTCCGGGAATTAGTTTTTGACACAGACCCTTAGTCTCTCTGAAACTCGGGGCACTCTCCGTGCCTCAGTTTCCCTAGTGATATGATCCCAACCGTGCGGCCTCGTGCCTGGCTTTTTTTTGTTTGTTTGTTTGTTCCCGGACAGATTCTTGACTACAAGTTCTGGAACCCGCGGAAATGTCTCTGAGACTCCCGCCCGTGCAGCGCGCCCACATCGAGGCGAGGCCGTCATCCGTTTGCGTTGGCCTCAGCTCCACGCTGGAGAATGAGCCCCCAGTCCCGGTCAGAACTGAGGCTGGGCCGCTGCGCTCCCGCCGCTCCCCGGACTCCGCTGCACACGCGGCCGCCGCCATGTTGGCCGCGAGGAGCCCCCGGCACTCGGGGAGCTGCGGCCGTGCCGAGTGAGCATATCCCGGCGGCCGTCCACGCCTCTAGCCAGGTCCGCAGTGCTGCGCCGCTCCGCTCACGCCGCGCCCCAGTCCCCCACCCGACCTTGGCCTCCTTACTGTGCCCGAGGCCTTCATTGCGCTCCCTCCGCGCTCGCCGCCACCCTCAAAAGGAAGCCCTGCCTTTCGCTCAGGCTCTCACCAAGGATTCTCTGCAGGAAGTCCCGCCCTGAAGATGCCGGGCGTCCATTGGCTGTCTGGCCTAGCGCTCAAAGAGCTTTGATTCTTCATTGGTTACAGTTCTGCCTCTTCCAGAAGCGACCTAGCGACCTACAACTCCTAGGAGGGAGGACGGCGTGCTTTACGACTTCCGCCGGGGCCGGAACGGAGAGGTGTCGCGCGCGGAATGCTGGGAGTTGTAGGTGTCTTGGTGGTCTCTAATCTGTCATCCAATAATCTATCCATCTATCATCTATCTACCATCTATTTAACTATCTAATTGGGTTTTTGGGGTTTTTTTTTTCGTCCTTTTTGAGACAGCGTCTCCTTGTAGCCCCAGCTGGCCTGGAACTCACTCTGTAGACCAGGCTGGCTTTGAACTCACAGAGATCCGCTGCCTCAGACTCCCGAGTGCTGGGATCGAAGGCGTCCGCCACCCGGCCTTAACCATCTAATTGTTGTGGTGTTTGAGTCAGTGACTTATTTAGCCAAGGCTGTCTTGGAACTCAAGGTAATCCTCCTGCCTCAGGCTCCCGAACGCTAGGATGATAGCCACGAGCCCCCCCCGCTCGGCCACGTTTCTATTGTCTTTTGAAGGATTTTGTCGCTTTATCTCTTAGCTTTAACTGTTCCCTGGGCAGGACCCCCTCATCGTGATCCGTCAGCAGGGCGCTTCCAGTGATGGCCGCTAGATGGCGCCAACCTTCCTGTGGATGGGCTCTGCACGCCTGTCCGCACCGGGAATTGATTTTAGGCTCAACCACACTGGGGCCTCGAGGAAACCATCCACAGTCTCCGTTTATAGGAACACTGTGAGATTTAGAAGTTGGGCGAGTAATGCATGCCTGTAGAACCTCAATAAGAAAACTGAGGCAGGAGGATCACGAGTTCCAGGCCAGCTTTTGCTACATAGTGAGCACCTGTCTGTCTAACATACGTAAAAAACATACGAGCGTGAGAGCGTGCACTGCGGAGGCTACGGTGCTGCAACTTTAGGTACTGGCACGCACTGGCCCGTGCCTCAGTTTCCCCAAGTTGTGGGAGTGGAGAATGGGGTGTAAAGATACTCTGTAAGACTCAGGGCAGAGTGTGGGGCGCAACCTAGATCCTGAGATGGGACAGGGGAGGGAAGTAGGGACGTAGGGACCCAGAGGCCCAGTCTTGGCCTTGGCCTGGGCTCTCTGTCTGCAGGGGGCAAGTTCACCTACCCCAGAGCTGGAAAGGACAGAGATGCAAAGAGGCGAATTTGGGTGCTGAAAGTTTGCTTCATGTTTTGTAGAAGTTCCCCAACCCCCGACCCTAGGCTGTCCTGGGCAGCGACAGGGTCAGAGTTTCCACATCTTCCTGCCCTGACCAATGAATGCCCCTATCCCCCTCGTTCCCCTATCTCCCCTCCCACCTATGAAGACTCCAGACCAGCACACTAGACCCACAGCAAGCTGATGCCCAGGCCACCTGTCACCACTGCTCAATCAGACCGGAAGTTCTAGGTTACCAGCCCGCTGCTGATCGGCCCTGTCTTTCTTTTCCTATTAGGAGCCCCTTTTTATTAATCTGGGAGGTCAGTCCGTACCCCAGATTTGATCCCTGCAAGTTACTAGACAGAGCTGTCCCCTGCTTGCTGACTCCCATCCCCAGCTCACCGAATCGCCCCTACGTATTTCAGGGCGGGGCGAGATTTCTTTGACCCTCAGTCCCTAAAATATTCCCAAACCTACTGCCTGGTACCTTGGGTTCTCAGACCTGCAATGGACATTTAAATTATTTGTTTTTTACCCGGGAATGGTGGCGTATGCCTTTAATCCCAGTACTGGGAAGATCTATCTGCCTCTGCCTGGGATTAAAGGTGAGGGCCACACAGCTGTCAATGGACTTTTTTTAGTCTTAGAATCCGAGGTGGATCCCAGGGCCTTGTACATGCTAAGCAAGGATTCTAGTCCCTGAGCTGCATTCCAGACCTCAGTATCTTTCCAGTTTTGTACATTATAGTGAGATTGAAGGAATATCTCATCCTACCTAGTTTGTTTTGGAACAGGGTCTACCTATGTGGCTTAGACTGGGCAGGAAGTTCCTCCTGCCTCAGCCTCCCCAGTGCTGGGATGACAGGGTGCACCCCATATCTAGATGGAAGCATTTTATATGATGAAATCTTATTTTATCTCGTTTTAAAGGCTAAAAAAGTCATGTAAGAAGTCTTTTGTATTCTGCAAATGTTGTGACAAAATACTTTTTTTGTTTTTAGACAGGGTCTCATGTAGGGTCTCAGGCTGGCCTTTGGCTCTATGTAGCTGAGGATGACCCAAAATGATTGTCCTGCCTTCGAATGCTGGGATGACAGGTGTGAGTGTTACCATATCTAGTCACAAATGGGATTTTAAAAAAGTTTGTTTCTGGGGTTGGAGAGATGGCTTAGCAGTTAAGAGCACTGACTGCTCTTGCAGAGAACCTGGGTTCAATTCCCAACACCCACATGGTGGCTAACAACTATCTGTAACTCCAGTTCCAGGGGATCCAACACCCTCTTCTGACCTCGGGTGTTGAAGGACACGGGTGCACCTACCTACATGCAGGCACACAAAATACAAATAAAATAAAAATAATAAAGCCAGGCATGGTGGCACATGCCTTTAATCCCAGTACTCGGGAGGCTGAGACAGGCAGATCTCTGTGAGTTCAAGGCCAGCCTGGTCTACATAGTGAGTTCCAGGACAGCTGGGGCTACAGGGAGACCCTGCTTCAAAAAGAAAAATAAATAAAAATAATAAAATATTTTTAAAAAAATTAAATAAAATATTTTTTTTTGGTCTTTTTGAAACAGGGTCTCCCTGTAGCCCCAGCTGTCCTGGAACTCACTAATGTAGACCAGGCTGGCCTTGAACTCAGAGATCCACCTGCCTCTGCCTCCCAAGTGCTGGGACTACAGGCATGTGCCACCACGCCCAGTTCTATTTTTAGTTTTTTATGTGTATACATGTGTTGCTTTAACTGCTGCATGAAGGTAGGTGCACCCCTGCCTTAAAATGCCTGAGGATGACAGAAGAGGCCATTGGATCCCCTGGAACTGGAGTTACGGACAGTTGTTAGCTGCCATGTGGGTGCTGGGATTAGAACCCGGTCTTCTGCAACAGCCAGTGTTCTTAACCACTGAGCAATCTCTCCAGCCCCAAAATAATTTTTTAAAAATTATTTATTATTTTTATGGTATGTGTTTGAGTGTATTGCCTTGCTTATTTGTAAGGGTACCTTTGTCATGCAATACCTGAGAAGGTCAGAAGAGGGCGTCGGATCCCATGGAACTGGAGTTAGGGATGGCTATTAGCCACCATGTGGGTGCTGGGAATTGAACCCAGATCCTCTGTAAGAGCAGACAGTGCTCTTAACTGCTGAGCCTTCTCTCCAACCCCAACCAAAATAATTTTTTAGAAAATAAAAAAATTTGTTTCATCTTCCAAATGTTTTCTGTTAGTACAAAATTAAAATGCATTATTTATTTATTTGTTTTTTTGACAAAAGATCACTCTGTAGACCCAGCTAGTCTGGAATGTACTTTAATGTTGAATTGTATTTCATTATAGTTAAAGAAACAAAAAGTCAGTTTGATATAATTAAATGTCATTTAACTTTTGTTTCTTTATTGTCTGACTTTTTTTGAGACAGGGTCTCCCTGTAGCCTCACCTGGCCTGGAACTCACTATGTAGACCAGGCTGACCTTGAACTCACAGAGATCTTCCCGCCTCTGCCTCTGGAGTGCAGAGATTAAAGACATGCACCACAATACCTGGATATATATATACATATAGTGCAGTGCCCACAGAGGTCAGAATATGTCAGATCCCCTGGAACTGGAGTTACGGATAGTTGTTAGCAGCCATGTGGGTGCTGGGAACAGAACCCAGGTCCACTGCAAGAGCAGCCAGTGCTCTTAACCACTGAGCCATCACTTCAGCCCTTTGTCTTATTTTTAAAAAGATGTTTTTTATTTATATTTTATGTGTATGAGTGTTTTGCCTACATGTACTACATGCATGCAATGCCTACGGAGGCCAGAAGAGGGTGTCAGATTCCCTTGAACTGGAATTATGGAGTTGCTCGCCACCATGTGGGAGCTGGGAACTGAACCTGGGTCCTCTGCAGGAGCAGCCAGTGCTTTTAACTGCTGAGCTGTCTCACCAACTGCATTTTTGGTCTTCCTGAGACAGGGTCTCACTGGGTAATTCTGACTGGCCTACATATCACTACGTAAATGGTGTTGACTTTGAACTTAGAGTAATCCCTTTTCTCCTGCCTCCTCATTGCTGGGATTGCCTACCTTAGTTGCTAAGTATTTTAATTACATTTATTTATTATTATTGGGGGGGACAAACATCTGGAGATCAGAGGACAACTTGCAGGAGTCAGCTCTCTATTTCCACCACATGGGACCAGAGGATCTAACTGGGTTGCCTGGTGGGAAGCCCCTTTACCCACTGACCCATCTTATTTGGCACCATTGAGATTCACCCTGTCCTTTTTCCTTTTATTTTGAGACAGGGTCTTACTATGTAGCCCAGGCTGACCTCAAACTTGCAATCTTCCTGCCTCAGACACCTGGGTAAAGCAAACTGTGTACTGGTGTGCGTGCCAGGACTTACAGGAGGTCAGAGGCCAGTTTACTGGAATCCATTCTTTCCACCATGTGGGTCCCAGGGATTGAACTGGCTTGGTGGCAGTTGTGGGGTTTTTTTTGTTTTTTGGTGTGGTTTTTTTTTTTTTTTTTCCAGTCTTTTTGAGAGAGGGTTTCCCTGCAGCTCCAGCTGGTCTGGAACTCGCTATGTAGACCAGGCTGGCCTTGAACTCATATCACAGGCATATACCACCATGCCTGGCTTCATGGCAGGTGTTTTTAACAGCTAAGTCATCTCTTCAGTTCCATTTCTCCTATTATGTGCTGCAGTTTAGATAAATGCAGCCCACAAGTTGAAGAGCAGGTCTTGGCCCATGCAGCTGGTGAGAGGCGCTGGGACCTTTAGGAGGCAGGGACTAGTGGAAGTGTGGTCTTTTTAGAATGTGCCCTTGAAGAGGGTGGACCCCAATCCCTTCTCTTTCTTTGCCTCCTCAAGGAGGCAAACAGCTTCCTGCACCTTGGAATGTTGCCCCCCAACAGTCTCCAAAACTAAGGATTAAAAGAAAGCTAAACCTTTTTTGTGTTTCAGGTGACTAGTCCGGTGTTTAACAAAACACCTGGTGTTATAGTCACCAAGAGCTGCTTAACACACTCTCCATGAGGCCGCACTTTGTGTTGAGGAAACATTTGTGCTTTGTTCTGTGGGTGGGAGGGTCATATCCTAAAATGCTGGAATGTTGCTACCATTTCAGGAAGGTGTCAGGTAGTGAGGCCAGGAGCTTGGCCCTGCTCTCACCTTCAGCTCATCCTCTGGGGGTGTTTAAGGACTTAAAAAAAATTTTTTTTTCAAGAATTTTTTGGGAAGATTTTTTTTTTTTTTTTTTTGTCTTTTTAAGTCACTGTTTCCCTGTAGACCCAGCTGGTCTGTAACTCACTATGTAGACCAGGCTGGCCTGCACTCACAGAGATCTGCCTGCCTCTGCCTCCCAAGTGCTGGCATTTAAAGGTGTGTGCCACCATGCAATCTTCTGTTTGATTTATTTAATTAATTAATTAATTTATTTTTTTGGTCTTTTTGAGACACGGCCTCCCTGTAGCCCTAGCTGATCTGGAACTCACTATGTAGACCAGGCTGGCCTTGAACTCACAGAGATCCACCTGCCTCTGCCTCCCAAGTGCTAGGACTAAAGGTGTGGGACACCACACCTGGTGATTTATTGTATTTTTTATTGCCTACATGTATGTCAGTGCACCAATGTGTACAATGCCCATAGAGGCCAGAAGAGGGCAACAGATCCCCTGGAACTGGAGTTATGAATGGTTGTTAGCAACCACATGGTAGCTGGGAACCAAACCCAGGTCCTCTGCAAGAGTAGCCAGCGCTTGGAACCATGAGCCATCTCTCCAGCCCCTTAGGAACTTTTGGATTGCAGTTTGCCCTTGTTGACATCTCAGTTTGTGGAAGCCTTAGGAACACGAGGCATTGAATAGCGGTACAGAAACTGCAGAGCTAGAAAGGCAGATGGGGTTCCATCTCCAGGGCTTACTGAGCATCTTCAAGGCCTGGGTTCCACCTGCACCTCCACAAAACTCAATCATCAACCAATTAATAGTCTGATCCATTTAAGTTGTTTCTGAGGGGGATGAAATCTGATTGTATTTGTTGGGTTGTTTCTGTTTTTATTTTTTAATATTTTATTTTTTTAATATTTCATTTTATTATTTTTAAATTTTTATTTATTATTTTTATTTTATGTGTATGAGTGTATTGCCTGCATGTATGTGAGTGCACCTGTGTCATGCAATGCCTCAGAGGTCAGAAGAGGGCTTCGGATTCCCCTGGAACTGGAGTTAAGGACGGTTCATAGCCACCATGCGGATGCTGGGAATTGAATCCGGGTACTCTGCAAGAGCAGTCAGAGCTCTTACCACTGAGCCATCTCTCCAGCCCCAATATTATTTTATTTTTATGTGTATGAGTGTACTGCCTCCATGCCTGTAAGTACACCCATGTCGGTGGAGGTCAGAAGAGGGCCTTGGACTCCCCTGGAATGCTAGCTACCATATACACGCTGGGAATTGAACCCTGGTCCTCTGCAAGAGCAACCAGTGCTCTTAACTGCTGAGCCATCTCTCCAGCCCCACCTGATTGTATTTGTGCAATTTGTCTTTTTGTCCAAATCATAGAACAACACAATTAGCAGAGAACTGAGCAACCCCTCCCCCGCCCCAGGGTGCTGATAAGTTCCTGTTGAAGTGTGAGGCAAATACCCTATAAAAAGAGAGCTTTGCTTTACTGAATGTTCCAAGGTTACAGGGACCACAGCACCTGCTTGCCATGTGAGTTAGGAAGGAAATAAGAGACTTAGGTCCCAGAGCCCCCAGCCATGGCACTGTCATGAATCTTTGGCCTCTGCTAGGCTCCACCTCACAACAGCCCCAATCTTGGAGAGTACAACTGGGGACCAAACTGGGCCCAGAAGCTGTGGGATATTCAACTACGCCAGGGCCAGGAAAAGGAGAGAAAACTAAAAATAAAAGCGTTTTTGTAATTTAGAAAATGTTTCTTAAATGTTTTTATGCTGCCAGGTGTGGTGGTACACTCCTTCAATCCCAGCACTCGGGAGGCAGAGGTAGGTGGAGCTCTGTGAGTTCAAGGCCAGCCTGGTCTACATAGTGACTCCAGGACAGCTGGGGCTACAGGGAGACCCTGCCAGGCCCCCCCTTCCCTAACTACGTAGGTCTCTCCTTCCAGCTGTGGGTCCCAAGGATCAAACTCAAGTCATCTGACTTGGCAACAAAACCTTTTTTCCCATTGAACTATGTCTGTCACTGGCCCCCCTTTCCATTTTTGCTTCTTTTTTAATGCTGGGGCAGGGTCTCATACAGCCCGGGCTGGTTTTGAACTGCCTACATCGCACAGAGGCTGACTCCTGACTTTGAAGTCCTGATCTTGTCTCCACCTTCCCAGTGGTGGGGTGACAGGTGTGCCACCACATTGTGGGCCTCGAACTTGCCCATTGTGGGTTTCATGGGGAAGTGGAGAGAGAGTGCAATGTCAGAAGCCATGAGAGGAAACGGCAGAGTCTACGGAGGATCCAAGACAAAGTGAGGCCTGCCCAGAGTCAGGGCCAGGAGAAGGGTACACTGGATGAGGTCAGGCACAGATGCTCGGATCAACAGGTGAGGGATCTGTTGGTGCAGTGAAATGAGGCAAATGGATTTCAAAATTAATTGGTTCCTGGGGCTGGAGAGATGGCTCAGCGGTTAATAACACTGGCTGTTCTTGCAGAAGACCTGGGTTCGAATCCCAGCACCCACATGGCAGCTGACAGCTGTCCATGACTCCAGTACCAGGGGATCCGACAGCGCCTTCTGACCTCCCCGGGCATTACACGACACGGGTGCATTTACCTACATGCAGGCAATACACACATACACTTAAATTAAAAATAATAAAATATATTCAAAATTAATTGGTTCCAACTTACCAATGGTGAACACTGAAGGGAACAAAAATGCCCATGATTGAGCAGCCAGCACTGTGCTCAAGGAAAAGAAATGGAAATTACCAGAATCAGCTGTTCTCTTCATCAGGCGTCCTGTGGAAGAAACACTTGGCTTAAGAGATGGGGCCAGGTGTGGTGGTGCACGCCTTTGATCCCACCACTTAGGAGGCAGAGGCAGGCAGATCTCTGTGAGTTCAAGACCAGCCTGGTCTACATAGCAAGCTCCAGGCCAGCTGGGGCTACAAGGAGACCCTGTCTCAAAAGAACCAATAATAACACTAATAATAATTACTAAGAGAAGAGATGGAACAGTGGGTAAAGGGGCTTGCTGTCAAGGCTGAAGGCCCGAGCTCCATCCCCAGGACCCATTTGAAGAAGGAGAAAACCCACTTCTGCAAGTTGTCCTCGATATCACATGCCCGAGATTCCAGCCTCGCTGCACCTCCAGGGCATGTGTAAGTAATTATTCACTCAACAAACAACAGCTGCATCTGAACCAAAACCAAGCAAAGGCAGAGAGGACAGAGTTCTAAGAGACAGATTTTATCCTTGGTCCGTGGGAGGTGTTTCAAGGTCCTGCAGTGGCTTGCAGGGGGCATAGTGCCAGGCTGGGTGGATCAGGGTTTGGGGCAGGACAGATCTCAGCTCCGTAGTGGTTTTTTTTTTTTTTGGCTCTTTTTGAGACAGGGTCCCCCTGTAGCCCCAGCTGTCCTGGAACTCACTATGTAGACCAGGCTGGCCTTGAGCTCACAGAGATCCGCCTGCCTCTGCCTCCTGAGTGCTGGGATTAAAGGCATGCGCCACCATGCCCAGCTTTTTTGGTCTTTTTTGAGACAGGATCTCCCGGTAGCCCCAGCTGTCCTGGAACTCTATGTAGACCAGGCTGGCCTTGAGCTCACAGAGATCAGCCTGCCTGTGCCTCCCGAGTGCTGGGATTAAAGGCACATGCCACCACGCCTGGCCTTGCTCCATAGTGTTTTAATAGGGAAAAGCCATGTCTAATTGGCGCAAGGCTGCAGGGTGTCAGAAACTCACAGCTGCTGAACTAAGAAGGCTGGGTGGCTGTCTAAGCTGTAGGCATTCCCCACAAAGCAAGAGAGCTGGGTATAGTGTCACCGTAGTCACCTGCCAGCCCAGCACTTGTGATGGAGGCAGGAAGATTGTAACTTCTTTATTTTTTCATATTTTATTATTTTTATTTTATGTGTATGTGTGTATTGCCTGCATGTAGGTAAGTGTACCCGTGTCCTGCAATGCCTGCAGAGGACAGAAGAGGCTGTCGGATCCCCTGGAACTGGAGTTAGGGATGGTTGTTGGCTGCCATGTGGGTGCTGGGAACTGAGCCTGGATCCTCTGCAAGAGCAGCCAGTGTTCTTAACTGCTGAGCCATCTCTCCAGCCTCTGTAACTTCTTTTTAATTTGTTTTTTATTTTATTTTTTAGTTTTTTTGAGATAGGGTCTCCCTGTAGCCCCAGGCTGGCCTTGAACTCACAAAGATCTGCCTGCCTCTGCCTCCTGAGTGCTGAAATCAAAGGCATGGGCCAAAACGCCAGCTCTGTAACTTCTTTTTAAATTTTATTTTATTTTTTATTTATTTATTTATTTATTTTTTTGTCTTTTTGAGACAGGGTCTCCCTGTAGCCCCAGATGTCCTGGAACTCACTATGTAGACCAGGCTGGCCTTGAACTCACAGAGATCCGCCTGCCTCTGCCTCCTGAGTGCTGGGATTAAAGGCGTGTGCCACCACGCCCGGCTAAATTTTATTTTTTATGTGTATGATGTATGTGAGTGTATTGCCTGAGAGTATTTAAGTGCACTAGTGTCCTAAATGCCCATGGAGGCCAGAAGAGGGCACTGGATCCCCTGGGAACTGGAGTTACAGACAGTTGTTAGCCCCCATGTGGGTTCTGGGAACTGAACCTGGGTCCTCTGCAAGAGCAGCCAGTGCTCTCAACCTCTGAGCCATCTCTCCAGCCCTGGATTGTGACTTCTAAGTGAGCTTAGTGTATACCCACCTAGAATCCCCCAGTGAAGGGATGGGAATGTGACTTACCAGGTGGAGGCCCAGAGTCCTGTCCCCAGGAGTGGAGAGGGATGTCTGGCTAGACTAGTTGATTGTGTCACAGACAGAAGCATCCAACTCCCCTGAGGGCTCAAGGTTTCCCCCAAGGCCCTCACCTGTCTCCAGGGTGACTGTACTGCTGACTTGTTAGCAGGCCTATATCTGGATGTGGCCAGAGGTAGGAAGGGTGTGGTCTAAGTCCCAAGTCTTGGATTTGGGAAAAGACTACTCTCTATGTTAGTCCTGTATTCTTCACGTGAAGGCTGGGGGACAGAAAACTCCACGAGTGCAGAACACCCAGATCGTTGGTCCCCAAAGGCCTAAGGAGCCTCTCCCGCAACAGACTCATGGCATCTTCATGACCTAGGCGAGCAGACTAGACTATTAGAAGTCATTAGGGGTGTGGCACAGGCCTGTCACCCCAAAACCTGGGAAGCTGAGACAGGAGAACTATAAGTCTGAGGCCAGTCTGGGCCCGTCTGGGCTACAGAAGGAGACAGTGGAATAAGTAACATGGAAGCAACCAGGTGTGGTGGCACATGCTTTTAATCCCAGCAGTTGGGAGGCAGAAGCAGGTGGATCTCTGTGAGGTGGAGGCCAGTCCGGTCTATGTAGCCAGGGCTATGTAGTGAGATCCTATCTCAAGAAACAAACATACATACAAAAAACAGAAGGGAGCTGGGTACGGTGCTGCACGCCTTTCATCCCAGCACTCGGGAGGCAGAGGCAGGTGGATCTCTGTAAGTTCAAGGCCAGCCTGGTCTACATGGCCAGTTCCAGACCAGCTGGGGCTACAGGTTGACTCTGACTCAAAAAAATAAAAAAACAAAACAACCCCCCTCCAAACCAGAAGGATTAGACCTTATAGCCTTGAGGTAGCTGGAAGAGAGAAAACTTCAGCTGGGAGGTCCTGCGTTTTAATACTGAACTCATCTATGACATCCATAGAAAGTAAAAATGAAAGAATGAATGGTAAATGAATAGGCCTTGGGCTTTGTTCTGCATACCTGTCATCCCTCTTTTAGTGCCCCTGTAGAAGGAAACGATCCCAGGGAAGACTGAGCCTGTCAGCCTACAACAACTGCCACTCTCTTGGGTTTTTGTTTGATTCATTTTCGTTATTTGTTTCTATCAGCATTTTAAAGAGTTTTATTACTTTATTAATGTGTGTATCCATGGAGGCCAGAAGCAGAAGTTGGATCTCCTGGAGCTAGAGTTAAAAGTGGTTGTGAACTGCCTGACATGGGTGTTGGTAACTGAACTTGGGTCCTATGAAAGAGTAGTAGGTGCTCTTAACCACTAAGCAGTCTTTCCAGTTCCTTTGTTTTTTAAAGACAACTAGCCCAACCTGGCTTTGGACTCATTCTGTAGTCCAGGCTGGCATCAGACTCTCCACAATCCTCCTGTCTCAGCCTTATGGGATGAGTATGTGGTAGACAGGCATGCATCACCTTGTCTGGCTCAGCCCATTTTAACAGAGGAAATCCCAGGCCTGCAGCCCACATAGGGAGACCAGAGCCAAGGAGGAGGAGCCAGGAAGGAGGAAGGATATAGCTCAAAAAAGAGAGAGGAACTGGAGTGCAGGAACTTTAGACAGTGGCACATGGCCAGTGGCTGTTGCTGTTCACTGACCAAGGAGGAAGTTGGGTTGAACAACTCCCCAGATAACCAATAGACTAGGGGCTGGATTCAGCTTCCTGGCTCCTTCCCTGCCTGTCCAGATTTTCTTTTTTGATTGTTGTTTCTTTTTGAGACAGGGTCTCATGTAGCACAGGCTGGCCTCAAATTTGCTATGTAGCAGAGGCTGATCATGAATATTTGATCCTCCTGCCTCAGTCTCCTGAGTACTGGAACAAGAGTTGAGTGCCCAGCTCTGATTTGCTCTGTATGCTTCCAGAATCTGAGAACTCATTCCTGACAGAGCCAGCCTGCTAATTCTTGGGTAAGGGCAATGGTTCACATGTTTATTGCAACATGAGTTTTCAAGTAGTGGTGATAAAATATGTAAAATTGGGATAAGGATGTTCCAGAAGGGATGTGGATGGATGCCACATAGGCAGTCCCTGTCAGGGTGCCTGAGTGAAACCCTAGCTGGGCCCAGTGTTGCCTGTGTACAATCCCAGCATGTGGGTAAAGGAAAGAACACATGTTCAAGGTCAGTCTGAGCCAAATTGACTTGGGCTCAGATAGACTCTTAACAGGTATGGTGATATCCTGCCTCTGAAGCAATGGAAATGATTCACACACTAACTTCTGCCTCACTTGGTCTTGTGCCCCACCCCACCCCACCCCAACATACACACCCGGAGCTGTCCTCAAATTCCTATCTCTCTTCCAGTCCTGACCTATTCCTGGGAGCACCTATCAACCCCTACTTCTGCATGGAATCATTGTGATGGGATGTGAATTCCCAGAGGGTATAAATTCTGACCCACAAGGGTCATTGAACGAATGAGTGAAATTTGGGGACAAATAATTCAATATGGAAAACTAGGTGTGGCTCCTCAGCCCGTTAGTACCTCTCCAGTCTCAGGTCTCTTAAGACCTCCAAGGGCCTAGACGAGGCTGATAATTTGGAGAGGAGGGGTCGCTTCCGGGAAGGGGGGGGTCGTTGGAGCTTCCGGTGCACTTAAGGGGCGTGGCTAGCGGGGGCGGGGCGCTCAGAGCTTCGGGGCGGTGCGAAGATGGCGGCGATGGCAGCGCCAGAGGTGGCTGAGTCCCCGAGCTCGTTGCTGCTGCTGGTGGTGGGCGGCGATTGTGGCTGCCCCGGGTTGCTGGCCTATGTCCTGGAGGAGCTGGAACGAGGTCTGGGTCGGGCCGTGGGAAACCGGGCGCGGCGTCCCTGCCAGAGGGTTCCGGGGGCGCAGCGGGCCGGGGTCCGGGTGGGGCGCGGCGTTCCTGGGGCGCAACGTTCCGAGGTCCGGGTGGGCGTAGTGTTCTACTGGGAACTGGCCGAGGTTGGGGCAGGGCGCGGCGGCGTGCGTCACGGGGTTCCCTGGCGCGGCCTAGAGTCTGGGTGGGCGCTGTGGGCCGGGGTCCGGCTGGACGCGGGTGTCCCTGGTCGTGGGCTTCCGGGGCGCAGCGGACTGGGATCCGGGTGGGCGCGGTGTCTCTGATCTCAGGGTTCCCGGGCGCAGCGGGCCAGGGCTCGAGTGGGGTGTGGCCGAATGAAGCATAGGATTCCGAGGGCTCCGGCGCTTTCTGTTATCTGGGCCGCCTGGTTATTCCTGGCTTTGGGGTTCCGGGGTCCGGGCGGGATGCGGTCTCCTTCCTCTGGAGTCCCAGGCCGCAGAGGAAGTGGTCCACGGCCAATGCCTCCGCGCCCCTCTGCAGGCCGCGTTAGGCCTGAGGTGCCTGGGGGGCCGCTTTAGCGCGCTGCTAATTGGCGTGTGGGTGGCGCTGCCGCCTTGGGGATACTTGGCACCGAGAGAGCTGAGTCTGGCGCACCTGCCCCGTGCAGGCACTGGGCGGGGCTGCATCCCCTGCACCTTCCTGTCTGACAGCCCAGAACCTCTGGAGCTGAGACAGGAGGATCACTGCAAGTTCCAGACCTGCTTGAGCTGCGGGATAGCCTGCTCAAAAACAATGGATGGGGCTCAGAGGGTAGAGTGGTTGCATAGCATGCTCAAAGCCCTCCATCTTCAACACCTGTCACCTGGTCTCCCAATACTGGGAGGTAGACTCTGGAGGATCAGGAATTTAAGGTCACCCTCAGCTACATAGAGAGTTTAAGGCCAGCCTAGGCTACATACATGAGACCCTGTCTCAAAAAACAAAGAAAACCTCCCCCTACCCCAAAGTATACAAAATGCCCACCCTGGTGCTTGGCCTGAAGAACCACCTGGCTTTGGGCATAGAGTTGAACCTGGATGATAGACAGGGTCAGTCTTGCCCTCTGAGGACTTGTGGTGTGGAAAGCCTGTCCTAGTGCCTGAAGGGATAGTTCCAGCAAGGGACCCTGTCAGTGGGTAAAGGTGGGGAAGCCTAGAAGGGGTTTACCAGAGATGGGAACAGGCCAAGGAATCAGGTTTGTGGATGCAGATCCTGAATCTGAAGGCAGGAAGATTGTAAGTTCCGAGCCATCTTGGACTACAGTGTGAGACTGCCTGCCCCCAAAACATTCCGGAGACTAGGAAAATACCTGAGTAGTAAAGTGCTTAGAACTTGAAATCAGGTCCTCAAACCCCAGTGAGAAGCTGAGTGTGGCAGTGTGTCCTGCAATCCCAGCTCTGAGGAGGCAGAGGCAGGACAGTCCTGGGAGTGTGCTACCAGCCTGACCTGACTGAAGGCCTACAGCTTCGGTGGGAGACTGGCCCAGAAATCAAGGTGGAGAGCAGTTGAAGAAGACACCCAACCTCCATGTGCAAGTTTATGTACACACATACACACAGAGAAATATGCATGCACACAGCCCTCCAAAATGAAAGGTCAGCATGCGAACAGGCCTTGTGGCCTAAAGGGTGAATGCCCAGAGGGGGCGGCTCTGGCTGGCTGAACTCTGCCCCTTGGCACTTGCAGGTGTCTGCTCCTGGGACGTGGACCCCACTGTCTGCAACCTGGATGAGCAGCTCAAGGCCTTTGTGTCCCGACACTCTGCCACCTTCTCCAGCATTGTGAAGGGTGAGCCCCCCCCAGCCCCTTCTGTCCACTCACAGACTACCTGGCTGACAAATGACAACTGTGTTGGACAGTGCCAACCCTAACCTAAGGATACTGCCCTTGGCCTTGGGGCACATGAAACAGGACTTGTGCTTTGGTCCCTGTCGCGAAGAGGACACAGAGACTCCAGGGAGAGGGCCTTGGAGATAAGAACCTGTAGGGCATGCTCAGCCAATGGGGAACCAGAAATGGGGTGCAGGGTGAGGCTCCCTGGGACCCAGGGTGCTCAGAGCACCCCTGGCCACACTGTAGATATTGCTGGTAGCCCAGCCCTTGACCAGCCCATTGAGTCACTGTGGACTGCTGCAGGTAGGGGAAGGAAGTATCCATCTAGTTGTCCCCTCAGGTTCAGGTCATCATGGCTTCCTGTCCCCTGAGTGGAGAAAGCATTGGAAATGCCTTATGATGTGTGCCCTCCTCTGCCACTTCCCCTCTGAAGGCCTGGGGTTTGGGTGGTGACAAGACCTTCAGCCTGGGACCCTCTGAGTGGCTATCTCAGGAGCCTATTATTCCACTGACCTGGGTTTTGGGGGTTCTAGGGATGCTTAGTCGTTGTGGCCACCAGCTCTATGCTGTACATAGGAGGAGATGGACCCAGTTCTACTGTACCCACTCAAGGCTACTGGACATCCTTAGCTTTCCCTCCTCTGGGGCCCAAACTATACTGGGACTCTGGGTGGATCCTGGTGCTGGGGAACCTGAGGATCCCCCAGCATCAGGATTTGGCTCTGCCAGCTTGTTCCTGAGTGGGGACTTGGCCTCATCATCCCACAGGCCAGCGGAGCCTGCACCACCGTGGAGAGACCCTAGAGACGCTGGTTCTGCTGAACCCCTCGGACAAGTCCCTGTGTGATGAGGTAGGAGCAGGGTGTCCTTGGAGGCCCTGGCCTGCCCTGCCCAGTCCTCACACCTGGCCCACTACCCCTGTACCACACTTCCCCACCCAGCAACTCAGCTTCCTGTCTGGGGGCAGGAAAGGCTGGACTCTGTGGACTTGGGGAGGAAGGGGAAGTAGTGTATTCAGGCCAGCCTGGCTGGAGGCCGCAGGACACAGAGACGCTGCATTCCTGGACAGCCCTCCAGCCTGGCTCAGGAATTGATCCAGAGCTGGAGCAGGCTGGGGCTGGGCTTCCTCAGAGCTTCTCAGCCAGGAGCCAGTCCCAGTGTGCACAGACTGGGGCTGAGCCAGGGTGCTGCTCACAAAGGTCTTTAACTGTACCTGTAGCTCCGGAACCTCCTACTGGACCCTGCCCCTCACAAACTGCTGGTCCTGGCCGGTCCGTGCCTGGAGGAGACTGGGGAGCTGCTGCTGCAGACTGGAGGCTTCTCACCACACCACTTCCTGCAGGTGCTGGGGGACAAAGAGGTGAGTGGTCCCACTCTGTCATCCATGGTGCTGTGAGGTTTGGGCTAAGATGGTGCGGGAATCCTTTCTGGATTCCTGAGGTGGTGGGCAGAGGGCCCAAACTTGAGCACCCTGTGTTCCTGCAGTGGGGGTAGGGCCAGTGGGGAGCCAAGCAGCAGGTGCAAAGGCCCTTGGGCTTGGCAGGGAAGGGGAGAGTGACAAGAGCCTGTGTCCTTGGGAGAGCCAGGTGGGCTTAGGGTACAGAGTAGCAGGTTGGGGATCCCTGAGTGGTATGCAGGGTGCCCGGGGCTCCAGGAGACCCTGCACTGCTCCTGCAGATCCAGGATGCACTGGCCGCAGTGCCCACTGCCGGGCCTATCCTCACGGTGTCCTGCCCAACCTTCGGGGACTGGACGAAGCTGGGCCCGGGTGTATCCAGGCCGAGGCTGCTGCTGAATCCACCCTCCCGCCTCCCGGCCTCAGAGGGCCTTCGAGAATTCCTGGAGTACGTGGCTGAGTCCCTGGAGCCACCATCACCCTTTGAGCTGCTGGAGCCTCCGTCAGCAGGTGGCTTTCTGCGACTGGCCCGGCCCTGCTGCTACGTGTTCCCGGGTGGTCTGGGTGATGCTGCCTTCTTCGCTGTGAATGGTTTCACAGTGCTGGTGAATGGCGGCTCCAACCCCAAGTCAAGCTTCTGGAAGCTGGTGCGCCACCTAGACCGAGTGGACGCAGTGCTGGTGACCCATGCAGGGGCTGATAGCCTGCCGGGTCTGAACAGCCTGCTACGGCGCAAGCTGGCAGAGCGCGAGGCCACCGAACCCCAACAGGAGCCCCGGGAAGAGCGGCTTCGCCGGCTGCTGTCGCCTGCGCTTGGCGTCGTGTTTCTGAATGCACACGAGGCTACCTCGAGACTGCGTGGTGGGGAGGATGAGGCGGTGTGTGCCCGGGGCCTGCTTCGCAGCCTGGGCATCGCTCCACTCCCACTACAGCGTGGCCCGCAGCCTATCAGGCCCACTGTGCTGTTTGAGAAGCTTGGAGTCGGCCGCTTGGAGCTCTTTGTGCTGCACCCGCTGGCTGCAGACCCTGCCGCGCCTGCCTGCGCACTGCTCATATGGCAGCCTGCAGCGCCGGGAGACAAGGTGGTGCGTGTGCTCTTCCCAGGCCTCACTCCACCAGCTCGCCTGCTTGACGGCCTGCAGCGCCTGCAGCATCTGCCCTGCCTGCGCCGGCCCGTGGTCACTGCCCGTGATCTGGACGTTCCCACCAGGGCAGACAGCCAAGAGAGCCTGGCCTCGAGGGATGCCCGCAGGGAGCCAGCCAGGAGCAGCGCCACCAGGCGGGACACCACCACCACCCGCAGGGAGCCTGCACCGCTCACCCAGGACAGCAAGAAGGATGCTAAACCTGGGCCCCCGCGTCCTGGAGCCCGGGATACCCGCCGCCCAGGGTCCAGTGTTGCCAGTGTGAGCCGGCCCACTGCAGCCATGGCCACCACCACCACCAAGCCTCGCACAGTGCAGAATGGGCCTCGCATCGCAGGTCCCCTTGAAAAACCCACAACTCGTGTCCCTGATCCCCCAGTGGCAGCCACAGGGAGCATCGCACAGCTGGTGGAGACACCTCAGCCACCGGCCACGCTGACACCTGTAACAATGGAGCCGGCACCCTCTCCCACACCTGTGGGGCCCCATCACAGCCCCGAGCCTGGTGATCGCCTGTCACTTAGCCCACTCCGCCCTGAACCCGCGCCTGATGCATCACCCACTGCCACGACGCCCACACTCACCACGCCCTCGCTGCCTGCAGAGCTGGGCTCCCCACATTCCACCGAGGTGGATGAGTCGCTCTCTGTGTCCTTTGAGCAGGTGCTGCCACCAGGTGACCCGGGGCTCAGCCTCCCCCTGCGCCGTGCCCGCCGTTCTGCATCCCCGCACGATGTGGATCTGTGTCTTGTGTCACCCTGTGAGTTCGAGCACCGCAAGCCACCCGTGCCTGTGTCCCCAGGCAGCTCTGACAGCAGCGCCCGCTCACAGGAGCGGCCTGCAGAGACGCCACCCACGTCTGTAAGCGAGTCGCTGCCCACTTTATCTGACTCTGACCCGGTACCCGCTGCGGACTCTGAAGATGACTGTGAGTGTGCAGCCCGGGACCCGCTGCCTGCGCCCCCAGTGCCGCAGCCGCTGCCCAGCGCACCTGGCATCTGCATGGTGGACCCCGAGGCACTACCAGCCCAGGATGCCCGGCGTGCAAACCTGTCGAATCCTAGCCGGGGCCGCAGGGTCCCCACACGCCCCAGCTCCACCACTGTGGCCCCCAAAGCCACGCCTGCTACCAAGACCAAGGGCCCTGCTGGGGACCGGGCTGCCAGGCCGCTCAGTGCCCGCAGTGAGCCTGGGGACAGGGCACGTGGACCCCTCACCAGGAAGCCCTCGGTGCCCAAGACAGGCCCTTCCACTAGGAGCTTGGGTGAGTGACCCCCTAGTGCCCCTAAATGCCTCCTGTCACCCGAGTCACTGCCCTTTCCCAGCTGGTCACACTGCACTGTCTTGGGGACTCTAGCCACTAAAATCAGGTAACATCTATTAACACAGTCCTGCACAGGTGCCACATGCTCCGGAATTGTGTGGGTTTGGAACCCTCCTGGGTTAAGGGGGCTTTACAGCCAGTTAGGAGCCAACCGTCAGTTACCCCACACCGGGTCCACTGTGAAAAGGGACCTAGCATCCCCACTCTGTTGCGGGTTTGGTAAGCTGTGGTGTGGGTACCAGCCAAGTGTTTCCTTGACTGTTTGTATCCAGGCTCCATGGCAGGCCTGCAGGACTTGGCCCATGACTTCATGTATGAGCTATGTGTGAGTGATTTCTGTCATGGCTTCTAGGTCTCCAGCCAAGAGGGTTGCATTGCACACACTGAGATTACAGATCCAGAGGGACAGAAGTCCAGCGGGAGTTGGGGGGGGTGAGGGTGTAGCTGTCATCCAACTCTCCGTTGGTAGAGGCAAGGGTCCAAAGCCAGATCTCCAGAACACCTGCCCTCCAGCCCCCCATCCCGACTTCTGTCCTCCTGGGGCCTCCTGCTGAGCCCTGCCCCCCACCCAGGTCCTATCTGGCCTCCAGCCCCCATCCACAGACTTCTGTCCTCCGGACCCTGCTGAGCCCTGCCCACCCAGGTCCTATCCGGCCTTTGCTTGCTTTCTCTTTCTACAAATTGTAAAACTGTAAACTCACATACAAAAAAGTCCTTTTTTTTTTTTTTTTTCCCTTTTTTTCTTTCTTTTTTTTCCCCCATCTTTTTTGGGACAGGGTCTCCCTGCAGCCCCAGCTGACCTGGAACTCACTATGTAGACCAGGCTGACCTGGAACTCACAGAGATCCGCCTGCCTCTGCTGGGATTGAAGGCGTGTGCCACCATGACCAGCTAAGAAGTCCTTTTTCAAAGTGTACATCAGGCAGGGTGTGGTGGCTCATGCCTTTAGTCCCCATGCTCAGGAGATAGGCAGGCAGCTCTCTGACTTCCAGGTCTCAAAAATATCCCTCCTTCCGAAAACGTGGTGTAGGTTAGCATTCAGCACATGTATCTTTGCACATGTACCCCATGTCCCCCAAACTGCCGCACACACTGCTCCCCCTTCCACCCCAGCACTCAGCTCTCCAGAGCCCCTCATTTTATATTGTTCTTGAAGGGGCCTCCTGTGTAGCCCCAAATGGTGTGGAACTTGCAGATCCTCCTGCCCCGGTGTCCTGCAGTCTTAGGGGCTCTGGAATGTGTTGCTGTGGACTGCTCCCTCGGGAGGTGCTGCCATAGCCTCCCTCCGTGGCGTTGGGGTGGTGGGTGTGTGTGCCTAGCCAGTGGGTGGTGGTTCTCCTCAAGGTAGCCCACCCTCCTGGGTGCTTGTGGTGTCACTGATGGGCTGTCCGGCTGCTCCCCTTCCCATCCATCCTTGGTTCTCATCTTTCTTTTCTGCCTTTGCCCCTACTGCCCACCTAAGGTGGCATCTTGTCTTATGGTTCAAGGTGGTCTCTAGAGCCCAGGTTGGCCTGGAACTCCGGAGTACAGGGATGACAGGCACGAGTCACTGTGCCGGGCCTTACATTTCAATTCTGCACGTCGAACTTTCTGGACTCTGTGACTTGAGTGGGATCGCAGAGCTTTGACCTCCCCTCCAAGGAAGGAGCCCCCCCCGAGGTGGCCCCTTGAGGTGCTGGTTTTTTGGGTTCCTTTCTGTCAGGGCAGTGCTCCTGCCCTCAGCTCTACTGGGGCTGGGGCTGCTCTGGCCCAATTTCTAGGTTAAGCATGGGGCTTGGGCTGGTCCTGGGGCTGAAGGATATGGCATGAGAGGGTTAGTGAGCAGCTGGGGCTGGGGGACAGCTAGACCTGTGCCTCCCATTTCTGAGAACCAGCAGCTGTATCCATCCTAGTGGTGCCTCCCTCACCTGCAGCCCTGGGGACAACACAGCCCACGGTGGCACTAGCTAGCCTGTGCCAGGCCCAGAGGCGGCCCAGGTATCTTGGCAGGTCACAGCTACCCAATGAGGCCTCTGCTCAAAAGCAGCCCAGCACCGCTGTCAAACTTCACTTCAGAAATGCTCTATGCCTGCCTCCTCCTGGGGTCTCCTGGTCTGTTGTCAGCCTCTGCCCCATCCGAGTTGCCCTTCCTGTCCCTCTGCATATTGGCTCCTTGCTGGATTCCTAGTATCCCCAGCAGGGGCCACCTGAGGCCTCACCCGGGCCCTCATTTCCTACAACAGTGGGCCTGTGGGTGCCTAATAGAGCCTCAGACCTGTCTGCTGTGCTGCCCTGGTGCCGTCACCTGAGGGTTGGCCATGGCTTTGTCTTCTGCTCCTGCCTGGTGCCCAGGACACTTCTGAACACCCCAGTCTTGGGCAGCCAGGGCCCCTCCAGGCTTCAGATCCACAGGCAAAACTACAGGGACTACAGGGCGCAGGGATCTGGGCGTGGGTTCCTGTGAGAGCTGACAGGGCCACCCACTGCAGGGGTCCCTGACAGGTACACCACCCTTGTGCAGTGTGCCACCTTGTCAGGGCCACCACCAACCTGTCCCTCTTCTACAGGGCCCAACAGCCGCCCTGCGCCAACTGCTGCTGTCTCTCCTGTCTACCTGGACCTCGCCTATTTGCCTGGTGGTGGTGCAGGTCACCTGGACCAGGACTTCTTCCTGCGGGTGCGTGCCCTCTGCTACGTCATCAGCGGGCAGGGCCAGCGTCAGGAGGAGGGCTTGCGTGCTGTGCTGGATGCGCTGCTAGCCAGCAAGCAGAAGTGGGAGCTGGACCTGCAGGTGTGTGCACTACCCACCCCAGAGACTCTGAGGTCTCATTCCTCCCTACCCCAGGGCATCGGAGTCCTCACCCCTCCCACCCCCAGACGTATTCTCTGCTGAGGTCTGAGGACCCTTGGGATAGGGTTGAGATGTCATCTTGTCTCTGAAGGACTGGTCTGGGTAGCAGGTGGACTGGGTGGTACCCCACAGCTGACAAGTGACCCCCAAAGTCTGGGTGCTCCTCAGAGCCATGTTTGGCCAGGGTGTCAAGGCAGATGCCTCTGGTTATGGGCAGCTATCACTCAGAGGCCAAGCAGCTGTGCAGGCCCATACTGTAGCATCTGGCATGGGTAGGGCTGAGGGCAAAGACTCAGTGTCAGGATCCTAAGATATCACAGAAGACTGGGAGGGATCTGCAAGCTCTTAATGGAGCCAGCTGATGACACAAGCACATTCGTGTCATCCTGGTACATGGACGGTGGAGGCAGGGGGATAAAGGGTTCCCAGCCTGGGTCATGTAGTGAGATTCAGAAAGGAGGTCCTCGGGTGCTGTCAGGGTGGGGCTTTGCCGAGGGCAGAGGGCAGCTGTCTCCCGTGCCCATCATTGTGTCTACTGTCCACAGGTCACGCTGATCCCCACCTTTGACTCAGTAGTGATGCACAACTGGTACGAAGAGACGCATGGACAGCACCAGGCCCTGGGCATCACGGTGCTGGGCAGCAACAGCATGGTTTCCATGCAAGACGAGGCCTTCCCTGCCTGCAAGGTGGAGTTCTAGCCCCACCGCTCAGCACAACCTCTCCTCTGCTGTTGGCGCTTGGACCCAGCCTTGAGGACCATTCTCCCTGAGACCCTCTGCCAGGCTGGCTCTGCCTCCACATCACCAGCGCCACAGGCTTAGGAGGCAACAGCTTCCCCACAGATGCAGGGGACAGTGGATCAGCCTGTGCCCTGAGCAGAAAATGAGACTATATTGATGGTGTAGCCCAGAGGGAGTGTACCCCTGGCTTGTGTGACACCCCAGCTTCCACCCCCAGCACTGCAGAAAGTAAGTTCTGTAGTTACTCAATCCTCAGCACACACGGAACAGCATGCAGGCATGAGGCCAGTCCTACTACCCAGCACAGCTCACAAACATGCACAGGCGGGGATACCAGCCTATCATCTTAGCACTTTGACCATAGACACACAGAAACGGGCACTAGTCTGTCACTGTAACACTTGGACACACAGGCAAGGGATTGCTGTAGGTTGTAGGCCAATCTGGGCTACATAGTGTTTGTCTCAAAAACCTACTAAAAATAAAATAGATGGATGAGATTTCAAGTCCTGGGGAGATTTTGAGAAGTGGCTGGGGTACAGCTCAACAATGACCTTGCTGGGACTCCAGAGGTCACAGCTTCTGTGCCAGTGCTGCAGAAAGTTACATGCCATGAAGTGGTTTCGGCCCTGGGCCTCCAGAGCTCAGAACCAGCCTATGAAGGCTGCCACAGTGGGCTGCAGGCTACTGGGCTGGCTCTACCTTTTTCATTGCTGTAACAAAGTCCCTGAGGCTGGGTGCTAGGTAGAGGGCAGAAGATGGTCCTACTGGTCATCTGGAGCATGAGAGCAAGGCACTGCCATGTGTGGCTGAGGTGCTGGAGGGAAGATGAGTCACAGGAGACCACTGGGGTAGCCAGTGCTGCCCCCTGTGCCAGCACCTTCCTGTCACCCAGTCCCTGCAGTCTTATGTTGGAGGGAGGGGGAGGGTGTGCATGTTGGAGGTCAGGAAATTTACAGAATCAGTTCTCCTTACTGGTGTGAGTCTTAGGGACAGAACTCGGGCTGTCAGGCTTGGCAGTAAATGCCTTTACTCACTGAGCCATCTCACTGCCTCACTCAACCCAGGCTGATCTTGCCCTCAGAGGTCCTCCTGCCTCAGCCTGAGCACTGGGGTGATAGGCATGTGTCATCACACCCTGCTTCTGAGTGACCTAGTGGGCTCAGATCTATGTTACTGTGGATTTTTCTGGGCACTCAAGCCCTTCTGACCTATGACAAATACCTGCCTCAACTTGAATGACAGGCCCGGGTGGCCTGCAGTCTGGGGCTATAAATCCCAGCCCACACCAAGCAAGAGCTGTCTGGGTCTCAAAACTAAGCTCTACCAGCTGCTTGGCTGGGTGCTGAAGAAGGTGGTGGCCCCTCACCACCTAGCTCAGGGCATACCTAGCCCAGAGGCCTCAGGAAATCTGTGGGGGAAGAGGCACACTGTGTGACCATGAGCTGACCACTACCACCCAGCTACACCTCAGAACAGGAGCTGGCCAGTTTCTGGAAGGAAGCAAGGGCTATCTTCAGCTCCTGGCCCCAGCATTAGTTCTGCTTACACCTTCCTACAGCCAAGTGAGGATGGGCTTGTCTCCATTGATAGAGGAGGCCGCCACCTCAAGGTGACATTTTGTTCCTGTTCTAGAGGATTCTGTAAATCAACTAGTATTAGACAGATGGGCTGGGTCTAAGTCACGTGCTCCAGTGGTTCCCACTCAGCACTAGGTAGGATCAAGGTGGGTTCATTCCCCACACACAGCCCAGGACTGGGTAGGAGTCCAGGCCATACTGGCAGTTAGGAGGTAGGATTCTCTCCTAGCGTTCAGGGCTTCTCTGGCCTTGTTTCCTGAGCCAACAGTCCTAGACTGGGAGCCAGCTTTCCTTTATTGTGACAAGGTACCCAAGGCAATCAGCTTATGAAGAGGAAAGATGTTGGGGGGGGTTTAGCCCCTTGCTGTCAGGCCCCCCAGTTCGGCCTGTGGTGGGGCAGCATGCCCTAGTGGAGCCTTGTGGCATAGGAAGCTGCTTGCCTCATGGTTGAGAAGCAGAAGGAACAGGAAGAGGCTGAGGCCCCAGCATCTGCTCCATGGACCCAACCCATTGACCTAAGTGCCTCCTCTGAGCTGTGATCTGAGCACTTGGAGGCTGAGGCAAGAGGGCCACCTGAGCCCAAAAGCTGGACTACACCGAGCTCAGACAGTCTCTGAGCCTATGGCAGGGCTGCTGAGGCCATGGGGAGCTGCTCCAAGTTCTCTCCCAGCACCCACAGGAAAAGCTGTGTGTGGGGATGACGCCTGGTTTTGGTACTTGTGCTGTGGGGTAGAGGCAGGAGGAGCGCTGGGGCTTGGTGGCCAGCTGGCCTGACTACTTAAACAGTTCTGGTCCAATGCCAGGCCCTAGGAGGAAAGCTAGGGTGTGATCTGCAGTGTAGGGCCTATTTAACATGTGAGGCCCAGAATTCCATCCCAGCACTGCAAACTAAATAAATTTGTGTACAAAAAAGAGTAAATGCTGATGTAGCCAAAAGAGTCTCTATCACCACCACCTTGGTTAGGTCCTGGCAGTCTGCAGACGGGAAGGGCTGCCAGCCAGTCCCAGTGCTCCAGCACCCAGAGCTGTAGCCTCTAGAACTGGGAAGTCCATTTCTTAGAGTGTCCAGGCTGCATGCCTTGTCAGGAGGCTGCATCTCTTGTCATCACTGGCAAAACAAAATACTTGGTTTTGAGGCAGGGTCTCAGGTAGCCCAGGCTGGCCTCAAACTCACTATATAGCCAAAGATGACCTTGAACTTTTGATCCCCCTGCCTTTGCCTCCTGAGTGCTGGGATGACAAGTATGGGTGCCTAACATCCAGGTTATGTGGTGCTGGGGATGGACCCCAGGGCCTCATGTGTGTCAGGCAAGAACTCTACCAACTGAGTCTCAGCCGGGCGTGGTGACACATGCCTTTAGTCCCAGCACTTGGGAGGCAGAGGCAGGTCTGGTCTCCATAATGAGTTCCAGGCCAGTTGGGGCTGCAGGGAGACCCTGTCTCAAAAAGACAAAAAAAAAAAAAAAAAAACTTTAAAAATGCCTCAAAATATATGAAGATCCAGTAAGATATATTGCAAACTTATCCTCTTAAAAAAATGGGGGGGGGGGTGCTGGAGAGATGGCTCAGAGGTTAAGAGCACTCACTGACTGCTCTTATGATTTTTTGGTGTTTTTGAGACAGGGTCTCCCTGTAGCCTCAGCTGGCCTACAACTCACTCTGTAGACCAGGCTGACCTTGAATTCACAGAGATTCCCCTGCCTCTGCCTCCCTAGGGTTGGGATTAAAGGCGTGTGCCACCGGGTCACACTGGCTACTCTTACAGAGGATCCGGGTTCGATTCCCAGCACCCACATGACAGCTATGAACCATCCATAACTCCAGTTCCAGAGCATCCAACACCCTCTTCTGACCTCTGAGGCATTGCTGGTCACGGGTGCACTCACATAATTAAAGGCAATACACTCATACACATAAAATAAAAATATTTAAGAGAAAAAATTTTTTTGAGAAGGGGTCTCCCTGTAGCCCCAACTGGCCTGGATCTCTCAGAGATCAGCCTGCCTCTGCACCTGAGTTTTGGGATTAAAGGTGTATTCAACATCGCCTGGCTTTCAAAAACCCTATTAATACATTTTTTTGGAAATGAGCTTTTTATTGTTCTTGGACTTGTGTTTGGTGGTGCTTAGGACCAAGATCTCATGCATGCCAGCGGACACTCGACCTCTGACTATACCCCAGCCCCCACTCCGCTTTTCTTTTTGATGTACCTAGATTGGACTTAAACTAGCAAGCCCCTGGCATCAGCCTTCCAAGTAGCTGGAAGGCTGTATTTGATCTTAGTTGTGTGGTCTGCCCTCCCTTTATCATTGCTCTTCCCTCCCCGCCCCTCCTTTGGGTTCCCTACCCCCCCCCCCCCCAGCAACCCCTGCTGTGTTGTCATTGGTCAACTGGCCAGACTTCACTCAGGGTTGGCATTAAACATACCCCCTTCCCAGGGAGCCCCGGACCCTCTGCCAGCACTGAGCCCAGCGCCCTGGTGGCCCACCACGCAGTCGCTCCGCAGCAAGGACTTACACTGCCCCAGTCTCAGAGTCAGCGATCCCGGGCAGGCGCTCCAGCCCGGCGAGCAGGAGGCGGCGCAGGCAGGCAGGACACTGGAGCCGGGATACTGTAGTCGGGAGGCAGGGCTGGCGGGACCGTGAGGGGCGGGGCCTAGGTCAGGGGCGGGGCCTGGGGCGGGGCGGGGTTCGGGGAGGGGCAGGGCTCAGCGAGGAGCCCAGGTCTGGGACCGGCTTCAGGGAGGGGTGAGGATGCGGGTTTGGGGAGGAGCAGAGACTAAGGGCGGGGCTCATGGAGGGGCACTGTCTAAGCTCCGGGACCCGAGTTCGATCCGCATCCTTGTCAAAAGTTGCTGCATATTGTAATCCCTGCTGGGAGGAACCCTGGGCTCGCTGGTCCTGTCTCAAAAAGTAGGGTGGAGGGGGCTGGAGAGCTCACTCAGCAGTTAAGCGCACTGGCTGCTCTTGCAGAAGACCCAGCACCCCCATGGCAGCTAATAACTGTCTACAATCCCAGTTCCAGGGGATCCGACTTCCATTGGCATTGCATGCACATGGTGCACTTAAATGCACTGCAGGCAAACTCATACACATTAAAATAAAAACCTCCCTTGGAGCTTAGAGCCTAGACGAGATAAAGGCAGAGAAGTGACCGATCAGAAGAGGAGCTGCCTGGGTGTAAAACTGAGTAGAACACTTGCGGAGTGTGCCGCTGGTTGGGGGAAATCTCTGCACCCCCAACCAAAACAAACAAAAAAAAAAAAAAAAAGAAAAATAAGAGCTTAATGGGGCCTGGGCTCTCTCCCTGAGGGGGGTGATGTGTAACAAGGCCAGAGGACACCAGGGACCACAGTAACATGGCTGGCACAGGCTTGGTATGAGGTCATTTGGGTCCATAGTTGAGAGTCTGTGCTGTGACAGGCTCTGGAGAGAGCCTGTGTTACAGCAAACCTGCTCACCTTTGGTGACCAGATAGAGAGGGGCTGAACCAGCAGCAAACCCTCTTCCGGACACACCCCTTGAGCACCCATTTCCTCCTAACCTGTCCATAATCTCCCAACAGCCCCTAAACTGCAGTTATTGATGGACACCAGCCTTCAACACCGGAGTACAGGCTGGCTCGAGGTTTGTGCTCTTGTCTGAAGGGCTGGGATCACCAGCCTGCACTCGTTTACATTGCTGCAGAGTATACCTGTCAGGGTTGGCTTTGGTTCTCAACATGACACATCTGGGAAGAGGGAATTTCCTCTATCTCCTGCAGGTCTGGGGTGTGTCTGTGAGGCATTTTCTTGATTGCTGAGTGACATGGGAGGGCCCAGCCCACTGTGAGCGGTGCCACCCCAGGGCAGTTGGTCCTAGGTTGTATAAGAAAGCAGGCTGAGCATGGGCTAGAGGAGCAAGCCAGTAAGCAGCCTTCTTCCATGGCCTGTGCTTCAGCTCCTGCCCTAGTTTCTGCTTGACTTCTCTCAATGATGAACTGTCAGTTGGAAGTGTAAGATGCAATAAAAATGTTGGTTTTGTTTTAATATTTTATGTGTAAGAGTGTTTTGCCTGCATGTATGAAAGTGCGCCCATGTCATGCAATGCCCAAGGAGGCCAGAAGAGGGCATCAGGTCCCCTTGAAGTGCAGTTAACGACATTGCTAGTCCCCTGTGGGTGCTGGGAACTGAACTCAGGTCCTCTGCAAGTGCAGCCAATGTTCTTAACCGCTGAGTCATCCATCTCTCCAGCCCCCCAAGTTGGTTTTGGTCAGAGTGTTTTATCACAGCAATGGGAAGCAAACTAATACAGTACCTTTGGGGGAACATTCCAGATCAAAACCATAGTCATCAGTCTAAAACCATTCATACTGAATTTAACTTGTGCAGAGTTACCCTTTGACATTTGGTTACGGGCCATACATATATAGTAGTTTTATTCATGATAGTATATCTGCGATAATTGCATCTAAGGGACTACTACTGAGTCACGTAAAAGAATCATTGGCAGGCTGTGCTGGCACACAGCTATGACTGAATCACTGGAAAGGAAAGCTAAAACAGGAGGATTTTGAGTTCTAGCCCAGAGCAACAACAATAATAAAAATCAGGCCGGTGAACGATGGTTCAGCAGGGAAAAGCACTTACCCCGAACACCTTAGGATCTGAGACATGTGGGCTCCTGAGGCAGGAAAAGTGTATTTGGAAAATGTGAATAAAGTGTGAATTAGTTGTGTGTTTTCATAGTGGTGACACGAAGGCTCTCAAGTCAAATATTTAATCTTTATTTTTTCCATTATTGAGTTGCTTTTCTATGGGTAGGTATGCACACACCACAGCAAGTGTGTGGAGGTCAGAGGGGAACTTGCAGGACTCAGTTCTCTCTGTTTCACCGTGGGGGTCCCAGGGATTGAGCTCAGGACATCAGGCTTGGCTCTAAGCACCTTTACTCATTAAGCCATTTCACTTGCCCTAAAGTAAAATGACTAAATATACATAGTAGCCATCAGAACCAAGTATCATTTAGGGTAGAACTGGAGGAGATCAGCACAAGGGGGTACGAGGGGAGGAGGCAGCACCAGGCAGGGTGCCCAGACCTTGACTCCCTGCCACAGCAGGATGTAGGAAAATGGTCAAGTTGGGGTATCTGAGACCGATGTTCGGGATGAAGAGATGGGTAGCTATTCAGATGTCCCCAGGCCTGTGGTCCGAGCTCCTGAGTGGGAGCCCTGGAGGCTGGTGATTTAACAGACCTGGCTGGGGTCACATGAGGCAGGTGTGTGTCCCTGAGTAGACGGTTGAAACAGAGCCACCAGACTATGTATAAGTCTTATGAAAACCCGGGGTAGGGGGTTTGGAGTGTCTCAAAATTGTCACACGGGGAGGGAAGATGTAGCTCAGTGATACAGCGCTTGCCTAGTATGTGCCAGTCCTGGGTTCCATTAATTAAGTGCATTATTTATGGGCAGAGCAGAGTTATTGTGTGGTCTCCAAAGCAACCCTAGCTTCTCTGATCTTCAGTACCCCTATTTGTAAAATGAGGCTCAACATCACCCCTTGTAGGGACCCTCCCATGAGCCAGGCACACAGTAGGTGCTCAGTAAAAGCTGCCCCCTCCTTCTTCCCTTTCCAAGGACTCTCAGGTGCACAGCAAGGAGAGTCCCCTGTCACTTTAAGCTATGCAAATGAACTGCGGGTGAGTGGTGCGGCTCAGCCAATCAGGAAATAGGGCTGATGAAGAGCCGCGGAGGGCGGGGCTTTTTCAAGACGGCTCCATTCGGGTGGAGCCGGCGGCGCGCTCTGCAGCGCGCGGAGAGGGCGGGGCGCGGGGTCTGGAGCGCGCGCAGGTGGCGGCGTTGCGGGTCGCAGAGCCTGGCGGTGAGTATCCCCCAGGGCGGAGCGGGAACCCCCAGATCCCTGCGTTCTGAACCGGGGTCCCCAGATCCCTTTATTCTAAGCCGAGAGCTATCTACAGGTGCCGAGCTGCAGAAACCGGGGCGCGGCTCCCTTCCATCCCTCAAACCGGAGCTGGGAGGTGGGGACCCCCAGGGCATCCCAAATTTCCCTGCCTATCTTTAGCCTGCAGACACCCCAGACCCTAAGATGGGGGACGCGCTTTTCTTTCTTTACATGTGGTTCCCCATCCCAACCTGGGAGCTGGGGACCCCTCTTTCGGCATGCCTGGCACGCACTGCAAAGGTGGCAGGTGGGGGCTTTGCATGGGCGACCTCGATGGGAACCCTGAGGCTGAGTTTCTGGGGAGGTCGGCGGTGTGGGGTCTTCTCCCTGGTTGGCCAGGCCTCTCCAGGCCTGGAGCCTGAACTGGGGACTCCTCTTGATCAGGGGGGCAGCAAACATCTGTTCCTAGGGACCAAAATAAGTCGAGGTAAATTAAGATGTGCCTGACTGGCTGAGGTGGGCGGTGAGTGTGGAGGAGACTGGGGGTGGCTGCCCCTACATTGGGCAGCTTTTGCTGGGACCTGCTGCATGGTGACCTTGGGTAGGTGACAGCACCTCCTTGACCCTCTGTCTCCTCTTCTGAAAATGGAGGGCCAGGCTGTCTGCCTCGGATTCCAGACATACCCTCCCCGTTTTTACCAGTTAGGGATCCCACTCTTTGGCCGAAGGTGGGCTGGCTTTGGGAGGGGGTATTAAGACAGACTCAGTGTATTGCACTTTAAAATGGGTTGACCCTGATGTATCCATCCCAGCCCTTGGGAGACTGAGGCTGGAGGATCAGGAGTTTGAGGCCAGTCTGGGCTACAGAGCTAGACTCTGCCTCTTAAAACCCATGAACAAAAACAAACAAACAAAAATGAGTTGATGAGCACATCTGGCCTTGCTGTTGGGGAGTGGTCCATCCCTACCCCAATAAAACCAGACCAGGCTGTGGTGAGAATAGGGGTTCTGTCATCCTGGTGGCTCCCCGAGAGGCTGCCCCGAGGCACACCCTGACCCACATACCATCACCCACGCCAGGACCCAGCCAGGTCCTGGGCGGGGTCCCAGGTGGAAGGCGGAGTGGACAGGCTGGCATAGCCCCTGTCCATTGGAGGGCAGTGAGGTGAGTCCCAGGCAGAGAGTCTGACATTTGTATCTGCCTCTCCCTGTGTGCCTCCACCTGGCTTTTGTCCTGTGAAATGGGCAGAAACCCTGTGTGGTGATCAGAAGTCATGTGGGCGTTAGGGCGCACTGTAAACACCTCGCTCCCTATGATATTAATTAGGATAAGTTCATGAAATGGGGTCACAGCTGACCAGGAAGTGAGAGGTCTGTGAAGGACATGATGTGAGTCCTCAGTACCCCAGGGGACTCCAGTATACAGCGGATACTTAATGTGTGTGCATCCAGAGAAGTGGCTCAGCTGGAGGGCTGAGGAATTCCACAGCATGAGTCATCTCGTGGCCTGGAGCCTAGGCCTCAGTTTCCCTGTGGAGTGCTGGCTGGGACACAGTGTCAACTGAAGCTGGGGGGGAGGGAACACTATGGGTTCCTATTTGATAGGCTCCCGAGGCTCAGAGAGGGCAGGCATACCTGAAGGTCCCCAGGAAGGGTCAAGGGCTACCAACAGAGCCCGCACACATCTGACACCAGGGGTGGGGGCTCTGGCTGGCATTTCTGCCTCTGTTGGTGACCCCCCATTCCATCTGCACCCAGCTAGGCTCACCTGAGCCCCAGGTTTGGGGGAGTTGGTGTTGGGGAACTGGAGTGTTGTGTGACCTTGGGCTGGTGTTTGTCTGTCTCTGGGCCTCCTCCTGGCCCTGTAGAAGCCAGGAAGGCCTGGATTGCAGTAAATAAAATGTCTCAAGCTCAGAGGGTTTTTAGGGGTCTGTGGTAGTATTTTTACTTCTTTTAAAATCAGAGGGTTAAAAAAAAAAGGACTTGGGGTTGAGGAGAATCTTTCAGTATTTGATATTACTATATCACCAGGCCTGGTGGTACATGATTACCAGCACTAGGGAGATGGAGGCAGGAGGATCAGGAGTTCAAGATCAGCTTCTGTCTGCTCTGTAGTGAGTTTGAAGCCAGCCTGGGGTACATGAGACCCTGCCTAAAACAAAACTGAATATAGTGTTCCTGATGTAATGCTGGAATTTCCCTTTGTCTGTTGAGGCTCATGCCTTTCCAAGTCTCAGTTTCCCCTCATGGGAAGGGTAAAGACTCCGTGGCTCTTATGCCCCAGTTATTCTGATTACTATCTGGGGAGGTCCCAGGGGTGTGGGACTTGGGGAGGTGACGGTTGACGGTTGGATGGCAGTGGGCGGGGGCTTCCTGCTTTGTCTTAGACACGGGCCTCCAGTTGGTGCTAGGGGAGGTGTCAGGCCAGGGCCTCCCGGTGCTGCTCCATTCTCTAAGGGCCCTAGCCCCAGCCCCGTCAGTGCCCATTGGTGAGTTTGACCCCAGCGCTCATCTTTGGCCCTCAGAACCGGAAGGAGCCTCAGAGCAGAGGTTTGGGAGGAGCAGCAGGTATCACTTCCTGGGCCAAGTCTGCCATCACCTCTGCCAGCTCCCCATGTCTGCCCTGGGCGGCGGTCCAGGCTGTGTGCTGTCAAGAGACCTGGAGACCCAGGGCTGCATGTGACCCATCAAGTAGGAGTTCTGGAGCAGCCAGCCCTGTGTTGCCGTCCTGAGGCTGGTGTCTGTGTCAGGCTGTTCTGTTTCCAGCTCTGCGATGGTGGCAATGTTGGTGGTGGAGTTGGGGGCTGAGGTTGGACACATGTGCAGGGGGGCTCAGCATGTCTTATGTGTGGCCAGGGGACTGGCCATCTCATTGGATCCATGAACTAGGGTGATGCCGGCGACTTCTCAGGAAATGGCACCCCGTGGCCGCCTCTTCAACTGGGTGTCAGACAGAAGTTTATCTGCCTTGTTCCAGCCCTACGTGGCTCAGGAGCCTAGAAAGGTGTCTGGTGTGTGCTGGCATGGGTGTGCAAGGGTGATAAATTTTACTTTGTTTAACATGAAGTTAAAACCTGAGACTAGCGGGTCCCCCACCCCACAGCACCGGTGAGGGTGTTCAGAGACCAGGAAGATGTGTATAGTGACTCCAGTCTGTCACTCAAGCACTTGGGAGACTGAGGTAGAAGAAATGCCATGAGTTAGAGGTCAGCCTGGGCTACAGAGTGAAACCCTGCCCCCCACCCCACCCCCAGAGAAACAATGAAAGAAAATAAAAGGCGGCGGGGGTGGGGGGGAGTCAAAAGCACAATATGGACATTTGGGGTTCTCCTCCCTAGGCTGTCAGCCTGGCCCCCCACCAAGTTAGGCTCTTGGTATTATCCAATCCAGGGTGGTGGTATATCCTGAAAATGAAATTCTTATTTGCCCAGTGAACTCCTGTCCTTACTTTAAAACCCAGCTGCTATTTCCCTCCGGTCAGTCCTGGCTCCCCTAGACTTCTGCTTTCTGTCTGGGAAACCCGGGCTAGATTAGGTGTATCCATGCCCCACTCTGTCAGAATAAGCTGACTTCTAGTAGGCTGGAGGGCACACCACTACAATACCAGCACTCTCCAGGCCAAGTGTGGCTACGTGGTGAGACCGTTTCCAAAATAACAAACTGACGCCTGGTGAGTTGATACACGCCTTTGATCCCAGCACTTGGGAGAGGCAGGTGGATCTCTGTGAGATGGAGGCCAGCCTGGTCACATAGTGAGTTTCAGGCCAGCTGGGGCTACATAGTAAGACCTTGTCTCAAAAAGACCAAATCAAACCAATGTAGAGGTAGCTAACTTTCAAGGTTAAGTAAATTGGGGCTTAGGGGCAGGCTGCCCCACAATGTAGTCTACTCATTTCCAGTAGGGTTGGGATCACCCTGGTCCTCTGGACAGTTTTCCCAAACCCGTCTGTCAGGAGGCCCCCTGGGCTTGGCTGCCGCCACACTGCCCAGTGCTCTCATGAACTATGAATGAGGCCAGCTCCTGTGACAGCCAGCTCCAAGTGTCCCTCCCCCACCGCATGACCCAACTCCCTGTGCAAACTGACCTGGGGTCTCCAGCAAGACCCTTTCTAGGTGATCTGTCTCCCTTTACAGATGGGGAAACTGAGGCACGAAGCTGAACAGTGACTCAGAGCCAGGTAAACAGTGACTTCTGGGGGGTGTTTGGGACTCACTGGGCCCCTGATGGTGGGGGAATTCTTTGTGAGACATTTCAGGACATGGCCCAGCAGGTACCCCAACTTTCCCAGCCCGTCAGTCCAGACTCTTTTTTCCATAGGGGGTCCCCCAGTTGTTCCAGCCAAGAGATCCACTGTCCCTTCCTGCTGTGAGACCTTGGCAAGTAGCCTCCCCTCTTGGGAAGGAACTCAATTTCCCAACCTGTCGAAATGGCTCAGAGCCCTTCTGTCTGGAATGGGATTCATCCAATACCACTCTGACCCTTGCCCACAAACTCCTACCTATACTTCAAAACCCTTCCTGTCATATCCCCTCCATCTCAGCCCCTGTCCCTCTAGTCCACTCCTGGCCCCATGAGACTGGGACAGGTGTGCACAGGTCTGTCTGTCCCCCTTGCCTACAGGACCGGGACTGAGGCTTCTCAGGGCCCTGACCTGCTCCCAGCCCTGGTGCTTTCCCTTGCTCCATGCTCTGTGCAACAGGTTGGAATTTCTCCTCTTCGAGTCCTTGTTGGTTATAACTCAGCCCCTCAAACTTGCCTCTTCAGACAGATACTGGGCAGGACCAGCAAGGGGTCTGCACAGAGGCCACCAAGATGGCGTATTTTGGGGAACATTTTTGGGTAAGACTTGTGCCTCTTATTTTATTTTTCATTTTTGGGGACCACTCTTGGTTTTATGGGGAGCTTCTGGAAGGACTTATGGTAATGAGGGGACTGGGCAGATAGAAGGCAGAGTTTAATCAGAGCAGAGGTTACCCTGTGGCCTTGGGTAAGCAAGTCACATACAATGAGCTGGAAAGCTCAGGCCTGAGTAGCAGATGTGTTCTGGGAATTGTTCAAGAGAAAAGTACAAAGTCTCATGTGGAGGGCTAACCTGGGGTCCTAGACCCGGGAGGCTGAGGCAGGAGGCAGAAGGATGGAAATTTGCAGGCCAGCCTGGGCTACAGAGAGACCCACTCTCAACAAAAGTACCAGAATAGAAACAAGTGCAGATTCCTGCCTCACACCTAAGCCAGACTGAACTTCCAGTTAGTTTCACCAGGGAAATTCCATCTTGGGAAGTTGCAGAGTTTCTTGGTTTAACCCCCTCAGCACCTCCGCTCCCCCTTACCGTCCAGGTTGGGGACAACCTGCTCCAAATTAAGACTAAGTCTGGGAGTGAGTCAAAGGCCCCGTCTGATTCCTGAGAGAGGAGTTTGCATTTTTGGGGACACAGAGCAAGACAGGATACCCGCCCCCCCCCGCTTGCAGGCACAGGCTGAACCCCATCTTGGGGGTCCCCAGCGAGAGCCAGGACGCAGAGGTGACCCTGAAGGCTGGTATTCCACAATGTGCAAAACCTACTCCAACCACAGCAAACAGCCTGGATCTGTCCCAGAGGTGTGAGGCATGGTGGCAGGTCACAGACCAAGGCCCTCGATCAAGCTGGGGAGATCAAGCTGGGGAACTGGGGAGCTACGGAGGATGCAGGAGCAGGAGAGGAGTCAGGGACACCAGGCTTCAAGGCCCCTTCCTCCCCAGCAAACCTACAGTTTAGTAAGTGGAAGGGGTTGCTAAGCAACCGGTTGCCCCTAGCAACAAGCCCGCTCCCTCCCCAGCTGGGCTCTCTTATTTCCCTTTGCTGTCTTAAAGGGACCGCGCCCCTTGCCACCTGCAAGGCTCGGGCTTCCCTTTTGGCTTCTAAATGGCTGTGTGACCCCAGGAGGTGCTGGCCCCCTCTGGGCTGCCTACAGGACCTCTCTCAGGGGCTGCTGCAAGAGAGGCAGAAATCACCCACAGTTTGGAACACCCACAGTAGCACCTCTGAATATTTACAGTGTTTTATTTCCCAAGGGGAAGATAATTCTGAAAGAGAAAATAGAAGCCACCCAACTCTCTTCCCATGCACCAAAGCTAGCTCAGCTGTAAGGGGAGGGCTCAGAACTCAGGTTTACTTTCCACCCTGCCCAGGGGCACCCTAGGACAGGGGCTCCAAGAGCATAAGTCCCCTCTGTGGGAGAGGGAAGTGAAGGAAATTTCTGTCTCTTGGGACATCTGTTCATGCCAGAAACATCTAGCTTTTTATTCTTTAAATGCTGGAGATGGAACTCAGGGCCTTTGCAGGGGCTGTATGCTTGTCCACACCCCAGCCCCTCTCTGGGGGATTCTAGGCAGGGTCTTTACCTCTGAGCCACGCCCCCAAGCCCCTCACTGGGGGACTCTACCTCTGAGCCACACCTCCAGCCCCTCATTGGGAGCCCAATACCTACTACTTTCAAACCAAGCAAGCCAGACAAGGATCCCTCAGTGCCATTGAGCCAAGGTATGGAAGACGCCTGGAGAGCACTGGGGAGGCCATGGGGGATGTAAGGAGCAGAGGGTAAGTTTAAGCCTGATCAGAACCGCCTCTGGCTCCTCCCAGACTCAACTGCCACCAGAGGTTTGATGAGAGACCCAGGCCTGACAGTTGGTCTTCATATCCTCAGCTGCCCGCCCACGCTGAGGGAGGAAGACAGTGCTTAGGCCTTGCCAGACCCTGGAAACAGGCCAGTGTTTGGCTCCGCATCAGCCCCAGATGCTGGCCTGGGTGTCAGTGCCTGGTGCAGCCTGGCCCAAGGAGCCCTTGTATCAGCAGGTGGGCTTAGCCTGAACTGTTTGCAGAGCCCTCAGTATTACCCAGGAGGTCTCTGTGTCTGGTAAGGTGCCAGACACATGTCACCTATAGAGCTGTTGTGTGTGGGAAGCCACCATCATCACCATTGGTCAGAAGAGAGAATGGGGCCCAGAGAGGTGCAGACACCAGCCTGAAATGGCTCAGAGCACAGAACTAAGAGAGAGAGTATACTCTGGCAAGGTGGAAGGTTAATGGTGACCCTTCAAGGATACTTGGCCTTTGAGCAGCCCTGGAGATGTGGAGAGATTTGTAAGTTCCTGACTGATCTGGTGAGGCCTGGAAGAATCCAGTAGATGAGGTGGTAAACGCAGGACACCCTAAGGATCTTTTGGGTCCCAGCAGCTAATGGACAATAGGGAGCTCCCAGTGACTAAAGAGAGGCTGGGAGATTTGGAATGTGAGGCTGAACTGGGTCAGCCCCAGTCTTGACTTCAGTTGGAAAAGTGGTTTGCATGCAAGTGTGACCTGACTGCCCATCCCCAGCAGTCAGGTAAAAAGCTGGATGTGGGCACTGTGGGCATGGTGGCGCACGAATGTAATCCCAGCACTTCAGAGGCAGAAGCGGAGGTAGGCAGATCTCTGTGAGATGGAGGCCAGCCTGGTCTCAAAAAAAAAAGATGGATTGAGAGGAGGAGGAAGACATGGGACACCAACCTCTAGCCTCCACTCCACTCACACTGGCGTTGGTTGTGGGTCTCCCTCCCTCAAAAACCTGAAAACAAAACAAAACAAAAAACCTTCCCTCTCACTGGACCAATCAAAGGTCTATGAAGCGATCCCTCTGACCAGCGGGAAAACGCAGCGTGCTGATTGGCTTAGGTCTGACCCAATCCCTGTAGCCATTCGCTGGCTGGTCCCCAGGCCAGTCTGTTGCTAGGTAACCTGAACGCACTGTTTCTTCCCTTGTTCCTTGCAGGGTGAGAAAAACCACGGCTTCGAGGTCCTTTACCATTGTGTGAAACAGGGGCCAGTGGCCACCAAGGAGCTGGCGGACTTCATCAGAGAGAGGTGAGCTGCCCCGGTCCCACCTCACACGCCCTCAGATGTGGGAAAGGCATCCTTATAGGGACCAAAGAACAATCAGGGCAGGCAGAAGGGGGCAGAGTCCTAGTCCTCAAATCCTGCAGGTCCTACCATCTCTATTATTGCTATTTTATTTATTTATTTTTATTTTATTTTGGTTTTTGTCTTTTTGAGACAGGGTCTCCCTGTAGCCCCAGCTGACCTGGAACTCACTATGTAGCCCAGTCTGGCCTTGAACTCACTGATATCCACCTGCCTCTGCCTCCCGAGTGCTTGGATTAAAGGCGTGCGCCACCACACCCGGAGGCTATTTTATTTTTAAAAATTTATTTCTGCCGGGCATGGTGGGGCACTCCTTTAATCCCAGCACTCTGGAGGCAGAGGCAGGCGGATCTCTGTGAGTTCGAGGCCAGCCTGGTCTACATAGTGAGTTCCAGGACAGCTGGGGCTACAGGGAGACCCCCGTCTCAAAAAGACCAAAAAAAAAATTTATTTCTGCTAGGTATGGTGGTGCATATGTTTTTTTTAAAAAAATTTATTATTTTTATTTTATGGGTATGCGTGTATTGTCTGCATGTATGTGAGTGCACCTGTGTCGTGCAATGCCTGGGGAGGTCAGAAGAGGCTGCCAGATCCCCTGGGACTGGAGTTATGGACAGTTGTTAGCTGCCATGTGGGTGCTGGGAAGACGTGGGTCTTCTGCAAGAACAATCAGTGTTCTTAACCGCTGAGCCATCTCTCCAGCCCCCAGTGGTGCACACTGTAATCCCAGCACTTGGGAGACAGAGGCAGACAGATCTCCGTGATATCAAGGCCAGCCTAGTCTACATAGTGAGTTCCAAGCCATATGGGACTAATAAGTATTTTGGGGGAGGGGTGCTGTGTCATGGTGCATGCATGGAGGTTAGAGGACAACTTGCGCTAGTCAGTTGTCTCCTTCCATTGTGGGTCCTGGGGAATCAAACTCAGGTTGTCGGGCTTGGTGGCAAGCCCCTTTACCCACTGAGCCATCTTGCTGGCCTGCATGCTGCTTTTTAAGCCCTGTTCTGGAGGTCTGATGCCCCCGCTTCCTGAACATAATATCATACACTTAAGTGAGGTTTTAAAATTCCATTGGATATCAGGTTGAAACAGTGCTGGTTGCAGATGAGTTGGAGCTCACCTGTGATTCCAGCCCTGGGGAAAGCTGAGGCAGGAGAATGACAGCATGTTTGAGGCCAGCCTGGGCCACAGAGCCAGACCTCTTAAGAAATAATATTACCTGACCAGGCATGGTGGCGTACGCCTTTAATCCAAGCATTTGGGAGGCAGAGGCAGGCAGAGCTCTGTGAGTTTGAGGCCAGCCTGATCTACATAGTGAGTTCCAAGCCAGCTGGGGCTACAGGGAGACCCTGTCTCATCCCCCCCCCAAAAAAATAACTTACCTAGTCTGGAGAGATGGCTCAGTGGTTAAGAGCACTGACTGTTCTTGCAGAGAACCCAGGTTTGATTTCCAGCTCCCTCATGGTGGCTAACAACTGTCCATAACTCCAGTTCCAGGGGATCTGGCGCCCTCTCCTGGCCTCCAGGGGCATTGCATAACATGGCTACCCTTATAAGCAGGCAATACACTTATACGCATAAAATTAGAAAAAAAAAATTACTTGAGGAAAAATAAAACTCTCCCATGATTTCCAAAATGTTTGCTTTGAGAGCCATGGTGTGCAGATAGGGAAACTGAGACCCAGGGAGGCACCTCGCCCTGGGGACCCCTGATCTTTCCATATTTGCCTTCCCCCCACCCAGGGCCAGCGTCGAGGAGACTTACTCCAAGGCTATGGCCAAGCTGTCCAAGCTGGCCAGCAATGGGACCTCCATGGGGTGAGTGTGATAGGGCCTCCACGAGGAGGGATCTTGGTGACCTGGAGGGCATCCCTGGGGCGAGGTGATGCCAGGTGTGCTGGGTGAGGACACAGGCTTTCAAGCCTGTTGGATGCAAGTGCTGGGCCTGCCCGTCCCCAGGACCTTCGCCCCACTGTGGGAGATATTCCGAGTTTCCTCCGACAAGCTGGCGCTGTGCCACCTGGAACTGACACGGAAGCTGCAGGACCTGATCAAAGACGTGCTTCGCTATGGGGAGGAACAGATGAAGACACACAAGAAGGTAGCAGGCCACAGGGGCACGGTGGCTCCCAGGACCCCAGGGTGCGGCCACTTCCGGGAGTGCAGATGAACCCTCCACACCAACCTGCAGCTGTGTGTGTGTGTGTGTGTGTGTGTGTGTGTGTGTACGAGCCCACAATTGCATGCATGCCAGGCCCAGGGAGGCGCTGGAGGATTCTAGGCAGGTTCTCTGTGCTGAGCCAGGCCTCCAGCGCCACTCTCCTACCCGCAGTGCAAGGAAGAAGTTCTAGGCACGCTGGATGCAGTGCAGGTGTTGGCAGGAGTCAGTCAGCTCCTGCCAAAGTCCCGGGAGAACTACCTGAGTCGCTGCATGGAGCTGGAGCGTCTGCGCAGAGAGAACACCAGCCAGAAGGAGATGGACAAGGTTTGCACAGGCAGCATGATCAGAGAGGGACAGCAGGTCACATAGTAGTGTGCTCTCCACGTGGGCATGGGGCCCTGGTTCCCAAGAGTCTTCCAGTCAGGTGCTGGCCTGGCAGGGTAGCAAAGCTGCCTGACCGTTGCCATGACAACATGGTCCATCCCCCCCCCCCCCCCCCCCCCCCCCCCCCAAAAAAAGGTTCCCCCCCCCCCCCCCCCCCCCGTGCCTCCAGGCAGAAACAAAAAGCAGGAAAGCAGCTGAGAGTCTGAGGCGCTCAGTGGATAAGTACAACGCAGCCCGCGTGGACTTTGAGACCAAGATGCTGGACTCTGCCTTGGTGAGAAGTGGGTGCCCATATGCTGCTGCACACTCCCTATGGGGATGCCTCGGTGCCTGGGCGTGCAGTCTGTGTCTCCCAGCTCCCAGGAGCCCTAGGACCATAGGCTGGGAACCTGGGCTTCCTGCTGCAAGTCTGTCATCCAGGCACCAGGGAGGTAGAAGCAGGAGGGTCAGGAGAGCAAAGCCATCCTTGGGTACATATGGAATTTAAGACCAGCCTGGGTAACATGAGACCCTGTCTCAAAAAGAAAAATAGAAATCTTATTTTAGCAGATTGTTTTTAAAGGTTTCTGAAATAGAAAAGCTCTTAGGTGGGTGGCGGAGGCTTCAGGCATGGCTGGATCAAGGTGTTCAAATGGTGTTACTAGAAAGTTGTGTCTCCCTGAGTCTTTCCTTTCTTCCTTGGGGCCCTCAGTCCCAGGGACACACATACATGCAGGTGTTTGTTCGTGGCAGAGCCAAGCCCACCCACAGCCTGGGGGGCGCTCTGCTTTCTGCAGTCAAAGTCCTAATGCAGAATCTCATTGGCTATTCCCTAAGTCAGTCAGTGCAGCCAGGTAGCTGGGAGGTTCTGATTGGCCAGGCAGAGGGGGCGTGTGACATGCCCCTCCACTCCCACCTCAGCGCTTTCAGGCCATGGAGGAAGCACATCTGCAGCACATGAAGGCACTGCTGGGCTCCTATGCGCACTCGGTGGAGGACACACATGTGCAGATAGGGCAGGTGAGGGGTCCGTGTGCAGAGGAAGGTGGGGGGCCATGTGCCTAGGGAGGCGGGGCCTTGTGCCGAGGGAGCTGGGCCCAGGGTCTGGGGAGGCCCGGCTCCTCACACCTGCCCACCCACCCACCCAGGTGCACGAAGAATTTAAGCAGAACTTAGAAAACGTGAGGGTGGAGATGCTGCTCCGGAAGTTCGCTGAGAACAAGGGCACCGGCCGGGAGAAGCCGGGTGAGCCCGGGCTGCTATGGGCGGCTCAGAGTGGGCGCTCGGGCAGGCCTCGGGACCTCTCCGATCCTGTTTCTTCTTTGGAAAAATGGGACTGGGGACAGACCTAAGTCTCCGCCCAGTAGGAGGCATCTGATGGCTGATCTTGTGTGTACACCTCATAGAGCCAGACCCCAAAGGGACGTCAAAGCGAGAGTTTTAGAGTCAGGCCTGGGCTGACTGTGACCTTAGTCCTGTGTCCTGACTTCTCTGCTCCTGTTTTCTTATCTTTAAAGTGGAGATAGTAACTCACTAACGCAGGCATGCTATGTCCCCATAAGGCCAGTTCTGTCCCCTTGTCTCTATGGCTCCCGTCCAGTCCCCCTTGCCCTTGATCTGTCCCAGACCTGCTCTCTTTCTCACACTCTCCATGACTCCGCAGGTGTGCTGTTGACCTGTCTCCTCATGTCTCAGGCTTCCCCATCTTCTCTCCCCAGGACCTCTGGACTTTGAGGCTTACAGTGCAGCAGCCCTGCAGGAAGGCAAGTACGTCTGGGCCTGGATGCCCAGGCTAGGCTGTAGGGTGAGGGAGGTGGAGGCAGGTCTGAACAGAAATCAGAGGACCTCAGACCTCAGCTGCCCCATTCCCCCGCCCCCCACACAGCAATGAGGCGACTTCGAGCAGCCAAGGCCTTCCGTCTCCCGGGACTCAGCCGGCGGGAGCCAAGAGCAGTCACGTAAGGAACTGCCCGGCCCTGACCCAGGCTAGCCCACAATCCTGCCCCTTGGCCCAGGCTAGCTCAAGAATATCCATGTCCCGGGCCAGCTCAATAGTACTAGTCTGGAATTCTCCCTTTTGCCCAGCTGACCCAGTGTAGCCTAGGTTGGCCCACAACCCTACTCCTTTTGCCAAGGCTAGCCCTCATACTCCCTGCTTCCTCAGGCTAGTTCCTCACTTGTGCAGCTGTTTTCAGAATGTACCTGGCTCAACTCCCTGCAGGTGCCCCCCCACACCCTCCTTCCCCAGGGTCCCTGCCTTGTGGGCTATCTTAAGGCAATGTGGTGGGCTACCCTTTTCTACATCTTCTCTGGGGTGCACAGGGCTTGGTGATGCTAACTTCTCTTCTTGTATTCCAGGGATGTCCCAGAATCTGAATCAGGGGTGAGTCTGGTGGGTGGGGCCAGGTTTACATGGGGTGGGCAGGGCTTCAGGGTTAAAGGTGGTAACAGGCAAGAGGGGCCCAGTTGGGTACTAGAATCAAGTCTCACCTCCAGGAGGTATCCCCGTAGGAGGGGCAGAGTGGCACCCAGCCTCAGTTTCCCCCTTGAGCCTGCCCACACCAGTGTTCAGGCAAGGTGGGAAGGTTACTGTAGGGAACCTGACCTTCCGCTCTCCCCAGGTGCCTCCAGAGGTGGATGAGGAAGGCTTCACTGTCCGCCCCAATGTGAGCCAGAGCAATATCCTGCTGGGAGTTTCCTGCCCTCTGGGTACCCGTGAGGTGAACCCCAATTGTGGACCATCGAATCCAGAAGCAGGCACCAATCTGGGGGATTCATGATGGAGAGGAGAATAAAAGCGGTGGGCTTTCCCTGGCAGAAACTTAGGAGGGCTTCCTGGAGGAGGGGGCACTGGTGTTGCGTTTAGTGGCCAAATAGCCTGGCCAGTTAGTTTAGCAAGCTTACAGGGTAGAATAAATAGTACAGGACCTTGGGTGGGGAGGGCATGTTCTGGTTCCTGATTGACTCCTTGACTGAGGCCCAAATACCACTGAGCCCTCACGCTTCTCATCCAGTGACTCTGATTTTGACGACGATGAGCCCAGAAAGTTCTACGTGCACATCAAGCCCGCCCCAGCCTGTGCTCTGGCCTGCAGCTCAGAGGCTGCTGCGGCCCAGCTTAGGGCCACCGCCAGTACTCTTATCCTCCCTCCAGGAGCAGGGGTGAGGTGGGGGAAGGGAGCCAGGGGTGACCCGGGGCCAGTTGGACGCAGCCCTGCCTGACACTGCCTCATCTATCGGCAGGGCACCATGAAACGTCACTCATCACGTGAGTAGCCTCTGTCTGTCTTGGTTTAGAAGGCATCCTTCCTTAGGCGGGAGCCTGGGCCTGGATGTAGATGGCTGTGGATTCAAATCCACTGCCTGTCCTTTAAAGCTCCTCTCACAAAATAGCATTCTTGTGGAAATTAGAAGCTGGCTGGGCAGCTGGGGGCAGGCAAGGATGGCAGAGCAGGTGTTCCCCTCTGCCAGGTTTGTGGGTCACCCTCAGCAGCTGGCTAGACAGCACCCAGCTCTGGTCCCTGGTGTGACCCGAAGCTCCAGACTGTGTGTCTTTCCTAGGGGATGCTGTTGGCAAGCCACAGAGGCCTCGGTCAGCCCCACGGACCAGCAGGTGGGTTCCAAGGGCCACCCCCTCCCTCCACACCCCTGCCTCGTGGTGCCTCGCGGTGGCCGAAAGATCAGACCTGGACACTTATTGTCTGCAGTATACTAGTGCTGTGCTGGGTCTCGGGGGCAGTGGCCTAGAAGGTTACCCCCTGAGAGGTTCTAGCGGCTCATTTCAGGAATTGCAGATGAAGCCGCCCACACCTATCATCCCAGCCCTCAGGCTGTGGCAGGGGGATGTTCATGAGTTCCAGGCCAGTCTGGGCTGCAGAGTGAAAAGTTGCCTCCAAACAGCGAAGAATCAAAAGCATATGCTAAGTGCCAGTGAAGTCAGGGAGACAGGAGGCGTGGCTTCCAGGGGTGGGTGGACCCTGAGGCGGGACTTCCAGCTGAGCAGGGAGCGAGGAAGTTGCTGGGACACAGCCCGAAGCCAGGCCCGGCGACCCACACGCGCGCTCCATCCGCAGCTGTGCGGAGAAGCCTCCGGCCTCGGATGAGCCGCTGACCAAGAGCCTCTTCGGGCCTCCGCTGGAGTCCGCCTTTGACCACGAGGACTTCACAGGTGTGGGGAGGGGTCACCGCCGGCGCGGCTGGGCTGCAGGGAGGCGGGGCCAGGGCTGCGTGGGTGTGGCCTTGTGAGTGGGCGGAGCGACAGAAAATGGCTTGGTGGAGGGGGCGGGGTCCAGCCGGACCCTGGTGAGAGGGGGCGGGGCTAAGGAAGATCCGCTCTGCTGGATACGGGTCATAGAGGGGAGGCTTGGCTAGGGTGGGCGTGTCATGGAGTGGGGTTTTCCTAAGATGGGAGGTGACGGCGGGGTGGGCGTGGCCTTACCACTTCTTCCCCCGCCCCCCAGGCTCCAGCAGTCTGGGTTTCACCTCTAGCCCGTCCCCTTTCTCGTCCTCGTCCCCTGAAAACGTGGAAGACTCGGGCCTGGACTCTCCATCGCACGCAGCCCCCGGACCATCCCCCGAGTCCTGGGTCCCCCGGCCCGGCACCCCGCAGAGCCCGCCCAGCAGCAGGGCGCAGCACCCCGAGGCCAGGGGCCGGCGAGACTCTCCACTGCGCCTCGCACCCTCACCCGGCCCCTGGGGGACTGAGGAGGGTGAGGGGGACGGGGCAGGGCAGGGCAGGGGAGTTCGGGGGTCCCCAGCCTCTCCTCCACTCCCCGTGAGCAGCGGCTCCTGCCTGTTGGGGTTTGAGGACTGAGCTCGCCCTGGGCAGCTGTCGGTCAGTGTCAGCGCTGTCCTCTCCTCTAGAGCCTGCTGCCCGCACCCGGGAGGGCCTGGCCGCGCCCCCGCGGAGACCCCGCTGCAGGAAGGCGTCCTGTCCACTTGCCAGGAGCAACGGGGACCTGGTGGGTGCCAGGGCAAGGCAGGCCTGGGCCGGGGCCCCTAGGCAGCTCTGGGACTCACGGGCTGACTTTGCTCCTGCAGTCCAGGTCCCTGAGCCCCTCCCCGCTGGAATCGTCCACCCCTTGCGTCGCCCCTGAGCGGCCCAGCTTCCCCACCCAGACAGGACTCGGTGCGTTGGGACAGCTCTACCGCTTGGGCTCTGCCGTGACTGGGATGGTGGGTGGTGGGCAGGCTGGCTGGGTGGGCCCCCTGTCTGACCCCTTCAGTCTACTCCACAGGCATCTCTCGAGGCCCCAGCCCGGTGGTCCTGGGCTCCCAAGATGCCCTGCCGGTGGCTGCAGCCTTCACCGAGTATGTACATGCCTACTTCCGTGGTCACAGCTCCAGGTATGAACCGCGGGCAGAGCACTGCCAAGGGTAGCCTCAACCTGTCCCAAGGGCATTGGCAGCCATGGAGGGTACTTGAGTGAGGCTGGGGATTTGGGGTGGGGACAAGTTAGGGTGAGCCTAGGAGCCAAAAACTGATTTTACATCCCTGGGGTTGAGATCCAATAGAAGAGATGTTAAAGTCAAACCACAAAGAGAATGTTAGACCCTAAATCCAAGCTAAGGATGGTTAAAAAACCAGAACCCACCTGTAGTCCCAGCACTTGGGAGGCAGAGGCAGGCGGATCTCTGTGAGTTCAAGGTTAGCCTGGTCTACATAGTGAGTTCCAGGACAGCTGAGGCTACAGGGAGACCCTGCTTCAAAAAAAAAAAAAAACCAAAAAACCAGAACCATTCTGGTTTGAGCTTCCTAGTGAATTAGGAGAAAAGGGATCTTGGCTGGAGTCGGGGATGGTAACTATTCTCCCTCCTTCCACCCAGAGTGGGGATTCATTCTGCCCAGGCAGGAATAGAAGAGGGAAAGATTGGATGCTGGGAACAAATGGGGTCTCGCTGACTGTAAGAACCCCGGGGAGAGCTCTGATCCAGCATCTCTCTCGGTTCCCCAGCTGCCTGGCTCGAGTCACCGGGGAGCTGACCATGACATTCCCTGCGGGCATCGTGCATGTGTTTAGCGGGACCCCACCCCCACCAGTCCTCAGCTTCCGGCTCGTACATACAGCCCCCATAGAGCACTTCCAGCCCAATGCAGACTTGATCTTCAGGTCCGTGGCCAGTGGGAGAGAGTCTCAGGCACGGATGGGCCCCTGAGGCACCGCACTCTGGATCCCCGCATTGCCTTTTGGGAATTGCTGTGTGGCGTGGGGGCAGGTGGCTCATCCTCTCTGAACCTTCGCTTCCTTACCTGTCCCCTCTCCCACGGGGGTGGGGGATAGCGCAGGGTTGGGAGGGCATATCAGAGGAACCATTTGTCCTCGTCTCTGCAGTGATCCCTCACAGAGCGACCCAGAAACCAAAGACTTCTGGCTGAACATGGCAGCTCTGACGGAGGCCCTGCAGAGCCAGGCTGAGCAGAATCCCACCGCCTCCTACTACAACGTGGTGCTCCTGCGGTATCAGGTGGGCAGGGGCAGGACGGGGCGTGCTGGCATATGCAAATCCAGAGGCTAAGTCCCGCCCACACCCTTGGCTTTGCTGAGTAGTGCGCTCTCCTGCTGGCTGCTGGCTGCAAGGTGTATTACCTTGCCGGGTGGTCACCTGTTCACCTCCTGGGTTACGGCGGGTGGTGTGGAGGGTGGGCCGGGAAGGTGAGCTGGGCGGCTGCAGAGCTGTGACACAGGGTCACGACATGTCCCAAGTCCCGCGTGTTGTCTCCTGTCGCAGTTCTCCCGCCCGGGGCCCGGGTCACTGCCCCTGCAGCTGAGTGCACGCTGGCAGTGCGGACCCACGCTCACGCAGGTCTCGGTGGAGTACAGCTACCGAGCTGGCGCCACCACCGTATCCACGCCGCTCACCAATGTCCAGATGTTGCTGCCTGTGGGGGAGCCGGTGACCAGCGTCCGCCTGCAGCCTGCAGCCACTTGGTGAGGGCCAGTGCCAGCCAGAGCCAGCCAGAGCCAGCCAGTGTTGGCCAGTGTCACCCAGAACCAGCCAGAGCCAGTCAGTGTCAGCTAGAGCCAGCTAGAGCCAGTCAGTGGCAGTTAGAGCCAGCCAGAGCCAGTCAGTGTCAGACAGAGCTAGCCAATGCCAGCCAGAGCTGGCCAGTGCCAGCCAGTGCCAGGCAGTCACCCCACAGTGCCCTGTGGGGCTGCAAACACACAGGCCAGCAATCAGGGGCTCCCAGTATCCTGGGGAATCTGTCCTGTCCTGCTCCTTCCACCTGCAGAGGAAACTGAGTCAGGGCCAGGCAGTATGAGGCTGGGCCACCACACAGGTGACTTAGGGGCCCAATTGGGCCCATGCTACCCATGTCTGCATGGGTGAAAGCCTGACCCTGCTTCTCCTGATGCCAGGAACATGGACGAGAAGAGGTTCATGTGGAAGCTTCCAGATGTTTGTGAGGCAGGGGGTGAGTCCTGGTTGTAATAAGGGATTCATGTTAAAATGGGAGAAACTGGGGGTGCACTGTGCCACGTGGCTTAAAGAATGAGAAGGGGCATCACAGAGCCAGGACCTGCCTCTGCTAAGTGCCTGTGGCAGGTGCTTCTGTCCATGCTCCAGGCCCAGCCGGCGAGGGGACTGCTCTGGGCTGCAGGGGTGGGATGGGGTACAGGCCCAGGGGGCTGTCCATAGCATGGTGAGGCTGACTCTAGGCCTCCCCAGGATCTGGCCACCTGTCTGCTAGCTGGGAGCCGCTGTCGGGGCCCAGCACCCCCAGCCCGGTGGCTGCACAGTTCACCAGTGAGGGGGCCACGCTGTCAGGTGTTGACCTGGAGCTGCTGGGGGGCGGCTACCGCATGTCCCTGGTCAAGCGAAGATTTGCCACAGGTACAGGGTTGGGGATGAAGATCGGGGGGTTGGGACCAAGTTGAGATAGATGGGGGATTGGGTGGAGATGGGGGCCAGGTGGAGATGGGGGGCCAGGCAGCCGAGTAGAACCCAAGGCCAGTCTTGTTGCTGCAGGGATGTACCTGGTAAGCTGCTGAGATGTAGTCAACGCTGCGTGGGGCCTGGTGCTCTAGGACCATCCTGCCCTCCCTCCTGCCCAATGCAGAGGTCCCCAGCTCCCCTAGGTCTGGACCCGATGAAGAGGAGTTCCCATCCCAGCCTGGCTGAGCCAAGACCCTTCCTCCCAACTCCTACCCCTCTCCCACAGGTCCTGGCCTTTTGATGTTCTTAAGTAAACATTTTTCTAACAAAATAGAAAGGAAAACTTTCCTGTTTTAAATGTCTCTTCTGCTGTCAGAACAGGAAGGAAGGCACGGGAGGAAGGTGAGCACTGGTACCCACGATGCACTGTATCCCCCAGCTCTCCCCCAGTACTCAGCCCACACTAGGTCATTCCAACTAGAACAAACCTCAGACCTGTGGACTAATAACTGGGCCAGTGAGGGGCTGGGGGTGTGTCTCAGAGGTAGAGCCCCTGCCTAGAATCCCCCAGTGAGGGTCTGGGGACGTGGCTCAGAGGTAGAGCCCCTGCCTAGAATCCCCCAGTGAGGGGCTGAGGGGTGTGACTCGGGTAGAGCCCCTGCCTAGCATTAGGAAGGCTCTGGCTTGAGGCCTGCCTCTCACTCTGATGCCTGCCATATTCTGCTAAGGGAGGAGGAATGGGTTACTTGGCTCCATCTTGCAAACTCGAAATGCCATTTCCAATGCCTTCTCCTCATCCAGGGAAATGCTGGAATCACGGGCAGTTTCAGCCACGCCAGCCCTCTCCCACAAGTGTTGACAGGCTGGTGGTGGGTCCCCTCCAGAAGATCTCTGCAGATGCCATGTGGCTGGTTGCAGTTGCTATATCACTATGTGATGCCTGGGGTACCACTGTCCCTAGCACAACCCTGCAGCACCCAGTTTTATCTGTCTTTGGTTCTTTGCCCGTCTGATAATGCTGGGAACAGGGCAGCTCCTGGTGGTGTTAATTTGCTCTCCCCCGGGTGCAGGGAAGGCAGGACACATTTTAAAACACAGGAGCCTTTTTCTCAGGCCTGACCTGCTCACCCAGTGGCCCAGAGCCCAGGGACATGTGCCTATCTGAGGAGGGTAAGTCCCTGTAATCAGGGTGCAGCCTCGAGGTGGGGTGTCTATACACAGTTTATGATGCCCTGGTCACTTCCACCTTGGTGACCCCAAAACCTTGGCTCTGCAGTGGGGTGAACAAGTGACCAATCAGCAAGCAGCCAATTGCTCTGTCATAGAGGCCAGCTGGACTGTGCCAATCATGTGAGGTTTCTTTTCTTTTTTCGGTCTTTTTGAGACAGGGTTTCCCTGTAGCCCCAACTGGCCTGGAACTCCCAGAGATCTGCCTGCCTCTGCCTTCTGAGTGCTGGGACATGTGAGGTTTCTTAAAAGTACAATGAAATTCAGTTGCAGAAATGGAACCTTTTTTAAATTTTAATTATGTGTATGAGTGTATTGCCTGTATGTATGTAAGTGCACCTGTGTTGTGCCATGTGTGCCGAGGTCAGAAGAGGGTGTTGGATCCCCTTGAACTGGAGTTACAGCTGGTTGTGAGCTGCCATGTGGGTGCTGGGAATCGAACCTGGGTCCTCTACAAGATCAGTCTGTGCTCTTAACCATTGAACCATCTCTCCAGGCCCAATGGAGTCATTTTTATTTTAAGGGTGCCATTCTTTAAGAGAACCCTTCAGTGGATTCCACTTAGGCACCTTGTCTAGTTCCAGAACATTCCATTTCCCAGTCTCCTATCTCCATCAGCAGCTATTCCCCATCCCCTTCCCAGCCCCTGGCAGCCCCAATGTGCTTCCTGTGTTTCATGTGAAGGTGAACACACTAAACATACGCCATGCAAACTTTCATGTCTGACAGCTGGCACCCAGTACCTGTGGGTGCTTTGTACTTTTTCATGACTGACGCTCTACCACCTGGGTGGACAGTTGTGTTTCCAGTCAGGCTGCTGTGAAGGCCAGGGCCAGAGGGACCTGGGCACCCTTTGGGGTTCTCTGAGAATTACTGCTCTGCAGATTGAGGAGTTCTGCGTCTGACCCCCGAGTCTGTCCACTGAGTCCGGGGCCTGTGCTGCTTCTAGCTCCCCTGACCCGCAGCACTTTCCCTCCAGCAGGCTCCCAGGGCCTCAGACTCAGAGTTGGGATATATAGTTTCTGGGGTGAGTTGGGAGGAGGGAGATGTACAGGGGATCCCGGCATTGTGGGGAGCCAGCCAACAGAACAGATTTTAATGTTCTGAAATCTTCAGTCTCTGGGATCACCCTCCTTCCAGCAATACTAATTGATTGGCCTAAGAAGTGGCCAGGAGTTCACTCCCCCACCTTATGAAGTAGGAAGGGAGAGGAGGGAGCTCCTAAGTGGGGGGGTGGGGGGTGGGAGAAGGGGCAGGTAGAGTGGGGTGGGGATGGGGGTGTCCACTGAGTGGAGGGGCTGGGTCAAGGTGAAGAGGTGTGGCCTGGGCAGGGGAGGTGCTGTGGGGGAGTTTAGATGCTGAACCAGACAGAAGTGGGGTCTGTTGTTTTCTTCACTTTTTCTTGTTCTTTTATAGAGAGGTGGGATCTGGAAGGACAGGCAGTGGGATGGCGTCACAGCCTTCTAGGAAGGACATATGGGAGGGGTGCGGCCACAGTGGAGGAACTGGATGGAGAGGGGTGATGTCCTGGATGGAGTAGTCTGCCCTGGGGGTTAGGAGTGGGAGGGACCGGATGACTTTCTCCTTGGCTACTAGGAAGCTCTTGAGGCCGGAGGAAGGGGAAAGTACAGCGAGGTCGAGGTCGGGAGGAGGGTGGAGGGGGCAGGAAACCGCCAGGCAAGGGCGGGGCGGTTGTCCAGGTGGAAAGCGTGCTCCTGCTCCGGGACTGCCTCGCATCTGAGCCGGTGGACAGGAGGTGAGTGCCAGGGTCTCTGAGGTGGGCACGAGGTGGGGACGGGGGTCTCCGGAGCCACGGAGCTCCAGCGGCCCCGGAGCTGGGCTCTGAAGCAGGGTGGTCCTCAGCGTGACCCTGGTTTCCCAGCCCTGGATACTGGACTGGGACACTGGCCACCAGGGACACTGAACCGACCTACAGGCAGGAGTCCCACCCCAACTCCCGAGGGCTCTCCTTTCTTTGAGGGCTCACCATATTAGCAAGGTCTGAATCTGCCTCAGTTTCCCCATGTATGGAGGCCAGCGGTGAAGGGCGAATTGGGTAAAGGAGCAGGGGCCCGGCAGTGGGTAGTCATCTATCACCATAGTTAAATTAAGATTGTGTCGGTAGCTGTGGTTCTGAGCTTCGGGGTGAAGGGTTTTTGTTTGTTTCTTTTCTGTCACTTCCTTTACTAAGATTTTAACTCTGCATCCAGGCTGATTTGAACTTTCTCCCCTCCTTCCTGGGTGCTAGGTGGTAAGGCTGAATCTAGGGTTCCACTCTTCACCCTGTCCTGTCAGATTCTGGGATCGTGGCTGCTGCCTGAGGAGTCTGAGGGAAGGTGTGGCCTATGGGGGACAGCAGCTGGCCCCCTCCTGGCTTCAGTGTTTGCCCAGCAGGGCCCAGCCCAGATCCCCTCTCCGGGATGGGGCCCTTCCCCTCAACAGCTCCAGGTGGTGGAGATTCAGGAAGGGCCTTGCTCTCTGTCCCAGGTAGAGGACAGGCTGGTCCTGGAGCCTCCACCCTCACTGGGTGATCTCTCTCCAGCCCCCTCTGAGGAAGTCCAGAGTGTGATAGGACCCAGCCTTGGCTGCCCCAGGAGCCAGAGGTTTATCCAGAGAGAACCCCCTCCTGCTGGGAGTCCGGCTTTGCCTGATTGCCTTATCTACTGGGGGGCTCACTACCAACACAGACAAAGCTCCTACTCCAGCTAGCTTGACTGTGCCTCAGTTTCCCTCTCCGTAAGGAGGGGCCAGCATAGCCTTTGACTCCCAACATGGTGTGACTTTTGAGTGGGGGTGTAGGGACAGCTGTTTTGTTAACTTTAATCCTCATTATATGAGGCATTTTGTCTGTGACTTTTTGAGGGGAGGGGATCTTTTTGAGACAGGGTCACCCTGTAGCCCCAGCTGGCCTGGAACTCATTATGTAGACCAGGCTGGTCTACATAATGAACTCAGGTAGATCCACCTGCTCTGCCTCCTGAGTTCTTGTCTGTGACATTTATCTTTGCAGGAGAATTACTTTGATTATTGTTAGGTCTTACGTAAAATCCTGGGAGAGCAGAGGAGGGGGCTGGGGACCTGCCTGAGGGGGGTGGGGTCTAGGGTGTACCCCTCACCAGCTCTGGTAATGGGAGGAGCACACCCCACCTTCTCAGCCTCAGTTTCCCCACCTAGGAAGTGAGGTCAGGCTGGACCTGAGGGGGTCCCAGATGCTGGCACCCACCCTCTGGCATGTCCCTCAGTTCCTGGAACGGGGAGGGTGCCCTGTAGTGAATCATACCACAGGGCAATGCAGCCTGGACCAGGAAGTGTCCACGTGAAAGGGGGAGGGGGCTGCTGCTCACCCATGATCTGGCTGGGCCCAGCCCACCCCCCAGCCCAAACTACCCCCGCCCCATACATGGGCTATTCAAAGCATTATCTTTACTGGAATTTTCTTCTTTTCTGATCATAAAAGTAATTGCCCGCTCCTTGTAAAAAGAGACGTGCCCATCCTTATCAACCCCAAGCTGGTACGATCTGGCAAGGAACCGCCCTCAAGTCGGGCCAGGGCAGGGCTGCCATCTGGCTTGCCCTGCCCAGTGTGGCTCTATGTGACCCCAGGAAGGTGGGCACCATCCACCGCCTGGAAACTGAGGCTCCAGAGACTGTCAACAGAGAAAACGCTGACCTGTCTGTGGAGCCCACACTTGGCTTTGGGGCACACAGAGGGGATCTTTCCAGATGCTTCCATCATCCCCCCTACTTTCCACTTTGTGGGAAAACGTTCTAGAATGTTATAAGCATGCCCCCGGAGTGTTCTAAGCGCCTCTGTGGCACGCCCCTGAAACCCCCAGGACCTCGGTGGCCTTCTGGAGGCTGGTACATGGTCAGCTGAAGGGACCTGTGCAGAGCCTGGAAGCTCATGAATATTCAGTGCCAGTGGCTGTGAATGGTCATTGGGTCATTAATACGCACCAAAGAAGTACTTAACAATGTCTGAGCCACAGTTACACAGACTTATAAATATGCAGTGATTCCTTAATAATGTCTCATTAATATTTACTGCATACCTATGAAGCAAGGCCTCCTTAATAAGTGTTTAGATCATTAATATTGAGTGTGTGCTGTTCAGTATTCAGCAGTCATTAATATTCAATGTGCACAAATTTATGGGTCAGCCGTCCATTAAACAGCAGTAGTCAGCCTTGTTAATGGTGTCCATCACTAGTCATCAGCTCCTTCGTAGACAACAGTTTATTAATACTAACATTCAGTTAATACTTAGAGTCATTAACACTCAGTAGCTCATTTTCAGTCAGAAAGCCCTAACATTCATTAGCTTGCTAATGTCCAGTGCGTCGCTAACAACGACTGGTTATTATTCATAGATCCATTTGCATTCATCGTATCGTTTGGTATTCAATCTAGAGCTTTTTTTTATTTATTATTTTTATTTTCTGTGTATGAATGTATTGCCTGCATGTATGTGAGTGCACCCGTGTCGTGCAGTGCCGTGGAGGTCAGAAGAGGGCGTTGGATTCCCCTGGAACTGTAGTTAAGGACGGTTCATAGCTGCCATGTGGGTGCTGGGACTCAAACCCAGGTCCTCTGCAAGAGCAGTCAGTGCTCTTAACCGCTGAGCCGTCTCTCCAGCCCGTTTTGTTTTGTTTTGTTTTGTTAGTTTTTTGAGACAGGATCTTTCTATAGCCCCAGTTGTCCTGAAACTCACTATGTAGACCAGGCTGGTCTTGAACTCACAGAGATCCTCCTGCCTCTGTCTCCAGAGTGCTGGGATGGGCTCTTAATAGTGAGTGTCCAGTGTACACAGTAAATCATGAGTATTCAGAGATTATGAGTATCTGGTGTCTGGAAATTGGTTTTTGAGCTTGTTAACGTGCATCAGAACAGTATTAATATAAGCCATGCATAGAGATCCTGGCTTCTGGGGCTGGTCTTTTTGTGTTGTGTATGGTTCTGAGGCTAGAACCCAGAGCCTCTGGTCTGCTGTATCAGCTCTACCTGTGAGCCATGCCCAGCCCCTCACTGGGGGATTCTAGGCAGAGGCTCTACCTCTGAGCCATGGCCCCAGCCCCTCACTGGGGGATTCTAGGCAGAGGCTCTACCTCTGAGCCATGGCCCCAGCCCCTCACTGGGGGATTCTAGGCAGAGGCTCTACCTCTGAGCCATGCCCCCAGCCTGCTTCATCTTTTCCTTTCCGTTTGGTTTTTTGGTCTTGCTCTGTTGCTAGTTGGCCTGGAATGCGCACAGATCTGCCAGTCTCTGCGTCCCGTGTGCTGGGACTAAAGGCCACCACACTCAGCTTGCTGCTTTTGTCATCTTTTTCTTCCTTGGTGCTGAGTCTCAGCCCCTCCTGCACACCTGTTAGTGTCAGCAGTTCCCTTGGAGATGCTGAGTCTCCCCAGCCAGAAGTTTCCACTTCCAGGACAGTGGAGGGTGGGTGGGGGGTGGATGGCTGCTGTCACCTGTCATGGTGAGAGGTTCAGCTGCAACAGGGGGAAATGCTTGTGCCTAAGTTTTCTTCTTTCAGTTTCATCTGGCCCAGAGCTGGCTCTGGGGCTCCAAGCTTTCTGGGGAGGAGACAGGGTGGGTCCCTTGAGTGGCATGGTGGGGACTGGGCCTGGGTGACTCAACCTCACCCTGGAAGGGCTCTGAGGAGATGGGGGTTGAGCAGAGAATGACGATGTAGAAGGAGCTGGAAGGAAGACTCAGCAGTGGGCAGCATGTGCAAAGGCCCTGAGACCACACACTGCTGGCTCTGGTGGGTATGGCTGGGACAAGGAAGCCCAGCAGGACTTGGGGGGCCCACCAGGCCACACCCCTGCAGTCACTCCCCGGGGAGAGGCCCTCGGCCCCTAGCCAGTGAAAATAAGTGACTTCCTTGACTATTAAAGGAAGTCACTGTGAATAGCAACGTGGCACAAACAGCCTTGGGCAAATCTGACTGGTTTGACAGTGGGAGGCAGGAAGGAGTCCCCTGACCTTCCTGCTATGATGTTGGGCTCACACCTTCGGACAAAAGCACCTTACTGGGCGCGTGTGCCCTCCCTGGGAGGGGATACACATGCACTGAGTCTCCTGGTGCCTTCAAGGTGACCCTACCCAAAGGCTCAGAGGCTTTGAAACTTCTGTTCCCCTGATTTCCTCCAGGGTCTGCAAGCCCACTGGCTTTCTTTCCTGGCCCAGGCCCCAAATTATCTGTGTGCATATGCACGTGGAGGTTAAAGGACAGCTTCTGGGGTGGTTCTCTCTTCACTATGTGGGTCCTGGGATTGAACTCGGGTCAGATCCTCAGACTTGGCAACAAGTGCCTTTACCTGATGAGCCATCTATCTCACTGGCCCTCACACAGGAAACTTACTGTCCATTTCCTGCCTCCATGGTGACCATGGCTCCCCACTATATCTCACATCAACTTAAGATGCTCATTTTAGACTGGACATGGTAGCACATGTCTTTAATCCCAGCCTTTGGGAGGCAGAGGCAGGAAGATCTCTATGAGATCTAGGCCACACTGGTCTATAGGGAGTTCAAGGCCAGCTGGGACTATAGGGAGACCCTGTCTCTAAACGAAAACAAAACAAAACAAAAGCTCACCCTCCCAAAATTCTCCATTCCAGTAAACATGGCTGTCTTGGTTCCTTGGCTGGACCAGGTTTTTCCCTGTGGTTTGGCAACAGCTTGACTCTGCCACGTGAATGGCCCTGTTGAACTCCTATGCACCGTGCAAAGCCTCACCCTCAGTATCCCAATCCCTTTTGTTTGGCTCCATCCCTCACTCCATAAGTGCCCCTTGGTACAGGACCTTGTCTGGGACAAAAATACCCAATACATGTATTTGTTGAAGGAAGGAAGGAATTTCTTTTTTCTTTTAAAATTTGAGACACGGAGCCAGGTATGGTGGTGCATGCCTTTAGTTCCAGCACTCAGGAGGCAGAGGTAGGTGGATCTCTGTGAGTTCAAGGCCAGCCTGGTCTACATAGCAAGTGTCAGGCCAGCTGGGGCTACATGTAGACCCTGTCTCAAAAAGACCAAAAAAAAAAAAAAAAAAATTGAAAACAGTCTTCACTATGTAGTACAAGTTGGCTTTGAGCTCACTATGTCCTGGTGGATGAACTTGAAGACTTCCTGCCTCTACCTAGGCATGCTGGGATGATAGCTGCCTCCCTACACCCTGACTCAACCCCAGGCTAGAAGGGGCTGTGTTATAGTTTGCCTTCAATTGCTGTGGCAAAACACTCTGACCAGTACCAACTTGGGGAGGAAAGGGTTTATTTGGCTTACAGGCACAGTTCATCATCAAGGGATGCCAAGGCAGGAACTCAGGAAAGAAACTGCCGCACAGACACAGAGGGGTGCTGCTTACTGGCTTGTTCCTTTGGCCGTTGCTCAGCCTGCTTGTTTGCTTTCTAAATTATTTTTTATTTTATGTGTATGAGTGTTATGCCTGCATGTATATAAGTGCACCCACGTTGTACAATGTGTCAGATCCCCTAAAACTGTGGTTACAGACGATTGTTTGCTGCCATATGGGTGTTAGGAATCGAACCTAGGTCCTCTGCAAGAACAGTCAGTGCTCTTAACTGCTGAGCCATGTCTCCAGCCTCAGCCTCCTTTCTTATCCAACACAGGCCCACCTGCCCAGGGGTGGCACTGCCCACAGTGGGCTGGGCCTTCCCACATCACTTAACAGTCAAGAAAACGCCCCACTTCCATGGCCACAGGCCAGTCCAATGGAGGATGTTCCTCAATTGAGAATCCCTCTCCCAGGTGTGTCAAGCCGACAACCGAAGCTGCCGCCTGCCCAGCTGCTGTGGCCACAGTGGCTCAGCACCCCTCACAAGCCCTGGCATCGGAGTGGGAGTCCAGCCCCTCTAGCGCAGGCACTGGCCAGGACAAGCCTGAAGCTCCATCTAGCAGGCCCAGTAAGAGCCTGTGGTTCAAAGGGCGGAGCGTAGGGGTTCTCTCCTCTGCCAGCCCTGATGAGGTTAAAGATGTATATTTTGACAGATGTGAATCATGTGGGTGTCTTGGCAGAGTAAGAAGATGTTGACTGCATTAATGGAGGCCTAGCAGACAGTGAGGGAGGTAAGTTCCTCCCCCCTCCATTTAAGTTGTTCAAACTTAAGACCCTGAGTGCCTACTAAGTAGATGAATGAACAGGCATAAATGAAAAATGACTTTCAGGTGTGGGTTTGGGGTCAGGTTGTTGAGCATTAAATCCACCACTGAGAGTAACTGTTAGGCTGTGGGGAGAAGATGCCTACACAGAGCCCTGAGGCAGAAGGACCCACAGCACTTCCACACAGGGCCCATTCTCAGTTCACCTGGAGATTCAGAAAGGTGGAGTCCCTTTGTCAGACACACAGCTGAACTTACACTGTGGAATTAGAGTCTATTTCATGGCTGTGCCACATCCCTGGTCCAGGACACTTTGGCAAGGCTGGGATGAGCACTCAGCCTCCTGGGTGAGCAAAGCTCGTGCTTTCCGTGACCTGGTGCCAATCTTTGACTCCAGTAAACCCAGAAGCTGGCACGTTTCCCAGACAGAAGGGTGGAGAATGCTCGCTGGATGCCAGTTGGTAGAAACCCTTCACGAAAGGAGATGCTGTAGATGCCCCTCTACACCCTCAGAAACCAAGGCCGAGTGTGACAGGGACACAGCTGGGGTATGCTCCGACTGACTGGTCTGTGAGGATCAGGAGCTGTGTTCCAGTTAAGCCAGAGCAGGCATGTGTAGGGTTGCTAACTGGAGTCTAACAAGAGGCAGGGGTGGGGGGTGAGCAGGAAGTCAACTTTTAAGGCTTTGCCAACCTGAGTAACTGTACATATGGTACTGATTGTCGGAGTCCCTGGCGAGCCTCGGGTACCCACTGCTTCCTTGACCCTTGTTGTAGGATTCCCGCGGGACCGTGTCTGAAGTAGGGGCCCCAGACCAGCCAAGATGCGCCTCTTCCGGCCGCTGCGACCCGACCTGAGCCTCTTTCTGGCAGCGGGCGCACTCATCCTCCTGTTTCTCTTTGTTGTACGCGTGTCGCCCCCCGGCTGCCCAGCTCCGGAGCGACCCCTAGAAATCCTCGAGGTCCCCACATGGCCCGTGCCCCGTGTGCACCCGCCACCGGCCCCATGCCGGGCCAACTTCTCTGTGGCCGCGCACCCCGACTTTGCGGAGATGCCTGAGCGCGTGCGTGACTTCCTGCTCTACAAACACTGCCGGAACTTCCGGCTGCTGCAGGACCCTCCCCCCGACAAGTGTGCGGGCTCGGTATTCCTCCTGCTGGCCATCAAATCCTCTCCCCGGAACTACGAGCGACGCGAAGTGGTGCGCAACACGTGGGGCCGCGAGCGGCAGGTGCGGGGGGCCCGGCTGCGGCGCATCTTCCTGGTGGGCACCGACGGAGACCCACACCAGGCTTTCAAGGTCAACCGGCTGCTGGAGCTGGAGGCGAAGACATACGGGGACATCCTTCAATGGGATTTCCAGGACTCCTTCTTCAACCTCACCCTTAAGCAGGTGAGTGGGGCCTGGAGGAGAAAGCCGGGGTGGGAGGGAGCGCAAGGGAGCTGGAATTTGAGTATGCATAAGAGTTCCAGGGACAAAAATGAAAAAAGTTTGCCAAAAAGTGAATTTACTTTTTTGCTGTTTGAGATGGAGTCTCACTATGTAGCGCTGGCTGGCCTGGAACTCACTATGTAGACCAGGCTGGCCTCGAACTCCACTTGCCTCTGCCTCCCAAGTGCTGGGATTAAATTCACTTTAATTCATGAATTCACAGTTTGGTGTGCTGGGCCCCTCAATCCCTCGTGTCCCTCCCACATTATACAGGTCCTTTTCCTGAGCTGGCAGGAGAGTCGGTGCACCAACGCCAGCTTTGTGCTCAACGGGGACGATGATGTGTTTGCACACACAAACAACATGGTCACCTTCCTGCAAGGCCACGACCCTGACCACCACCTCTTCGTGGGCCACCTCATCCAGAACGTGGGCCCCATCCGTGTGCCCTGGAGCAAGTACTACGTGCCCAAGTTGGTGACCGCCAACGAGCGCTACCCGCCCTACTGTGGCGGCGGCGGTTTCCTGCTTTCCCGGTTTACCGCTGCCGCCCTGCGCCACGCTGCGCCCACCCTGGACATCTTCCCAATCGACGACGTCTTCCTGGGCATGTGCCTGCAGCAGCAGGGGCTGGCCCCAGCCTCCCACAGTGGAGTGCGCACAGCAGGGGTGCAGTCGCCCACCAAGCGCCTGTCCTCCTTTGACCCCTGCTTCTACCGAGAGCTGCTGCTGGTGCACCGCTTCCAGCCGTTCGAGATGCTTCTCATGTGGGATGCGCTGAGCCGACCTAACCTCACCTGTGGACAGCAGGGCCGCGTCTACTGAGGCCTGACGGTCAGCATCCCCTGGCTCCTGGCCTCCAGATCATGGGAATTCCTGCAGATCCTTCAAAGTCTACTTGGTACTTAGGTCACACTGGGCTGTCTAGATTCACCTAAAGGAAACGGAATAGCACCACACCAGCCTGCAGCAGCTGTCCGGGAGCCCAGCTTGGCTGTGTGTTTGTTGGGGGAGGTCAGCTCAGCCTCTGGGGAGCCAGCTCAGCATGGGGGTTTCAGCTTGGAGCCTGGGTGCTGCTGGTCAGCCAGGCCTTAAGAGCTGGAGCTCTGCCCAGAGTTCAAGGCCTGCCTGGGAACTCTTGAATCCTTGTACAGCTCAGCAAAAAGAGTTTTACCCTTGAGCCCCTGTGGGTGGTGAGAGGGGCCACCATAGGCATGGACTGGGCCTCTGCCCTTCCTCAGGTTCTGTGACCAAGGCCAGAGCCTCCCAGACTTCGGAGCTCAGAGATCTTGGCGTTCCCAGCAAGACTCAGATCAGTCTCACACTGTCGTCATCGTCGTAGTCCCGTGCCGCCCCCCCCCCCCCCCCCCCCGATGGCCTCAGGACACCCAGTAACTCAGGGAACAGCTCAGGGATGGGAGGGGTTACCCCCCTATCCATACAAGTAGGGATCCTAGGTCTTGCAGATGCAGGGCTAGAGCAACCCCAGGCTCCCTGTTGCCCCTGCACTCTGTGTCTCTGCTCAGGTTGTGCAGGCCTGGTTGTAGTTGGGGTAGAGGGAAAGAGATGGGGAAATAAAGATGTTTGCAAAAGACTGAAGATACTTTGTGGTGCTGGAGACAGAACCCGGGGCCTCATGGGTACTGGGCAGGCACTCTTGCCACTGAAACCACATTGCCAGCCCCCTTTTATTTTATCTTTTTACAATTTTTTGTTACATTTGTTATATGTGGGTATGTGTGTATGTGGAGGTCAGAGGACAACTTGCAGGAGTTGGTTCTCAACTTCTCTTATGTGGGTCCTGGGGATCAAACTCAGGTCTTCAGGCTTGGTGGCAAGCATCTTTACCTGCTGGGCCATCTCATTGATCCTCTTTTATTTTTAGAACTGTTCACACATCTTAATATAGCCAGTTCTACTCCATTCTCTTTATTTATTTATTTATTTATTTATTTATTTATTTATTTATTTATTTATTTATTTATTGTCTTTTTTGAGATAGGGTCTCCCTGCACCCTAGCTAGCTTAGAATTCACTATATAGACCAATCTGACCTCAGTCTCACAGATACACCTGCCTTTCCTCCCAAGTGCTGGGATTAAAGGCGTGCACCACCATGCCCAGCAGGACATTTTCATATCTACACAGCTGGCTGTGCTTGAGTCCTGTCCCCTTCGATAACCCCCCCTTCATCCTTTCCCCAATTCCACACCAGCGGACACTATGCATGAGGCTGCCAGACAAATGCCTCACTCCAGCGAGACCTCACCCCAGTGAGGCCTCCTCACCCCGGCGAGGCTCCCACCCCTCCATAGCTCCCTACTGCTCTCAGCTCATGTCAGCAAGGAGAATTCTTGCCTCAGGATTGTCAGCACCTTCCTTGGCTGGGTGGGACATGGAAATTTCCAGACCCATTTGGCCTCCATCCAGTCTCCCAATTCCTTACTTGGCTGCAAGGACTCCAGTTCTGATCCATAATCATTCCTCTTTTTTTTTTTTTTCTTCAGTCAAGGTTTCATGTAGCTTAGGCTGGTCTAGTTCCCTCCACCCCAACCACTGCCAGACCTTGTAGTTGAGAATGATCTTGGTCTTCCTGCCTCCATCTCCCCAGCATTGGAAAGACAGGTGTGCACCACCACACCTGGTTTATGAAGGGCTGGGGATGGAGCCCAGAGCCTCCTGCATGTTAGACAAGCACTCTGCCAACTAAGTTACAAGCACTCTGCCAACAGAGCTACAGGCAAGCCTCCAACTGAGCTATAAGCACTCCATCTACTGAGCTATGAACACTGCCAAAACACCAATAAGCATTCTACCCACTGAGCGCTGGCCCAGCCCTCCTGGTCTGTTGTGCACCTGCTGTATATGCTACATCTTGCCCCCAAATCCCTCCCAAGGGAAGGGTTCCTCATACAACTACGTTGTAGAAACCGAAACAACCTGTGACTAACCCAGTAAAAATCTGTCAAAGCCAGGTCACCCATTCAGGGCTGGGTGGGGACAGGGTTGGCTGGTAGGTCAGGTGTCTGTGGAGGTGACAAACTAAAAGGGCGCCCGCGGCAGAGGTTGGGAGGGAGGATGGGAGGGAGGCATTCCATGCTGAGCGCAGAGCTATGCAAAAGCCCTGAAGCAGGATGAACTAGCACATTCCAGGCTGTGAAGTGAGGAAAAGGGTGAGAGGAGCGGATTAGATGACACAGAGGTTGTTGACCTGGAGATGCAGGAGTAGGACGTGGAGCAAGCCCTGTGACACCTGCTCCTGTTCACACACTGATGTGGCTCCCAATCCCTGGAGGGGAGAATCCCAGCTCCTCAGCTAGACTGGGAATATTGCCAGTTGGTGACCGGACCGAGCCCTCCGCTTAAAAAAAGACCCTAAAGTCACCTGGTTGTAGTTGTTTCTTACACTGGCCCTGAACTCTAGGTAAAAAGTGCCTGCTTAGCCTTACAGTGGTCATATCATACAAACCTCAGTTGGGGTGAAAGGAGAGAATAGAAAAAGTTGGATCATGAACACCCACTATGGTCATACACATCTGCTGTGACCTCTAGTCCTGGGCCTGGGGAGTTGGGGTTAAGGATTTCCACCTGTAGCTCCAACCTGCCTGGCTTTTCCAGGCTGCTGCCTGGCCTGTTTCTCCTTAGACTTTCAAGTTGTTGTTAGGCTCCTGGTAGCACTAGCAGGTCTGTGAGTGCCCAGACTGTAGTCCCACCCAGTGGCTGCCCCCAGCTTGCGACTTTTTTTAGACAAGGTTTGTGAAGTTGCTGATTTATTTTATTGACCTTTTGGGTGACAGGAGAGGAGACATGGGCCCTGATTGGGGATCTTCCTGGGAAAAGGACATGTTATCTTTCAGGTGTGGCATCTCTGCAAAACTGGGGATCCTTCAAGTCAAATTGGGGTTGCCATTCATCTCGCCTGGGGAAGGGGGTGAGTTCCTGTCCCCAGGGTAATTGGCAGTGGGGGCCTGTCTCTGAGCTCCAGGACAGGCCAGACCCTGCCTGGCTCCTTCAATGCGGACAGAGACCCAGCAAGTCCTGCTGGGTGCAGCCAGCAAGACAACAGTGGTGTGCAGGGTTGGTTGCACGGTGGTGACGGTGATGCTGAGGTGCCTGGGGACCAGGCTGTAGGTCAGGTACTGCTGTGGGGTCTGAATCAGCCACGAGTGCATGCAGGAGATGGCGTCCCTCCAGCCACTGCAGTAGCTCACCTGCAACAGAGCAGAATTCAGCAAGTGTGCACAGTCTGACCCACCACACACTCGTGCACCTAAATAAACCAAGGAGCACTTATAGAGCACCTGCTGTGTGCTAGACAGCTCTCAACTGTGCCTAGGCTCACACTTTCTATGCCACCTATGAGCCCCAATCCTGGCCATGGAAGGGTGGGGTCCCTAGAATCAGACACAGGGCTGGGTTCACATTGTGGCTCACGGGGAGAATCCAGACCTTGTCAGAGAGGGAGCCATGGATTCCCCATGCCACAGAAGGCAGAAGACCCACTCAGCCACCGCTGTGTACTGTGCATGTGCACAGAGATGCCACAGCCCCTCCTCTGCAACCCAGGCCTGGGGTGCGTCTCAGCATAGATGCCCCTGTCTAGAATCCTCCAGTGAAGTCCTAGGGACATGGCTTGGGGTGGAGCCCCTGCCTAGAATCCCCCAGTGAGGGTCTTCTTCCTTGAGACTGCAGCACTTGGCCTGCTGAGGCAGTAGTATTCCCATGAGTTTGGGACCGTCCTCTAAGTGAGATTCTGTCTTGTAAACCCAATAAATGAACATATATATATATATTTGGAGCTGAGGCCGGAACCCAGGGCTTTGTGCTTGCTAGGCAAGCGCTCTACCACTGAGCTAAATCCCCAACCCCATGAATAAAATATTTTAATGCAACACTTCATGGGGTCTTTGTTTTTTGATGATGCCAGGGTTGGACCCAGGGTCTTGCTAGACAACTGCCCCACCACTAAGCCTGACCCTCTAAGGCCTGATGCAATCCTTTTAAAAATAAAAAACATCCAGGCACGGTGGCACATGACTGTCACCCTAGCACTTGGGGAGGTGGAAGTCGGAGGATCAGGAGTCCAAGGTCATCCTCTGCTACATCCCGAGTTCCAGGTCAGCCTGGGCTGCATGTATCAAAAACATACAAGTAAAAAAATTAACAACAAAAAATCCATGAAGGGGTCTAGAGAGAGGGCTCATCGGTTAAGAACACTCATTGCTCTTGCAGAAGACCTGGGTTCAGTTCCCAGCACCCACATGGCAGTTCCGAGAGATCCGACGCCCTCTTCTGGCTCCTCCAGCATTGTCACTTATGCAGGCAGAACACTCATATACATAAAGTAAAAATAAATCTTTTACCAAATTAATGCAGATTCCAGTATTGAAATTTTCAGAAGGCGACCCCACAGTGCTCAATCCCTGCCTCGAATTTCTCGGGGGCCCCTCGGCGCCCCTGTGTGAACTGAGCACACAGGTGAGCCCATGCGCTCAGTCTACCTCCTGTTCTTCCAGCCTAGAGCCCTCCTGTCCGTGCGCACGCGCACCTGAGGGACCGGGTGTCCGGGTGACACAGCCCCGCCCGCCCTCACTCACGGTCCTGACCATCTGCCCGCTGCGCAGCCTCGGGGGACCAGCGTGGGCCCCCACACACGCGCACTAGCGCGCGCACGAAGTGGTGTCCGCAGAGCTTGTCGCGGGCCTCCAGTGGCTGCTCGAGTCGCAGAGCGAACCCCAAAGTTGGGAGAAGCAGGAGCAGCATCCAGGCCGGGAGAGACGCGTGCATGGCGGCGGGCGGCTGGGGGCTCCCCGCGGGGACGCCCCTTATATTCGCCTCGGGCCGCCCAGCTGGGTCCTTGGAGGGAAAACATTGGGTGCAGAATCACAGAAGGTCGAGGTGGGGGTCACGGCCGAGGTCTCTGTCTGGGCCAGGATCTTCCGCAAGGGGAGCATTGTGCCAGGGGAGCACTGTGCCAGGAGTCTCTTCTTCCCCAACCTCTCTAAAAAGCCAAGACCCCCTCCAGCTTTATGGTGGCGCCCACCTGCTCCGCTAGCACTCGGGAAGCTGAGGCAGGAGGATTGCTGCGAGTTCCAGGTCAGCCTGGGCTGCCTGGAATTGGGGTATTTTTGACTCGGTTTTGCCAAAGACGGAAACCGAGGCTGGGAGATGTGTTCAAGTGTTATACTTGAACCGCCCCTGTCCCTCTTTCTTCCACTTGGGGGCCTGATGGTGCCCACCTTGGTGGGTGCACACATGTGGGATGTGCACAGGGCTGGGTGCTCTGGCAGGACTGGAACCTTCTGAGCTGCAGCCCTGGCCTCTGATGGCCCCCACCAGTGCCTGTAATCAGCTCCCATAGCGAGCCAAGGACCCCCAGCTGTGCTGGACGGGAGCTGGGTGTCCTATGGTTATGGCCAAGGCTCTCCAATCAGTCCTTCCTCCCCCTAGCCTGCTGCCTCTCCACCCCCAGGCTGAACCTTAACCAAGCTTCCCACAGCCCCAAGTCAAAGACAAACCATGTTTTCCACAGAACTTCTTTAATCATTTGGCAAAGACTCCCAGAGCCCAACCTGTGCCAACTGCAAGCTGAGGCTGAGCAGCGCCCCTAAGGAGCCAACGGGGCAGGTGAGGTGGGGCTTGGCACAGCTGGGGTCCCACACCTGGGGTCAAGAGTCAGGGTGGGACAGCAGGCAGCGGATGACACTGGGGGTTCTGAGGGTAAGAGTTTTCCAGAAGGCAAAAAATGTCAGTCAAGCCTTCCTATCAGGTGAGGAGGCTGAGCAAGGCCTACGGTGGTATATTTAGAGTGACAGTAGTGTCCTCATTCAGGTTCAACAGCAGGGGAAGTTGGAAGTGCTGAGCTGGGCAGGGCTCAGCCACCTGCCTTGAACCTCACTGGCTGCAAAGGTCTCTGGCTGCTGAGCCACACCATGGCCTGGTGAGGGGTCTTTGAAAAATCAGGAGCCTTTAGGAAGCTTCAGTGTGGGGCAGCTTGCTGCCTGAGGTCATACTATCAGGCCACAGAAAGTGAGGCGTGAGTGTGTTTGTGTGTGTGTGTGTGTGTGTGTGTGTGTGTGTGTGTGTGCGTGTGTGTGTGTGTGTGTGCGTGTGTGTGTGTGTGTGTGCGTGTGTGTGTGTGTGTGTGCGTGTGTGTGTGTGTGTGTGTGTGTGTGTGTGTGTGTGTATGCCTGCGTCTCCCTGGCTGCTACCCGCGGCTCCCACGCCACAGAGTGTCCAGCTGTGGGCCCAGCGCACTGAAGGCCGGCCTGTCCTCGGGGCTGGGTGCCCAGCACAGCTTCATGAGCTCGTGAACCTGAGGGTTGGGGAACACAGGGTGGGCACCTGAGCACTCTGCAGGGCCTGGATTCCATTCAGTTAACAACTCGCTCCCTATGCATCTCGGAACAGTCTGTCCCTGTGCTCTCCACTGGTTGTTCCCTCCCCTCTTCTGTTTTCCTTTCTTGAGACAGGATCTCACTTGGTTTCCTTGGCTGGCCTCAAAAGTAATCCTCCTGCCTTAGCCTCCAGATTATTGGGATGACAGGCATGTGCCCGCACACCTGGCCCCACAATCTGACTGTTACTCAAAGGCACCATATTAAATCCTGCCCAAGGCCTTTGCTCTGCTATCTCCCACTGGGAATGCCTTTTCCCAAATTCACCTTTGGGTGGGTGCCTGCTTCCCAGCCATGAGCCTGAAAGACCCGCAAACCACCTCCACACCACACTTTTAAGGTACTTTAAAATTTTTGCTCAATGGTGGAGCACTTGCCTAATGTGTGTGATTCCTTAGCTTCAATTCCCAGTGCAAAATAAATTAAAATCAAAACTATGGCTATTGGAGCTGGAGAAGGTCAGAAGAGCACTGGCTGCTCTTGTAAAGGACCTGGACTCAGTTCTCAGCGTCCATATGAAGGCTAACAACGTCTGTAACTCCAGTTCCAGGGAATTCTTCTGGCTCTGCAGACTTTGGATGAATGGCTGCACTTACATACAAGGCACTCACACACATAAAATTTTTAAAAATTTGAGTGTTTTGTGGGTTCTGGTGGCACATGTCTGTTAGTCCAGCACTCAGGAGTGCTGTGGCAGGAGGGTCACAAGTCAGCCTAGGCTACATAGGCAGAGACCCCGTCTCAACAAAAGGAGAACAAGTCAACATCTTTTATAAATTGCCAACTGTGTGCAGGGCTCGGGGCTGAGCTTCCCTCATCCCGCAAAGTAGTGTTATTCCCATTCTGGAAATGGGTAACCTGAAGCTCTGCCAAGTTCCATGATTACCATACAGGTAGCAGGTAGCCAACTCAGGGCCAGGACCTCAATCAAGAGGGCAACCCTGGGCAATGAGGCCGCCACGCTTACCTCGGCGGGGCAGGCGGGAGGTGCCGGCAAGCGGCGGCCCTCGGCCAGCAGCTCTAGGAGGCGACACAGAGCAGCCCCTTCCCGCTCTGGTCCCATCATGCGCAGGAACTCCTAAAGGAGAAGGGCGAGTGGGGCGGAGCCAGGGATAAGACTGGAGAGGCGGGGCAGCCAGCAAGGGGCGGGGCTACAGGGTAGGCTGGAAGTGCAGGGAAGGAGGGCGGCTGGAGGGCGGGGCCGGAGGGAGGCTGGAAGGGCCGGTCGGAGGGAAAGGGCGGGGCTGGCGACTTACAACTGAGGGGCTGCAGTTCTTGTCACTGTAGGTGAAGAGTTCATATAGCAGTACGCCGAAGCTCCACACGTCTGACTGGCGGGAGAAGACGTTGTCGGCCAGGGACTCAGGGGCGTACCTGCGGAGTGGGGCCGGGGCAGGGGCGTGGTCAAGGCGGAGCCAAGCCGGGAATGGCGGCTAAGAGCAACTCTAGCTCATCTGGCCCAGGTACACCGCCTGCTCCGAGGCCGGCGGCGAAAGGGGCAGGGAGTGGGTAGGCGTGGCTAGGCTGGAGAGAGCGGGGCTGTACGGGGCAGGGAGGGGGCTGGAAGCGGGGCCAGCACTGGGTGATGGGCGGCTGGAACCGGAGAGAAGTCGTTTGACGGAAAGGAGCTAGAGATGGGGTGGGCGGAGTGAAATGTGGGAACAGACTAGGAGGGGCGGGGCCGGTGATCTGATGGGCGGGAATCTGGGCAGGGGTCGGGCACCTGGAGGAGCTAGATGGTGAGGGGAGAGGCTAAAGCTGGAGGCGGGGTCAGGCAGGTGAGGACAGGGTGCGGTGACAGACACGTAAATAAAGGGGCGGGGCCTGTGTATAGCCATGTGGTTGCCAGAGGGAGCGGGTAGAGCTGGGCTGTGCAATGGGCGGGGAGACACTGTGTGAAGGGGGGTGACCCGGAGCCAGTCGGTGCAGCGGGCAGAGCTGCAGCCGTGGGCTGGGCTGTACGTGGCCTGAGTCTGTCGGGGCGTGGTTGCGGTCCGGCCTAGCTTTCGGCTGTGGGTGGGGCCACAGTGTAGGCGGGGCTGTCCCTATGGAGGGGTACCACGCCTGCGTCTGTGGGCGGGGCCTCGCACCAGAAGATGGGGCTCTGTCCCGGCTCGCGGACCACGTAGTAGTCCTTCCCTAGCGGCAGCAGCTTGGCGAGTCCAAAGTCGGCGATCTTGACGTGCGCCTCGCTCTCCACCAGGATGTTGCGAGCGGCCAGGTCGCGGTGTACGCAGCGGCAGGCGCCAAGGTACTCCATGCCCTGCGGGGAGGCGGGTAAGCCCGGCACCAGGCCCTCAGCACCCCCGCAACCTTGCAACCCGTTCTCTGGACACTTGCATCCTGGACCCCTCGGACCCGTGGAACCGTGGTACCACTAACCCCGGGGTCCTCGGGCCCCTGGCCTCGCCCCCGCCCGCGTGGGGCGCACCTTGCAGATCTGCCAGGCGAACAACAGCAGGCGGCCGGCGTGCAGGCGCGCACGATGGCGCTGCAGGAAGTCCCGCAGACAGCCGCTCGGCAGGTACTCCATCACCAGCCGCAGGCTCTGCCGACCTGGGGACAGCGACAGTATCGTTCGCTTAAACTTCAGCTATGCAAGCGCTCCACTGGGGAGGGGAAAAGGCGGGATTCGAGCCCGTACCTGAGCCCTTTTGTCAGCTACTCACCCGGCCCGTAGCTGACGCCTCGGTACTTGACGATGAAGTCGTTGTGCAGCGCCTTGAGAATCTGGATCTCCCGCTGGAAGTCCCTCTGCTGGTCTGGCCCGCTGTGCTGCAACTGTTTCACGGCCACCAGGGCACCTGTGTTGTCCCCAAGAGGGTCGTAGCGACACAGCTCCACGCTGCCAAAGTTGCCCTACAGGAGGAGGGCGAGGTTGGGACATCTGGAGCCTCAGGCGGCTCTGCCCACCCAGCCTCTCCCACTCACCTTGCCCAGCTGCGAGATGTACTTAAGGTGTCTTTCTTCGAAGATGGTGGGGTCCTGGCAGGCATAGAGCTGGGTGCCACTCCACAGCCCGTCTCGGGGTGCCAGGGTGCCAGGGGTCAGGTCTGAGAGAAGCTCATAATCTGGGGGCCACGCGCATCAGTAAGCAGGTGCGCTGCTCAGCCTCACTTCAGAACAGACTTGTTGTGTGACCTCCCTCTGAATGCCTGCTCTCTGTGCAAAGCCCACTCAAGCCCCCAGGTTCCTTTTGAGCAGTGGGAAAGATCACCCTGGGCAAAGGCTCCCTCTTTGTGCAGTGCATATGGCTACAGACACAGAGGGACACTGGGTGAGCAGAACTATAAAGTGAGACTGTGGGTCTGGACACACAGCAGATGAGTGTTGACCAAAAAAAAAAAAAAAATTAAAGAAAAAAAAATCCCATCATCTGGTGAGGCAGGAAGATCTCCAGTAGGAGGCTAGCATGAGCAAAGCAAACTCATTCTGAATCTTAAGGCAAGGGCCCTGTTTCTCACAGCAGCTGTCTTGGCTCATGCAGACTGTTGCAGGCCCAACCTTCCCAGCACAGAACTGCAGGTCTCTCCTCCCCCTGGACCCAAAGAACAGAGCAGTGCCCACCACCCTCCTGGCCTGCTGGCACCTGAGGTAATAAGGCTGTTGAGATCTCTCAGGATGGCACGGAAGGAGGGCCGTCGGCCAGGGTCATATGCCATGCACTGCTGGATGAGCAGTGCCAGCTCAGACCACTTGGGGGCTGGCAGCTGCTGGTGGTCCTCATAAAACTTGAGTTTCTGAGGTGTGAAGGGCAGGCTGCTCTTTAGGGAGATCCTTGGGAGCCCCCCCCCCCCCCCCCCCCCCCGATGAGCAGTGCCAGCTCAGACCACTTGGGGGCTGGCAGCTGCTGGTGGTCCTCATAAAACTTGAGTTTCTGAGGTGTGAAGGGCAGGCTGCTCTTTAGGGAGATCCTTGGGCGCCCCCCCCCCCCGCAGCCTCCCAACCCACCAGCCTGCGGGCCCTGAAGGCTGAGGCTAGTGGACTCTGACCTTGGCAGGCTCCAGGGCAGCAAGAGGCATGGGTATGCCACTGAACACCTCCCACACCGTAGCACCAAACCCCCACTTGTCAGCCTCCAAGCCAAGTGTCTGAGGCTCCTGAAGACACTCAGGGGCCACCCAGGGGATCCTGTCTGTGAGCACTGAATGAGGCAGGAGTGAAAAGTCAGGGCAACCTCCCTGTGCTGCACACCCTGTGCAGGGGACAGGAAGTGGCACATCCATGAGATAAGGCTTGCCTGCGCTTACTTTCCAGGCTCAGCACAGTGGGACTGACACCAGGGTCACTCAGCTTGATGAAGGGTGGACTCCCATCAGATCCCTCTCGTGCCAGGAGCAACTTCCGGGCTGAGACGTTGCCATGTGGGAAGCCTTTGTCCTCCTGGCACACAGGGAAGTGCCAAGGAGTGTTTGATGAATGAGTAACTGCCCCCCAAATGCCTCTGCATCCGTCAAAGCCTACCAGACACTGCCCTGACAACACAGGCTCTGACAGCCAGAGGCTCCTGGCATCTTGTCTAATCTCCCGTGCTGACCTGACCACGTCCCTTGCCCCTCTCAGCACACAGCTCCCTCCAGCTCACCCAGTGCTTTAGGAATGAATTAAACTCCACAGTTTGGCTTTCAAGGCCTTTCCCTCTTCTCACAGCTTGGCATTCAAGGGCCCAACTTTAATGTTCTCTCTTTCAGAAAGCCTTCTTCCCTGTTTGGTCCCTTTGACATCCACAGGTGAACAGTCCTCTCCCTGGATGCTTTCATCCCCCTGGGGATGCCCATGTCCCATTTTCTCATTCTGAAATGCCATCTCTCACATCCTTACCAAACTCCTATTCATACTACGGAGCTCATGCACTTTTTCCCCATCCACACAGAGGAAGCATTCCCTATGATGCTCACCAAGTAGTTGAGGGCATAGGCCAGCTGCTTGGTCACCTGAAGCTTCCAACTGGCCGAAACCTGGTGGCCTCGCTTACGTAGGTATGTGTCAATCGCTCCCAGGTGCACAAATTCCTGCACCATGGTGCCTGGGGGTAGAGGAAAGGGCGGGAGGGCAGGAGAAGGTGCGGTGCTGAGCACTCTGCCCCACCCCACCCTGTGAATGCAGGCAGTGGGGCTTCAGAAAGGGTGTGTCAGAGACGCAGCATAACAGCAATTAGCCAGGGAGGACAAGTGCTACACAGCTTTCTAGCCTTGGGCGTGGGATATCAGGCTGTGTCAAACCGGTGTGGGGGTGCCCGGAGGGCCGAGTGAGATGGAGCAGCTAAGGCTGTGGGGAGGGGGGGCTCACTGTCTCCAGCCATGCAGACACCATGCAGCAACACGAGGTGAGGGTAGGACACTTGACTCATCAAACTTGCAGCTTCCAGAAAGGACTAGGGGAGGGGAGAAGGAGGGAGAGACATGAACTTCCCCCACATCCAGATCATACCCCAGCGTGGTGCTCACAAGCCCCAGTTGGTCCCAGAGTGTGTCACTAATACAATACAAATGACTTTCTGATGGGGCTGAAGTCCCACTAGAAGCTACCTACAGTCTCTCACCGAGATGGACAGGTTGGCTTCTCACGGCTGATCGTGCCCTTGTGGATACTGTATCCCCATCAGTCTCTCACCGCCCCCCCCACTTGCTTCTTTCTCCTTTCTCTTTCACACACAGCCCTGCCTTGGGATCTGTGCACAGCAGCTTCCGTAACTGCTGTCTTCTGGGTTATCTGTTTACAATGAGACTGAGTCAGGGTGGCTACATTTTACGATTGCATTTGAGGTGGAGTCCTGTCATATCCCCCAGGCTGACCTTGACTTTCTGGACAAGCCTCTTGCCTCAGTCTCCCCCAAGAGCCGGGAGGACAGGCGCCCACCCTTGGATTCAGGTCTACATGTGTTTCTGCCTTGAGCTCCAGTCCCAACCACACCTCCATATAGTTTCGGTGCCTGGCGTCCATCACTTTCAGGAGGACTTCTGAGTCGTGGGCCTCGCCGTCCACTGCCTCATGCCGCCGGCCACGGTAGATCTTGGTGAAGGACCCATGGCCCAAGTTCTCTTGCTGTAGGGAGGAGACAGCTGGCGAGTGGAGACACAGGCAGCAGCAGAACCACCTCAGCCCCACGCCGTGTGCCGCCTGCCTTGTAGCGACCCTCACCCACTCCAGGGTGTCCAGGGGGATCTTGTGGAAGGTCAGCTGTGTCAGTTTGCAGTGAACTGGGGCCCGGCCAGGGGACGTGGGAGTTGGGCTGCAGCCCCTCCGGATCACAACCAAATTGGACTTTTCTAGGGAACAGAGGCAGGAAAGCAGTGATAAGAGGCAAAGAGTCCCCAGGAGTTATTGACTCCCCAGTCTGGGCTCCGGGAACCTCCAGAAGTTGCACCTGAGATGAGGACTCCAGGGCACAGGGCTGGTTTGAAAGAAGACCCTCAAGTTTGTGGTGTGAGCAGGGCAGATCCCTACAGGGGATCTGTCTTGTGACAGCCGGGCTCTGTGCAATTGGGGGACACATTGTAGCAGGGGGGGTGTTGTCTCTGAGCAAACTTCACCCACAGCAAGAGATGGAGGCAAACTGAATACTACTGACTTCAATCAAATCTAGTACTTGCTGGATGGAATCATACCTGAGCTGATCTAATAAATAAATCACATTTTCTTCCCTAAACTCCCTTATTCTATGGTTTCTGCACCACCCCAGAACTTCTGGGGGGGGGTCACAAAGGCAGGCTCACCTCTGGGTCTGGGGGGGCAGCAGGATGTGAGATTCAAGGCAATGCCATCTATGTGTAGCCCAGCATGCCAGCAGGCTGCCAGGAGTTCTCGAAGACTGCTGTGGGGCTGGCTGAGGCCAACCAGGGAGAAGGTCCCTGTGGGGTCCCGTCGGATGAGGCAGCCCTTGTAATCTGGGCCAAGGGGAGTCTGCAAAGGGGAAGTGGATCTGAGCCAGGGAAGGAAGCAGTGAGTCCTCCCTCTAGTCCAGTCTTCTCTGAGGACTGCATGTCAGTTCTGTCTTCAAACCTCTGCATACGCTGTTCCCTGTACTTTTTTTTTTAAGTTACATTTGCTTATTTATGTATTTGCTTGTATGCGTGTGTAGGCACATGTGCCACTGCTCACACATGAAGTTAGAAGACAATTTGTGTAAGTCAGTTCTCTCTTGCCATGTGAGTGACTCAGGATGTCATGCTTGACAGCAAGGGCCTTTTAACTACTGACACTCCCCCCTTTTAAATCCAATTTCTCTTCCCGGATCCTGTGATCCTCCTGCCCTGGCCTCTCTCAGGTCTGAGCTCTTCAAGGAGCAAAGGACAGGTCTGGACTCTGTCCCACCTGAAGTCACCTCCCCAAGGAAGCTCTTCCGGCCACCAGGAACCAACCTGGACACAGACTGTGAGGAGAAAGCTATCGTAGTCCTGTGGGCTGCGGCGAAGAACGTAAGAGCCTGGCACGGAGCCTGCCGCCTTGAGCTTGTGGACAGCAAAGTCCAGCCTGAGAGAGGGACACCAGCAGGGAAACCGAGTCAGCCCAAGCAGTCCCTGCTGAGCTCTAGGTGTCACCAGCCATTCCCCCAGGACCCCAGGTGCCACGAAGGTCACCCCACTGTGATGCTCACGTGATGGGGCCATGGCACAGTTCTGCCACCTCCTCCAGCAGCCGGGGTGGAGCCACCTCCCGATGGAAGAAGTGGCTGGGGTCACAGGTCAGGCGGAAGTAGCCATCCACAAGAGCCACGAAGGACAGCGCGTGTGGTAGCCCCGGAAACTCGGCTTCCTGAGGGGAGAGCTGTCAGCAGGCGTCGAGCCCGCAAGGCCGCCCGGGGTCCGCCCGGGACCCACCAGGATGTGGCCGTCTGTCCTGGTGACCGTGACCAGTCGGAGCTCCGCCACCGGACCCACCCTCGGGGCTTGCGTGATGCTGACGTCCACGATTTCGGGAAAGTCACAGAAGGGCTGAAAAAGCTGAGGAAGAGCGGAAGCCCAGTCCCGCCCACTCAGCCCCGCCCCTCCCGGAGTCCCCTTCCTTCCCCTTTCCTCCTTTCCACCCGGACTTCCAGCTCCGCCTTCGCCCGCCCCGCCCTGACTCCGCCCCTCCCGCCCCGCCCCCGCCCCACACCTCTGGGTCTCCGGGACTCCAGGAGATGCCGCTGCCTCCCGCTACGCGCAGCAGCCCAGGTGAATCCTGGCCGCCCACCGCCCCCGGGAGCCCCACGTGGAAGGTCTCGGCGGCGGCCGCTGGGTATAACCGCTCCAGGTCTATGATGTACTTGGCCATGAGCGAGTGCCGGTCCGCCTGGCAGGCGGCCACGCGGCGCAACGCGCGACTCACGGTCCTGCGGATGCGCCTCCGCGTCACGAAGCTCAAGCCCTGGATGAGGTCCCTCAGGCTGGGCGGCAGGCAGAACTTGTAGCTGTGAGGTGGAGGAACGCCGGGCCCTCAGGGTGAGGATGGGCCCCTAGGACTGGCAGGACCTCACGGGCCAACCTTCCAGCAGAGACAGTCGAGGGAGAGGGTGGGGGACACTGGAGTTGGCATGGGAAATGGGACTTGAGGGATGTGTAGGAGTTTGGTAAGGAGGGCCCCAGTCTGTAGCCAAGTGGTCCCCAGGGAGGATCAACAGGCCCTGAGGAGGATGGGGTGGACTGTAGGGGAGCCAGCTCACTGGGCTGTCTGCTCCTCTCCTAAGCCTAGGGCCCCTCACCTGACAGTCCTCAGCAGCTCCCTGGGCCGCTGGGCCTGCTCACAAGCCATCCGGGCCAGGTCCAGCACGGCCAGGCTCAGGCACTCCCCTTGCTCGTTGAGGCTGAGGCCCATAGGAAGGCGGCCACTCACCAGGTCACTGCGGTGCTGTGGGCAGCCACAGGAGGGTTAGCTGAGCTCCCACGAAAGCTGAAGCCCTGATGTCGCCCTGAGGTCCCCCAGGGCCTTCCCCACCAAAGGTCACCACCTGAGCGAAGAGGTGTTCTAAAGCATGCAGGTCAAGGATGGCGCCTGCCAAATCTTTTCGCAGAGCAAAGCGGTGACAGGTCTCCAGGCCAAACCAGTCAGGGAAGTAAAAGCTGAAGGAGTGAAGGGGCTCAGGATGGGGTGCAGACTCAGCCCTGGCTTCACAGAACCCAGGGTGGGCTGCTGATGTGCTGCTGTGTGACCTAGGGCTAACAGTACACCCTCTCTGGTCTCAACAGCATCATCTATAAAGCGTGACACTCTGAATGTGAATGGAGGGACCACTTCCTACCGCAGCCTGTAGACCAAGACTTGGGTGTCTGAGTCCTCCACGGAGAAGATGTGGCTCGGGGGGAACCAGCAGGACAAGTCTTCAGTGGCCAGAGCAAACAGTGAGTGATACACGGGCAGGATGCCTGAGGGGATGGGCTCCTCAGCACAGGCTGAGTCTGGGTCCCTCCCTCAGCAAACTCCTCCTCATCTCCCAAGAGCGCAGCACCAGGGCTGATCACTCCTCTCACTCCTCTCACTCAAGGTCTCACTGGATCCTGTTTACTTAAGCAGCCCCCATCTTGTAGGGCCCCACTCACCACAGGCCTTGGCAGCCTGCACACACAGATCCTCGGCCAAGTGGTCCCCAAAGGAAAAGAACAGTCGTTGGGGAGGCTCAGGGCCCCGAGGAGGGAGAAGTACATGCAGGGCTCCTGCCTCTGAGGATGACAGGCTGCAGGAGCGTTGAGGGATCAGGGGTGTCTCTTCACTTGGAGGTACCATGTGTGTAACCTAGAGAGGCAGGAAGATGGGCAGAGGGGGCTGACTGTGAACAGGGAAGAGGAGCCACAAGCCCCCAGATGAGGGCCAGGCTGGGGACTCAGAGATGTCAGTACTTGGATCCTTATGAACTCACACTTTTACTTCTGCACCCAGGGCAAACATACCGAATCAATTCTCTTTTCCAGTTAGTCCTGCTGATACTATGGGCAGGCATAAGCAATCAATAGCAGATAGCGAGACAGGCTTGGGCAGGGAACAGAAGGAATCCTAGGGGATGAGGACTGTCATTCCCTGAAGTCTAGAGGCCCCAGGCCCACCTGAGGCTGGAGCTAGAGGCTTGTGCGCCCATTGTGATGAGTGTCTTGTGGGTGAGTTTAATGGACAATCACCTGCACAGGCCTCTGTGTCAGTGTTCCCAACTTTCCCCGTTCTCCTCACTCCACTAAGCCCTGTGGGAAACCTCTCCTTTGTGACCCTCTGGGCAGCCCCCAGCAGGAGGGTCCCTGCAGAGACCCAGAGAACACACTCCCTAGACTACTTCCCCTTGGGAGCCTCAGAGCTGGGCAGGGCTGTAACCCCTGTGAGAAAAAAGGGACCCAACTGATGGAACCCACTCAGATGAAGCACAGTTCTACAACCGCAGGTCTGGCGAGGCGGCTTAGTGGGTAAAGGAGCTTGCTGCACAAGCCTGGCAAACTGAGTTCAATCCCCAGAGCCCATGTAAGAGTGGAGAAGGAGAGAAGCAACTCCAGAATTGTGCTCTGACCTCCACATCCATGCTGTGGCCTGTGGACCTTCCCCCACAATAAAAACAACAAAAATAGGTATGGTGACACTTGGAGATGGAGGCAGGAGGATCAAAAGTTCAAAGCCAGCCTGGGCTACTTGAGACCCTGATTGAACAAAGGAAAGCAAAACAAAACAAAAATAAATAAAGTTAAAATGCTAAATTATCAATGTTGGAGAGCTGGCTCATTGGTTAAGAGCACTGGCTGCTCTTGTAAAGGACCTGGGTTTGGTTCCCAGCACCCACATGGTGGTTAACAATCATCTGTAACTCCAGTTCCAGGGGATCCAGCCCCCTCTTCTGGCCTCCGTGGGCTCCTAAGTGCACACCCCCCAACAGAGACAACAAAAAATAAAAGTAGAGAGATGGCGCAGCAGTAAAGATCATGCGGCTCTTAACAGAGGACCTGGGTTTGGTTCCCAGCACCCACATGATGACTAATAGCAGTTCTGAACTCCAGTTCCAAGGGGCTCTGATGCCCTCTTCTGACCTCTGCGGGTATTGCATGACACAGGTGCACTTACATGCAAGCAATACACACAACATAAAATAAAAATAATAGCTGGGCAGGGGTGGCTAATGCCTTTAATCCCAGCACTGGGAGGCAGAGGCAGGCGAATCTCTGTGAGTTCAAGGCCAGCCTGGTCTACATAGTGAGTTCCAGGACAGCTGGGGCTACAGAGAGACCCTGTCTCAAAAAGATCTCCCCCCCAAATAATAATAAATAAAATATAAAAATAAATAAAAATTAAATTATCAAGGTGTGGTGGTGCACACGCGTCATCAGAAATTCGAGATCAGCCTGGGCTACATGAGATCTTAATTCAAAAACAAATACCAAGGGACTTGCCACCAAACCTGACATCCTGAGTTCTATCCCCATGTGGTGGAAGGAGAGAACTGATTCAACAAAGTTGTCCTCTGGGGCACATGCACACACTCACAGTCACACAAAATAAAACGAGTAAAAATGCTACAAAATTATATAAAAAGAAAAAAAAACAAATAATAATAATAACAATAAGCTATTCGGGAAGCTAAGGCTGGAAGACAGCTAGGGGTTGAAGTCTACGCAGTGAGCTCAACAGACAGGGCTTTAGAGGGAGATTCTACCTCGACAAATAAAATAAAATGGGAGAAATAGAACTTAAAAACTAAAGCAAATAAAAATATTGGAGAACTATGGCTTTTTCCCCACATTGAAAGGAAAAAAAGCTCCGCGGGGGAATCTGGACTTTTTCCCTCGGTCCCCGCCGCGGACCCGGGGTGGGGGCGGGGAAGCGGCCGGCGCATGCGCGGTGCCTGGAGGCCGGCCCAGCCCCGGGCCGAGTGGTGCGCCGCGCGGTTCCCTCGGCTCCCGGCCCCTCCGCCGCCCCCGGCCCGGCCCCGCCGACCTCCCCGCGGTCCGCGCACCCCCCGCTCCTACCTGTGGGCCCCGCGCCCAGGGAGGCAGGCAGAGCGGGGACCGGTGACAGGAAAGTCCCCGGCTCCTTCCTGTGCGGCCCCTCTGCTTCCTGAGCCGCTGTCATTTACCGAAAGTCAGAGCCCTGTGCAGGGCGGGGGCGGGGAGGCCCCAGGGTGGAAGATTCCAGAAGCCTTTGCTGCTCTGGCCGCCCTGTTCACAGTTGGGACCTCAGAAGAAGGGGTCGAGCGGAGGAGACTCTGGGGACCCGGGCAGGCAGGCCGTGGGCGCACAGACCGCGCGTGGGTCGGCACCTGTAACTCCTAGACCAGACACATTTCTCTCTTGCATCCATTTCCACGGTCGGGTTGGAACCCTGTAACCTTGTAATGGACATTCTTTGAACAGTAACACTGAGAAAGTGCCAGGCATGATGGCGCACGCCTTTAGTCCCAGCACTTGGAGGCAGAGGCAGGCGGATCTCTGTAAGTTCGAGGCCAGCCTGGTGTATATAGCGAGTTCCAGGACAGCTGGAACTACAGGGAGACCCTGTCTCAAAGACCAAAAAAAAAAAAAAAAAAAAAAAAACCCACTGGGAAAATGGGGAAAGGAATCTAACAACCTTCAAAGGTGGGGCTTGAGAGCCACAAAAAAATCCTCCATGAACGTATTGTATAAAACTGAGAGGGGCTTCCTTTAACAACTCACACTCATGCCTGGGTGTGCCTTATACGTTCGTCAAACACCTCTCTTTCTATAAATGCCTGATGCTCAGCAGGTAAAGGAGTTTGCCCCCAAGCCTGACTACCAGCTTCCAATCCCTGGGACCCATATGCACAGCGTGGAGAGAGGACTCCGGCTGCCCAGGCGAGGGCGGGAAGCCGGCCTCCATCCTGTCTCAGCTGGCATACTCAGACTCTTAACAAACTCCAGACTGCTTGTGGCCTGGGCCCTGGGCTTCAATTTACCCATCTGTTGCTAGTGTGGCTGTGGTACCAGGAGGAAGGCGTTGTGCACCCGAGGGGGGGTGGGGGTAGGGAGCTGCATGTGGCCTGTGCAGAGGGAGACAGTTGTTCTGAAGCACACCAAGTTCTCCTCTCAGATGTCTGGTCCTGAAACTAGGATACATGCTTCCTGCCTTTCCCTGCATCAGCAGCACCAGCAGAACTGGCTGTGTCTCTCCAGGCTGGGGGTGGGGGCGGGGGGTGACACCACACAGACTGACCAGATGAGCTGAGGTGACAGCAGGAGTGCTGAAGAGAATGAGGTGTGAGGTACAGGGTTGACAGTGCAGACCAAGAAGGGCTAACACAACTCAGCCTGGAGAGGGGGCTAGACATCTGACTTCGGCCAAGGGCACTGACCTGGCATGCATAATGTCCTGGGTTTTATCCCCTACATTCCAAAATACCTCTTGACACTGTGTGCCTCAGTTTCCCCCATAGGAATGGGAGCATAGCAAAGCCATCTTGCTGTTTTGCAGGAGCTATTTTGAGTGAAAGCCTGGAAACTCTGAGAGTCACAGGTCTCATGTTCTCAAGAGCTCCATTTCTCACTGTTTTTACATTTTTAATTAAGTATGAGCTGTAAGTAAGGCTGAGGTGAGGCCATCACTTCGCAGTGGAGGGCTGAGGCCACCTGCAGTGTTGGTCTCTCCCTGGAAGTCCACGTCTCCTGATTCCTTTGCTTCCCTTTCATAGGCTTCTCCACAAATGCCGCTAAGCTTCACGTCTTTTGGACTTTGAAATGAGAACTGGCATCAAACGTTCATATTGTATGTGTGTCTTTCTTTTTTTGTTTGTTTTTTTTTTGTTTTGTTTTTTGAGACAGGGTCTTGTTAAGTACGCCAGACTGGCTGGGCTTAAACTTGCAACACTCCTCCTGCCTCAGACTCCTGAATTCTGGGATTATAGCATGTGCCATCGTGCTTCACTGTGCCACTATGGCAGCTGCTGCTCTTCCTCCTCTTCCCAGCTATGTCTGTGTGGAGGCCAGAGGACACTGGTGTCCTGCTCTATCATGGTCTGTCTTATTCCCTTGAGATGCTCACTGGAGCTGGTCAGCAAGTCCCAGGAACTCTTCTGTCTTCCTAACACCCCCAATATGGGGGTTACACGTGAGCACCTACCTACATCTAGCTTTTCTGTATGGCTTCTGGAAAGCGCTAGCTCAGTCTTCATGTTTGCACAGCAAGTGCTCTTAGCCTCTGAGCCACGCCCCTAGACCCTCACTGGGGAATTGTAAGCAGGGGCTCTACCTCTGAGCCACACACCAGCCCCTCACTGGGGGAGTCTAGGCAGGGCCTCTACCTCTGAGCAGGCTCCCATTCCAGGCACACCCTACATCCTGCATTGCTGGGACAGGGACACTGTAGGCTTAGCCTGGTGTGATACTTAGCACACAGATTTTCTGGACCCACCAGGAAGGGCCCCATAGGTTGTATGAATGGTGGTGAATGTAACAGAGTTGGGATCAGGGCCCAACCACACAGAGAGAAAGACCTCTAGAGTCTGCAGAGATGGACCATTCAGCTCTGAATCTGGGCATGGTGACCACGGGCCTGTCATCTCAGCTATTCAGGAAGACAAATGCAAGAGGGTCACAAGTTCAAGGCCTCCTGGGAAGTTTAACTGTGTCAAAAATAAAAGGTGACAGCCGGGCGGGCATGGTGTTGCATGCCTTTAGTCCCAGCACTCAGGAGGCAGAAGTGGGAGGATCTCCGTGAACCTGGTCTACCTAGTGACCTCCAAGCCACCTGGGGCTCCCAGGAGACCCTGTCTCAAAGAGACCAAAAATAAATAAATAAAATAAAAATAAAATGTGACGTGGATCCTACACAGACACATAAAATCTTATGTGTCTGTAGGACATGAAAGTAGAGGATAACCTGGCTGGAAACAAAGGGGACTAAGAGGAGGGGAGGTGAGGACAGAAGGTGCAGGTATGAAGAAGAGCTGCTTCCATGTGTGATGTAGAGTTGCAACCTAAAAGAACAAAAGTACCAGGGCTGGGGCGGG
>NW_008360309.1:1692077-1698617 GCF_000622305.1 Nannospalax galili
AGATGAGGGGAGAGGAGGAGAAAGAGGGTCAGGGATTGGGAGGAGGGTGGTAGCGTGGTTGTAGGAGGATGCAACCAAAAAGAGGAGAGGGGCGGGGGGGGGGGGGGGGTGGGGGGGGGGGGAAGGACTTGAGTTCCTTCTCTGGAACCTACATAAAAAGCTGTCCATCATCACTGGGAAAACCAACACAGGAGGATCCCTGGGGCTCGCTGGCCAGCCAGCCTAGCCAAATCTGTGAGCTCTAGGTTCAGTGTAGGACCCTGCCTGTCCCCCCAGAGAAGGTGAACTGCACCTGAGGAACACCACCCAAAGCTGTCCTCTGGTCTCCAGGTACAGAGGCACACACAGGATCTCTGAGTTCAAGGCCAGCTCACTGGGAAAACCAACACAGGAGGATCCCTGGGGCTCGCTGGCCAGCCAGCCTAGCCAAATCTGTGAGCTCTAGGTTCAGTGTAGGACCCTGCCTGTCCCCCCAGAGAAGGTGAACTGCACCTGAGGAACACCACCCAAAGCTGTCCTCTGGTCTCCAGGTACAGAGGCACACACAGGATCTCTGAGTTCAAGGCCAGCCTGGTCAACACAGTGAGTTCCAGGCCAAGGAGACCTTGACTCAAAAAAACCTAAATAAACAAGCCAAGCCTGGTAACATCACTTCAGTCCCTGGAACCCACATGATGGAAGAAGAGGACCCTAACCCCAAACTGTTCTTTGACCTCCACAGAGGCATTGTGGTTTCTGGGTGTCCCACCTCCATAAAAATAAATAGAAATTTTGGGGGGATCTTTTGAGACAGGGTCTCCTGTAGCTCCAGTTGGCCTGGAACTCAGTATGTAGACCAGGCTGGCCTTGAATTCACTCTGAGATCCACCTGCCTCTGCCTCTCGAGTGCTGGCATTAAAGGAAAATGCAGTTTTTAAAGAAAAAAAAAAAGGTGGTATGCCAGTTGAGGTGGCCCACACTTTTAGTCCCAGCACTCAGGAAGGGAGAGGCAGGCAAATCTCTGTGAGTTCAAGGCCAACCTGTTCTACATAGGTCAGCCAGGACTACATAGTGAGACCCTTTTGACCACCCCCCCTCCCCGCCCCCATTAGAGCTGTATAAAGGGGGCTGGAGATGGCTCAGCGATTAAGAGAATTGGCTGTTGTGCTCCATAGCTTTAGTGTCAACTTGACACACCTGGGTTGAGGGAGCCTCAGTTGGGGAATTGCCTCTATTGGACTGGCCTGTGGCCATGTCTGAAGGGCATCTTCTTGATGAGTGATGTGGGAGCCCACTAGGGGTAGTGCCATCCCTGGGCAGGTGGGCCTGTGTTGCATAAGAAAGCAGGCTCAGTAGGGGCCAGAGGAGCAAGCCAGTAAGCAACATTCCTCCATGGCCTGTGCTCCAGCTCCTGCTTCCAGGTTTCTGCCCTGAGTTCCTACCTTGGGCTCCCTGATGAATTGCGACCTGGGAGTTGTAAGCTGAATAAACCCTTTCCTCCCCAAGTTGTTATTAGTCAGAGTGTTTTGTCACAGCACTGAAGAAACAGGCTAGGACAGCTGTGTTCAGTTCCCAGCACCGACATGGCAGTTAACAACCTTCCTTAACCCCAGTTCCAGGGGATCTGACACCTTCTGGTCTCCATGGACACTGCATGACAGCAGTGCATGGACATACTTACAGACAAGACACTCTGGCACATTAAAAAAAAAAAAAGCTGGGGATGTGAGCCAATGATTGACCTAGTAACTGGGAGAGAGTGTCAGCGATGGGATAAAACAAAAATAAAACAAAAAGCCGGGTGTGGGGGGACGCAGAAGAACCAATGCTGGGGAAAACCGAGAAGGCTTCTTGGAGGAAGGTGTCTGGAGACTGGGCATTGATGGATGAACAGTTTTACGTTTCCCTGGCTCAGTGCAGAAAAAGCCACACAGGCTTGGAGAGAGCCAAGAAACCTGAAGACCTAAGCAGGAGGCAACAGGAACCAAGAAACCAGGAAAGCCGAGGGGGCGGGGATGTAAGAGAGGCTGCCGGAGTATCCCCGAGCTCCGCGGTGCGGGTCTCTTTAAGGGACCCAACTCTGGTCCCGCCCCGTCACGCGTCCGCGGCTCCGCCCGCGCCACAGCGTCAGCGGCGCGTCAGGCGCTGTCCGCGCCCCGGTGCTGAAGCACCATGGCTGCCGACGGCCGCTACGCGGAGTGAGCTGAGCCCGGCGCTAACTGCACCGGCCCGCGGCCGCCGAAACCATGTCTCTCCTGTGTGTGGGAGGTAGGAGTCTCGTGGACGCGGGGTGCGCGCGGGGATCGCGTTGGCTCAGGGGCACCGGGGAGGGCACCCCTACCGGGGGTACCGTGAACACGCGTGGGTCGGATCTGGGGGCGTCTTGGCGGCTGCCGACGGGACGTTCGTATACGCATGGAAACCAGGTGCTCGGTGCAGAGACAGTCCACACTGGGGCGCGGGTGTGGATGGGTGGTTAGGCGAACCCTGCGGGTGCGGGGATGGGGCTGCAGGGCCCATAGGCACGGGAGTCTCCGGTCCTGGGATGGAGTGGGGGCCTGTCGGGGTCTCCAGCCCCGGGAATGAGGTGTGGGCACTGTGTGCGGCTCCGGCCTGGTTACTATCGCGTGGGGAGGACAGGGCACAGCTGGGGAGCCCCTCCTGTCCGGCACGACGTCTCCAGTGTTCCCCCCAAACCATCCAGCCGGTCTCTCGTAGCTCTGCCCCTCCGCACTTCACCCACTTTGGGCTGGAGGGAGGGAAGGAGACATGGAGGGGAGCAGCTATTTTGGGGCCAAAACGCCATCTGCACCGAGGCCCACGCCCAGGCCCACGTTTTACGGTGGGGGAAGGGAAGGGAAGTAACAGCGGAGTGTGACCCTGTACCCCTGCAGCCCCTGGTTCCCCACGCGCTGCCAGCTGGGCGCTCCTGCGGGAGAATAGGGGCGCGGGAGACCTCCGGGTCTAGGAGACCTTGGACGGCAGGATGGTTGTGTGAGGTTGAGGCCTAGAGAGATCTTCAGGGTTGGGGGCCGCCCTCGTCCTGATCCCTCCAACACCTGCAAGCTGGGTGAGGGAAGCTGGGGCCCCCATGTAACCCAAACCCCAAGCTACGGGAGACCTTGGACGCCTGAACTCTGCGGCTGCTTGGACCCCGCAGCCCCCCTCCTCGCCCCACCCCCGCTGCTCCATTCACAAACCCGGCCCAGCCAGCCCGCGCCCTATCCTGCGTGAACGCGGGTGTTCTTAAAGGCACAGGAGCCCCTTTTCTTGGAGCCAGCTGAGGAAAGGGCCGGGAACAGACCAGGTCACTGTGGCAGCTGTGGCCTCCAGGACAGGGAAGTCAGCGGGGCTGAGTGAAGGGGACCCTCTGGTCAGCTTCACAGACAGGCCGGAACCCCTCCTTGCACCCTGCACCCACAGCACCACCATCCTCCCAGCCGGCCTCGCGTGGGGGGCGGGGGGGGGACTTCGCTCTGAACTCTGACGCAAACCGGAGGCCCCGCTGCGGGGGCGGTGCTAGGGGAGGGCAGGGAGCCCAGAAAACCAGGCCTGGGGCGACGTTTGTAGTGGATTCGCAGATTCCACGGTGCCGGGGAGTCGCAGGCCCGGTGGAGAGGCCGAGGGAGAGTGGGAGAATACGGGGTGGGGGGGATCCAGAAGGACAAGGAGGGAGGAGAGGGGTTGGGCCTGAGTGGAACCGGACCCTGAAGGGCCTGGGGTCCCCCTGGCCTTGGAGGATACAAGCTCCACTCCCTGAAGACACAAGTCTAGAAAAGCCCACAGGAAGCTAATACGTCTCCAGAATATACACACAGAGGCTGTGGTGGTGCACACCTGTAATCCCAGCTCTCAGGAGGCAGAGGCAGGCAGACTTCTGTGAGTTCAGGCCAGCTGGGGCTACATGGTCTCAACAAACAAAAAAGGTGAAAAAGAAAAAAGACTGTACCCAGAGAGGCTGTTGCTCAGTTGGTAGGTTCTTGGATGCTCAGTGGCAGAGTGCTTGGCTATCATGTACCATCCCCAGCGCACCATAAACCAGGTATATGGTACGCACCTTTGATCCTAGGACTCAGGAAGATCAGGAGTTGGGAGGTCATCCTTTGCTGTACAATGAGTTCCGGGCAGCCTGGGCCACATGAGAACCTGTTATACATTCACAAATAATAGATGGAAAGGAAGAGTACTTCCCAACTCAACAGACATATCTGTGTGTAGCTGGTGAGTCCCAGATCTCCTGAGGTACCTTGTCCACACAGAAGCACACACAAGCCCTTCTGTAGACCATGACACTCACCTGGACCTTCTGATTGCAAGAAAGGAAAGGGTATGGCTCCATGTGGAGGTCAAAGGACAATTTTTGAGTCTGTTCTCTCCTTCTACTATGTGGGTCCCAGCACTGAGTGTCTCCCAGTCCCCCCCTTTTTTCTTTAAAAAAAATTTTTTTGAGACAGGGTATGTATGTAGCATTAGTTATGTAGCTCAGGCTAACCTCAGATTCACAGAGATCCACCTGACTCTGCCCCATGAATGCTGGGATTAAAGGCATGCACCACCATGCTCAACCCTTTTTAATTTTATTTTTTTAGATTTAATTAAGGGGCTAGAGAGATGATTGAGCAGTTGAGTGCTTTCTGCTCCTCTAGAGGACCAGAGGTTAGTTTCCAGCACCTACACTGGGTGGCTCATTACCATCTACAACTCCAGCTCTAGGGGATCCAGTGCCCTCTTCTGGCCTCCACAGGCACCTGCACACACATGCAAGAACACACGTATACATAAATAAAAGCTTTAAAAAAGATGTGTGTGTGTGTGGCACATGCATTTGATTATTTGATTTCCCACAAAGGCCAGAAGATAGCATCTTGGAGCTGGAGTTGTAGGAGATTATGGACTGCATGTGTGGGTGCTGGGAGCCAACAGGTGCAGGTCCTCTGGAGAGCAACAAGGGTTCTCACCACTGAGCATCTCTCCAACTCCCTTTACTTTTTTGTTAGTGTTTTTTGTTGTTTTGGTCTGGTGCTGTTTTGAGACAAGGTCTCCCTAGAGCCCCAGCTGTCCTGGAACTCACTAAGTAACCAGGCTGGCCTCTATCTGTGATTAAAGGCAAGCTCCACCACGCCCCGCCCCTCCTTTATTTTTTTGAGGAAGGGTCTCAAAGAGCCCAGCCTGGCCTTCGCCTCCATATGTAGCAGAGGCTGGCTCTGAACTCCTGATTTTCCTACCTTCACTTCAGGGCTGTGACCACGACCAATTTCTCAAGGGCTCCATAAGTATTTGATGAACAAGATGAACATACCAGGATGCAAGCACATGTGTGCATGCATGTCTGTGCACCCACATGGGTTTGTGTGTGAATTTCCCTCACAACTTTGAATAGTCTCAGCCTTTGACAGGCTCTGAGGGAAGATCTCCAAGTGGTTCCCCGTGTTGTCACTATAGCAACCCACACTATAGATGAGGAAACGGAGGTTCAGAGAGGTCCAATCACTAGTCTGTCGTCAGAGCAAGAGAGGAGCTGAATTGTGGCTTGGAGGGAGGTCCGGCCGCTCAAAAGCATCGGAGTTGAGAGGCGTCTGAGGTCCTTCCACTGGCTGAGAACGGTGGCCTCCCAAGCCTTTTTCTCCTCCTGGCGGGTTCTTTCCTCCTTTCCCAGAAGCCTTTGCAAAGCTCCTTATCCTTAGCTGCTCCGCTCCTAGGTCTGCTGTCTCCCGTTTCCTGCAGGTTACTGTGCAATGAGCCACTTCCCGGCTTGGTCCCTCCTGGGCGCACAGCCGGGGCCTCGGGTGCACGGCCCGGGTCTACCTTCAAAGTCTGGGGCCAGGCCCCCCCGCGAGGTGTTTGCAGAGCCCCAGCTGGCCTCCCCCGGCCAGAGCCACACTGGGACACGCTGGAGGCCTTGCACTGAGGTGGGACACCTTGCAGAGGCTCCCTAGTGCGGTTCTCTAGCCCACCCTCCCATCCCCCCAAGCCGCCCAGCCCGAGACCAGTGTCCGCCAGACCGGAGTCGCCTTCAGTCAGTCCGAGGGTAGGGCTGGGGACGGATGGCCGCCGGGGACTGAAAATGGTGTGGGTGCCGCCGACGACCGTGGCGGCGCCGCCAGCTCCCCCCACTGCTGGGGTTCCGGGACCTGAGTTCCCAGCACCGGCCCGCGATATAAATAGCTCCGCGGAAGGAAGGCGCTTCCGCCGTCGCTGACCCCACCGCGGTGCCGCGTCACATCTCGCCACATCCCAGCGCCGCGGTGGGGTCAGCGGACCGCTTCCTCCCACGGAACCTGCACGCACCCAGAGCTCCCCCGACACCCCCTGACCAGGCTCCCCTCCCCATATACCCCTCCCCCAGACACCGCACGCCTCCCTCCAGATACTTCTCCCCCTGAAACCTCTATCCCTAGACATCCCTACCCCCAGACACCCCTCCCCCTCGCACCACAGGACCCTTTCCTCCACACACCCTGACCTCTCCCTCCAGACATCACCCCTTCCCCCACCAACCCCTTCCCCCCAGACACCCAGACCCTTCCACCCCAACACTCCATCCCTCCCTTCCAGACCCCC
>NW_008360309.1:1698817-1756421 GCF_000622305.1 Nannospalax galili
ATGCCCCTCCCCCACCTCCTCAGCCCCCCCATCCGGCAGCCCCTTCCTCACAGGGTCCTCCCCCTCCGCAGACCTTCCGGGAGCTTCCTTCCCAAGCAGCCTTGAGTGGCCTCCTTCCCCCTTAACCAAACACCTGGGGGTGGAGGGGTGAGCCCCCCCAGTTGTCAGAGGGGTCTTGAGGACCCCAAAAGAACCCACCTCCAGACATGAAAACTGCATTGGCAGGGGCTGCGACTGGGGCGGGGCACGACACAGAGGGGCGGCAGAGGGAGAAGGTGGAGAGGGGGAAGTGGGGGATGAGGAAAGAAAGGAGGGACTGAGGAGGAGATGGGGAGACCCCTTGAGAAAAGGAAAGGGGGGGAGGGAGGAGGGAGGAAGACAGCAAGGGAGGGTGTAGAAAAGCCAGGATAAAGCAGGAGACAGGTGGAGGCTCAGAAAAGGGCCCTTGCTAGCCTGGGGTCACAGCAGGGGCATTGAACCCAGCTCCTCTCTTCTCCAGGCTGAGCCAGTGCTCCTGCCCCCAATGTGAAGGGTTCATTCATGCTCCACACCCCAACCCACCCCCAGTTGGTGGGTGTGAAAGCAAACTATTTTATATGTATTTATTTATTTATTTTTATTTTTTTGGTCTTTTTGAGACAGAGTCTCCCTGTAGCCCCAGCTGTCCTGGAACTCACTATGTAGACCAGGCTGGCCTTGAACTCACAGAGATCCGCCTGCCTCTGCCTCTGGAGTGCTGGGATTAAAGGCATGTGCCACCACACCTGGCTATATGTATTTATTTTTATTTTATGTGTATGAACGTTTTGCCTGCATGTATGTAAGTGCACCATGTACATGCAATGCCCACAGAGGCCAGAAGAGGGTGTTGGATCCCCCGGAACTGGAGTTACTGACTGTTGTTAGCCACAATGTATGTGCTTGTTACCAACCCCAGGTCCTCTGCAAGAGCAGCCAGAGCTCTTCACTGCTGAGCCAGGTCTCTAGTCTGGCAATAGCAAACTTTTTCTGATTTTTTTTTTTTTTTTTGAGACAAGTCTCACTATGTATGTTAGATTTAGGAGGTGGGAAAAAGGAAGGAGTTTAAAGTTTAGAAATAAGAACCAGAGCCAGGTCGCAAGGAATGTGCTCCCTGGATTCAGGAAGCCAGCAAAGAGCTGATAAAAGCTGTTCCTTGAGGAATGATTATCTGCGCTCTAAACAGGGAGCAATCTGGTCTTATATAGGAACTCTGCTGCACACAGCTGCAAGAGTTAACTCCATCCCAGGGTCTGGTGTCCTTGAGGGTCTCTTTTCTCAGACAGGCAGGTGAGTTATCTATAGCACTAAAGGAGACAGGTGGGCTCCACAGTCTCTCAGTCCAGGGAGTGGCCAGTTGATAAGGCTTGAGTAAGGCCGCACTTGAGCAAGGCCCGGCTGTCAATTTAGGGCCAGTTACACACTAAAGGATTTATGGCTTTCCCTAATGAGGTTCCTGGCTCTTCTGCAATTCACAAATTCTATCAAAGTAACCCTGGCTGGCTATCTCACTATGTAGACCAGGCTGGCCTTGATCTCATAGACCTCATGCCTCTGCCTCTTTGAGTGCTGGGGTTAAAGGCCTGTTAAAGGCCACCAGGCCCAGCCTGATACAAAATTTATTGGCATTTAAAATGTGGGTTTTTCATTGAGGAGGTTGTCATTGCAAAGGAAAGAACACCTGTGTGTATGTCCTAGTTTGTTTCTTCATTGCTGTGACAAAACACTCTGACCACTACCAACTTGGGGAAGAAAGGGTTTGCCTTACACCTCCCAGGTCATAATTCATCAGGGAGCCCAAGGTAGGAACTCAGGGCAGGAACCTGGAGGCAGGAGCTGGAGCACAGGCCATGGAGGAACGCTGCTTACTGGCTTGCTCCCCTGGCCCCTGCTCAGCCTGCAACACAGGCCCACCTGCCCAGGGGTGACACCACCCACAGTGGGCTGGGCCCTCCCACATCACTCTTCAAGAAGATGCCCTTCAGACATGGCCACAGGCCAGTCCAATAGAGGAAATTCCCCAACTGAGGCTCCCTCAACCCAGGTGTGTCAAGTTGAACTAAAGCTATCCAGCACAGTGTACAAGCCTGTCCCACATAAACTGTCCCCAGTGTCACCAGAAGCTGGCTGTGTTGACATCTGGGTGCAAGGGCAGTACTGGGGAACACAAGGGGAGGGAGCACAAGACAGCACTGAGGGTTTTGTGGGGTTTTTTGTCTTTTTGAGACAGGGTCTCGACAGTGCTGAGGTTTTAAAGCATCTGATTTTAGTTGCTTTGGGTTTGGTCAAATGGGCATATGTTGCCTACACAGATCTAGTGGGTAATTTGGAGAGGCTACCGGAGAGGGAGAAGCAGGAGGGGATTCCCCCACAATCCCTGGTCCCACTTTGGAGTTTGGAGCCCCAAGCTGAAGGTGCATTTGGTTAGACTGAGGTGTTAACTGAGGCAGGGGCCACCCACCCTCCTGGGCACTGAAGGCTGTCCCCTTGTCCTCTGCCCTCCACCTCCTGGCCATCCTTGAGGACCTCTGGGGGGAGTGTTTGTTGTGCCACCTGCTCAGTTTTGACTTTGCTTGAGTTGGGGTGAAGGAACCTCAGGGAGCTTGGGAGGGATGGGGAGCAGCACCCTTGGGCCACATGCCTTCTGCTCTGGGTCTATCTGATCGCCTCTTCTTTCTCCTCCTCCTCTTCTTCCTCCTCTTCCTCCTCCTCTTTTTCTCTGACTCTGAGGGCCTCTTATGCTCCTAATTAATCTCTCTCTCTCTCTCTCTCTCTCTCTCTCTCTCTCTCTCCCCCTCTCTCTTTCTCTCTGTCTGAGCGTCTCTTTCGCGCTTCTTAACTCTCTCTCTCTCTCTCTCTCTCTCTCTCTCTCTCTCTGTCTCTCTCTCTCCTCTCTTGCTTCTCCCCATCCCCTCCCGGCTCTCCCCCACCCTCTTTCTCTCTCCACAGTCAAAAAAGCCAAGTTTGACGGTGCCCAAGGTAAGCTCCCTGTCCTCCTGGCTGTCCTATGCTGTCACTGTTGTCCTGTCTGTCCTTGTTTGGTCTCCTGGTCTCAGCACCTGCTGTGCATGTGGAGAGTGTGGGTTCAGCTGGGGAGGGCCTAGTTTAGACTTTGTCAGCCTGTTGTCCCTAGCCAGGCTGGGGACACTGGCAGGGAGCAGACTGAGACCCATGGGAAACAGCTCCAGCCGCAGCATCTGTTGCTTTGAATTTTGAGGCAGGGTCTCACTGAACTCTCCATCCCTTCTGGCATGACTGGTATGTCCACCGTGCCCTGAGCCAATTGCATTCTCTTTGGGGCCTCAGCCTCCCCAGCTGAAATGCAAATCCATTAGAAATGCTATTTTTCCTGTTTAGTTTTTTAAAAATTATTACTGGTGGTTGTGGAGTCTGGGCCTGCTGCAGAACCCTTGGGTCCGAGTGAACATGCAGACCCAGGGAGAGGACAGCCTGGCCATCGCCCGCTCTCTGCCACAGAGAAATTCAACACGTACGTGACGCTGAAAGTGCAGAACGTGAAGAGCACCACCATTGCAGTGCGTGGCAGCCAGCCCAGCTGGGAGCAGGACTTCATGTTGTGAGTGCACCTAGAAGCCCCTCCCCCAGACCCCGCCCACACAGGCCCTACTTAGGAGCCTACCCAACAGACCCCGCCCCAGACAGCCCCGCCCCGTCAGGCCCCGCCCCCGAAAGGCCCCGCGCCAGAAGTCTCCTTCCGTACAGACCGTGCCCAAATGTGCTCCACACCCAAACAGCCCCACTCCAAGCAGGTCTTACCGCCATGCCCTGAGCAGACCTTGTCCCTTCCTACCATGCTTGCCAAATCCCCAGCCTGCCAAGCCCATACCCATTCCACCAGTCCCTGCCCATCCGTGCTGCCTGCTATGCCCCCAATGTCACACCCATTACAGGTTCAGGCCCCACCTCCAACGTGCTCACCACGTCTACCCACCTCTACCTACAGCCCCGCCCCGGTTCTCGCAGCCCCGCCCCCTCCGCCCTCCCCTTGGTACCCCAAACCCATGGGGAGGGGAATCCAATCTTTTTTTGTTTTTTTGGTCTTTTTGAGACAGGGTCTCCTTGTAGACCCAGCTGACCTGGAACTCACTATGTAGACCAGGCTGGCCTTGAACTCACAGAGATCCGCCTGCCTCTGCCTCCTGCCACCACAGCCCAGCTGGGGATCCAATCTTTTCTGCTCATTCGGGAAATGGCCTGCGTCCACCAGCCTCCCCTTCAACCTTCCGGTCTACTCTCCAGGCAGCTCTGGGGATATTTTAAAAACTGGAAATCAGCCGGGTGTGGTGGCACACGCCTTTACTCCCAGCACTCGGGAGGCAGAGGCAGGTGGATCTCTGTGAATTCAAGGCCAGCCTGGTCTACATAGTGAGTTCCAGGACAGCTGGGGCTACAGGGAGACCGTCTCAAAAAGACCAAAAACAAAGACAACAAAACAAAAACCCGGAAATCACTTGAGTTCCTGAACCCTCCCCCTCTCCTCAGTCCTGAATTTAGCACCTGCGGGCCCCCTTGCTGCTTCTGGGGACCTTCCCCTGACTTCTGCCACCTAGCTGCACCTCAGCACCCTGTCTTTCCCAAGCTTCACCAACAGATATTTTAGCTCTTTCTGTGGTTTTTCACGCTCTTCCCTCTGCTGTCAGACTCTGAGCCCTGGGAGGATGAAACCAGCTGGGGACTCAGTAGATACTCAACAAATATTTGTCAGATGAGTGAGATAAAGGCCTGGACCCTCCCACCAACCTGGAGCCACACAGGGCCACCATGATCCTGGCTACAATTTCTGGTCTTGGCTAATCTCTTCTTGTGTTATTGATTTTTTGAGACATGGTCTCATGTAGGCCAGGCTAGCCTCAAATTTGCTATATAGCTAGGGATGACCCTGAATTCCCAATCCTCCTGCCTCAGCCTCCTGAGTGCTGATATTACAAAGGTGTGTGTCAACATACCTGTCCCTTATCCTGTCTGTTATGTCCAGTGACCTGGGCTACATCCCATTCTAAGATTCCTCATTATTTCATTAAAATCAGTTGTGCCCACTGATGTGAGGGGGGCCCACCTACATAGGGTTGCTGTGATAATCCCCATTTTACAGATGAAGAAATAGAGGCCCAGAGATGTCAAGTCACCTGCTCAGTGTCACAGCACGACCATAGCTGGGATGAGGACCCAGGCATTTGTCAGCTCCCCAAAGAGATGCCCCAAGAGGATTCTGGCTGGGAGGCATCTGAGATGTGTCTCCCCGCCCCCCCAAGCACAGTCAGGGCCTGGTGGCCTGAGGAGGGCCAACAAGTTGGAAGAGCACAAACCGTACCTTCCGTTTGCTTCCCTCCCACCTGTGACTCTGGCTCCTTGTGGTATTCTGAGGTAGATGCATCTCCTGTGGCCTGTTTCTCCTTTGTAAAATGTGAATCAGGGTGTTGCCTTCAGAGCTCCTTTGGGCCTAGCTTTCAATTGCAATATGCTGTGTGTCTTCAGGCCTGTGTCTAGACCTCTCTGAGCCTCCTTATCTCCCTTCCATTGCCCTGATGACCCCCTCCCCCACGTCCTCCTCCCACAGTGAGATTAACCGCCTGGATTTGGGCCTGACTGTGGAGGTATGGAACAAGGGTCTCATCTGGGACACGATGGTGGGCACTGTGTGGATCCCACTGCGGACCATCCGCCAGTCCAATGAGGTGAGCGTCTGGTGAGGAAGGAGGAGGGCCTGAGGGAAGCCCAGGGGCTTGTGGCCAAAACAGTGAACCTTTGCCCTGTCTCCAGGCATTCAGGCACACCTGCGACTGTTAAAACACATCCCAAACTGCCAGGGCCTAGGCAGATTCCTCCTGTTGCACCACCTAGCTCCTCATTTTTAATGGAGAGATGAAGAGACCAAGGGTCAGGGTGGACCACAGATGCTCATGGGGCTCTTGTGCCTGAACCAGGGGGCAGGCTCATTCTCTTTGGAAGGTTCCTCCTGGTTGGTGATGGGATTGGGTCTTCTGTCGGGAGCCCGAGCCCTGAAGGTCCTCGTCTGCAAAGTCAGGACAGAACCTTTGCCACATGGTGAAGGGTGAGATGGGGTGGGGACCCTCAAGAGATGCTAGCATTGCAGCCAGGTTTGCGCCATGAGCGCCCTGAGCCCTGACCCTGCCTTCCCCATGCCCAGGAGGGCCCTGGAGAGTGGCTGACACTGGACTCTCAGGCCATCATGGCCGATAGTGAGATCTGTGGGACTAAGGACCCCACCTTCCACCGCATCCTGTTGGACACACGCTTCGAACTGCCCTTAGGTGAGTCCTGAAGCCTCTCCAGCCCTGGAGCCCCAGCACCCACTCATGGTCCCACTACAGGCCAGTGGCCTCTGAACATATTACCCCCCCCACACACAAACACACTGACTTTCTGCCCTCTCTACTCCCCACCCATCCTTGGGTCTCCCAGGTGGCTCCATATACCACCCAGCTCTGGGACTGTGGGAGGGAGGCAGGGGTCCCCAGGTTCCCATGTGTGGCTCTGATTGCAGATATCCCTGAGGAGGAGGCACGCTACTGGGCCAAGAAGCTGGAGCAGCTGAATGCCATGCGTGACCAGGACGAGGTATGTGCACAGCCTCTGTTCCATGCTCTGCTTGCCGTTCCTGGCAACAGGGCTCCTGGGGGTGCATAGGGTCCACTGTCATAGCAGCTATGGGGGATCCCAGCCACCTGCCCTAACCTCTGTGGGAACACATGCTGGAATGTCCCCTGCCCTGCCATCCCAGCCTCGGGCCTAGTCTCCACGCTGTGGGGAATGTCAGTCCACAGCGGGACCCATGTAGTCCCCACACAGTCCTGGAGTAGGTTGGGAGGAGGGGATAGAAAATAGGGAGCCATGCTGTCACCTGCCACTCACCAGGGTATCTGTGTCTTTCCTGTCTCTGTCTCTCGTCTCTGTTTGTCTCTTTGTATCACTGTCTCTCTCTGTCTCTGTGAGTCTGTCTTTGTCTCTCTCCTGATTCTGTCTCTGCTATCTGTGTCTCTCTGTCTCTCGCTATGTCTCATGTCTCTCTCCTGTCTGTGTTTCTCTCCGATCTCTCCATCTCTCTCCCCGGACACACAAAGTCGGATGTAGTGGGCTGAGCATGCTCAGCACAGTGACACCTGTCCACACTGTCCCTTGAGCTTCATCCACTCTTCCTACAGTATAGTGGGCTGAGCATGCTCAGTGTGGTCCCTGCTGTCCCCTGAGCTGTGTCCCCTCCTTCCCACAGTACTCATTCCAGGACGAGCCAGACAAGCCACTGCCGGTCCCCAGCAGCCAGTGCTGTGAGTGTCTCTTGCACCGGGTCCCATGACTGTCCCATCCAGTGGGTCCTGGCTAAGGGGCGGAGCAGCCGCAAGTGGCTGGAAGCACATAGAAAGAAACCAAGTGAGGTGTGGGGCCCAAGTCTTGTCTTGCAGAGTGTCCCTCATGCTGCAATGGACCCCTGACATCCCTTAACTGTAGGGACCACCAGGACACATAGACACACCACTGTGGACCCCATGGGGCCCTGGAACTTACAGGGCTACCTACACTCAGGCGGCCTGTGTCAGAGAGAGTAGTCAACAACCCCATATTGCCAGATGGCTTGGCAGTATGATTATTTTGTTAGATTAAAAAAACACTGAGAGCTGGGCATGGTGGCGCACGCCTTTAATCCCAGCACTCAGGAGGCAGAGGCAGGTGGATCTCTGTGAGTTCGAGGCCAGCCTGGTCTCCACGGTGAATCCAGGACAGCTGGGGCTACAGAGAGACCCTGTCTCAAAAAGACCAAAAAGAAAAACAAACAAACAAAAAACCCCAAAAAATAAAAGAAGAAAAAAAACCCCACTGAGACCTGGACATGGTAGCACAACACACCCTTTTAGTCCCAGCACTCAGGAGGCAGAGGCAGGCAGATCTCATATCTGGTTCCAGGCTAGCTAGGGCTACAAGGAGACCCTGTCTCAAAATTAGTCACTCATTCAATCCTGAGGCCCAAGGGCAGGGCTGGAGCCCCAGGACCAAGGAGCCCCAGCATACCATGCCTACTGTTGCTGTCCAGAGACACTGGACGGGGGGGTCTCCTCTGTGGCTCAGCCTGGCCTTGAGGTTCCAGGCTCAGGCAGTTCTGCCTCTGCCTCCCCCATCACGACCGCCCCGCTTCCTCAGTCCCTGAACATCCAGATACATCAGAGCCCTGCACCACAGTGTGCCCTCCTCACTCTGGGAGTCCTCTACAGTCATGCAGAGTCCACGACTACCATCCACGTTGCCCCGTTATTCCAGCCTGCTTCATCTGCCCCCCATGTCCCCTGTCCCTGTGTTCTCCCCCCCTCCACCCACCCCCGTGCCCAGGAGTGTGGGGCTGGAGGGTGCAGGTAGGGAGTCATGTTGGGGACAGGGCCAGACAAGGTAGGGGCAGGAGGGAGAACAGAGAACCTCTGGGCAGGCGAACTGAGGCAAACTTGAATTGGGATCTGAACACCACCATCCAGTGCTGACCTCTAGGTACCCCTCAGGGTGCTTTGTCACCCCTGTTGCACAAAATAGGCAGCCAAGGGTCAGACAAGGTTGAATTGTGACCCTGGGACCACCTTTGAGATTGGTTGCTAGGGAGTGAAGGAGGACAATGTTATGTTTCTGGCCCTGTGGCTCCAAGGCTGTGTGGCTTCAGACTGCTCACTCACCCTCTCTGAACCTTAAAAAAGAAAGCAAATGGGGCTGGAGAGATGGCTCAGTGGTTAAGAGCACAAGCTGCTCTTGCAGAGGACCTGGGTTTGGTTCCCAGCACTCACACTGGGTGGATCACAACTCTTCAGGCCTCTGTGGGCAACACACACACACACACACACACACACACACACACACACACACTACATAATTCATAAAACAGTTTTGAATGATGGATTTTTATTTGTTTTTTTAAGACAGGGTCTCCCTGTAGCCTCAGCTGACCTGGAACTTGCCATGGCCTCAAACTTAATAGATCTGCCTGCCTCTGCCTTCCGAGTGCTGGGAGTAAAAGCATGCACTGACACACCCGGCTGATTTATTTATTTACTTACTTATTTATTTATTTATTATTTACTTTTTGAGACAGGGTCTCTCTGTAGCCCCAGCTGGCCTGGAACTCACTATGTAGAGCAGGCTGGCCTCCAACTCACAGAGCTCCGCCTGCCTCTGCCTCCCAAGTGCTGGGATTAAAGGTGTGCGCCACCACGCCCAGCCATTTATTTGTTTTTATTTTATGTGTATGAATGTTTAGCCTGCATGTATGTAAGTGCACCACCTGCATGCAATGCCGGTGGAGGCCAGAGATGGCGCTGGAACCCCTGGAACTGGAGTTATAACTATTGTCAGCTGTCATGTGGGTGCTGGGAACTGAATTCAGGTCCTTTGCAAGAGCAGTCAGTGCTCATAACCACTGAGCCATCTCTCCAACCTCCCATAGTATTGTTTTTAATCCATGAACTGAAGAGGGGAGAGTGGGGAGCTTTGACCCCAGATTCCAGAGTCCAAGGACCATGGTCCTAGACGGCCCCGGGCTATTTGCTGCCCAATGCTCCCAAGGTGTTGGGGAAGAAACTTCAGGTCCCAGCCTTTGTGGGACTGGGGTGCTGGGGCCAATGGGGGTGGGAGGGGAAGGGGGGTGGCAGAGGCCTTCCTATCCTCATCTCTGCCTGTTCTCTCATAGGCAACTGGAACTACTTTGGCTGGGGAGAGCAGAGTAAGTAATTGATGGAGACCCTAGGGAGGCCGAGCACCATAGGGGACATTGAGATGGGGACCTGCCTGTCTCCAGCTGGGCACTGGGACCCCCTCATCTGCCTCCCTGTCCCCCATGTGTAACCATCCCAGGGCTGGGTCACAGAATTGACCCTAGTTCCCTCAGGTCCATACATGTCCTGCTCCTGTTTGCTTCCTGGGGAAGGAAAGATGTCCCCCACTCCACCCCATCCCACTACAAAGGCCCTTGCACCCTAAAGAGCCCGAGCAACTGCCATGCATGGGCAAGGCCTGGGATTCCATCCCTGGACAGCCAGAGCAAAGACACTTTTGTTAAATCTGGCTGGCCGAAGGTGGTCTTTGGGTAAAGGGGATACTAAACTGAGCCAAAAGCTGATGGTTTCGCCAAAACCAAAATGGCTGGAAATAGAGCAGTTTCCATTGGATGGAAGGCAATTTCCAATGGATGCGAGCAATTTGGCCAAAAACATTTGGTGGGGGTGTTGAGATGGCTCAGTGGGTAAAGGTGCTTGCTGCCAAGCCTACCAACCTGGGTTCAGTCCCTGGGACCTACATGGTGGAAGGAGAGACTGACTCCTGCAAGATGTTCTCTGACCTCCGAATGTGTGCTCCCTCTACACTAAAAAAAATAAATGGAATGGAATTAAAAAAAAAATAGTAAAAAAGCAAGACCAGCAAAATCACAGACTCTATTTGGAAATGATTTTTCCTTCCAAAACAGATTGTCTGAAAAACAAAACCATAGCTGTGTGAAAATACACACAGCATGAGCTGAAAACCTCTCAACCCAGTCTGGGATAATTTGGTCGAAAGAACGTTGATTTACCCAGATAACTGGGTGGAGAAGGTAGTTGGCATCTTGGTGGCTGGAGCACATCGTCTGCAGTTTCAGGGACCTTCTAGTAGCATGTGAGAATGAACTCTGCAAAGTCTAGACTATGAAAAACAAGAGGGATTTTTTCAGGATCCCAAGGAATGAGTCCTCTTTACATCATAGGATGTAACCTCGATTCTAGGTCTATATGAGGCAATATAAGGTTTTAACCTCTGTAGTTCTAAAGTCTATACCTCTGTGAATATGACCCATAATACTTGATCCATTCATGAAGCGATTAGCAGAGGTTGGGGATGCACCTCAGTCTGGGCAGAGGCTGTGAACCCCACTGAGTTCTCTCCCTCTCTCACCTCCTCTGCCTCGCAGATGATGACCCTGACAGTGCTGTTGATGACCGGGACAGCGACTACCGCAGCGAAACCAGCAACAGCATCCCGCCCCCCTACTACACCACGTCGCAGCCCAACGCTTCGGTCCACCAGTACTCGGTGCGGCCGCCCCCTCTGGGCTCCCGGGAATCCCACAGTGACTCCATACACAGTTATGAGGAGTTCTCCGAGCCGAGGGCGCTTAGGTAGTTGTGAGGCCCTAGAGGGTGTGCCGGGGCCTGCGGGGGGTGGGGCCTTGGTGGGGGCGGGGCCTGCTGGGGAGGGCGGGGCCTTTAGCGGTCCGGGGCACAGCGCCGGTCAGCCGTCTCATAGAACAGATTTCACATTTTCTTTACATTTTTAAGTTATGTTTGTTCTGTGGATAGGGTGTGGGAGGGTGCATGTGCATGAGTGTGGAGGTCAGAAGACAACTTAAGGGAGTTGGTTCTCTACTTCCACCACGTAGATGGAAGAGATCAAATTCAGTTGGTTAGGCTTGGCAGCAAGCTCCTTTATTTGCTAAACAATCTTGGCAGCCCTTACCACTTTCTTACATACGGTGGAGCCTTCTTAAAAAAACCCAAATGCAAGAAAAGAAATTCTAAAAGCTTCATGAAACCTTGCTAATCTGGGAGTGGGGTGGGGTGGTGCAGACCTCTAATCCTAGTACTCAAGAGGCAGAGGCAGATATCTCTGAGTTTGAGGCTAGCCTGATCTACATAGGGAGTTCCAGGACAGCTAGGGCTACATAGTGAGACCCTGTCTCAAAAAAAAAAACAAAAAAACAAAAAAAAACACAAAACAAAAAGAAAAGGGGGGGACTTGGTTTGGGGGACACAGGGACCCTTGGGGTTCCTTAGAAAGTCTAATTCTTTATAATAATACTCCCCTTAAATGCCACTGGCCCGGTGTATGTGTACTGCCTGACTGGGCAGAGGTGGAAAGATGAGGCTGAATGGAAGGAGTGACATCTTAGGTCCCAAGGGCTTAACTTCAAGGTCACAACCAGTTGGGTCTGGCCATTTACTCCAGATGGTAAAGTCAGAGTAGTGATGCACTCCTGTCATCCCAGCACTCAGGAGGCTAAGCCAGGAGGCTCAGTAGCTCAACGTGGTTCTCGGGTATATAAGGGTTTGGAGGCCAGCCTGAGCTACATGAGACCCTACCTCAAGGCATAAACTAAGGCCTGACCTGCACCTCTCATCCTGTGTGTACGTCTCTTTTTACATCTTGGCCTCTTGTGTCTCCTGCCTCAGCCTTCCTGGTGCTAGGATAACAGGTGTGCACCACCATGCCCAGTTTATACAGTGCCAGGGATGGAACCCAGGGCTTCCTGTGTGCTAGGGAAGTACTCTACCAACTGAGCTACAAGCACTCTGCCAACTGAGCTGTGAGCACCCTAGATACTGAAGTACGAGCTTTATCAACTGAGCTACAAACACTCCACCATTCTCCATGCATCTCTGAAAGAGTCCTGAGAACCCCTGGAAGGGAATGGGTGGGGCAGTAGGACATGGAAGCCTCTGAGCACTGGGTTCTGTGAGGCTGAGGAAGGTGAGACTACAAGGTCAGCCCTCAGCTGAGGCCAGGGATGACCCCGGAGGGCTTCCCAGAGGAGGAACTGGCCCCCATACAAGGCGTCCCAGCAGGGGGTAGAATCCTGGCACAGGGAGGCCTGACTGGGGACTGACTGCAGAGCCATGCATGGCCCAGTACATGCACCCAGGACCCTTGGGTGACTGGTTGGAGGGTGAGGAGCCAAGGGGCCTGGGAGCCAAGGTGAGGGAAGGTTGGTGCCACCAAGTTCCACCTCTTTGTGCAGGAAGAGGAAGCTAAGCCTGGGGTGGTGGGTCGGCGCCCAGGACTCTGGAACCCTAACCTGGCAGATCCCCTGGCGCGAACCTGCTGGGGTGCAGTTCTGAATCTCACCACGAGGAGGAGCACGTGCGCAGTTAGGCGGCGGCTACTGCTAGCCGAGCTCCATCCCATCTCCAGATCAGGCACCGAAATGTGGCTAAGGCCACAAAACCAAAAAACAAGGATTTGAAGGAGAGCCCCCATGATGGGCTGGCTGGCGAAGAGGACCGCAGCAGTATTTAAGACAAGGAACAACAGTGTTTGTTGAGTGAATGAGTAGAAGGTTCATTGGTCCTGGTGGGCAGCAGATATTTCTTCCCGGTTATGTTTGAGATGATCCATGTGGGCATTATAAGGTTGTAATAGAAAACCAGATCAGGCCAGTGTCACTGAGAAAATGAGATTTTGATGGATATGGAGGTATGAATAGGGTACTGGCAAAGTGGTTAAGAGCACTGGCTGGTATTGCAGAGGACCAAGGTCTAGTTCCCAACTCCCACATGGCAGCTAACAACCGTCCATAATTCCAGTTCTAGGGGATCTGATATCCTCTCCTGACCTCTGCAGGCATTACAGGACACGGTGCAGTTACACACATGCAGGCAATGCACTTGTACACATAAAATAAAAATAATAAATACATTTTTAAAAGGATGAATAGGACTTTGCCAAATAAAGCAGTGTAGAGGTTCAGAGGTGGGAGATCTTAATGTTGGAGGTCGGGAGCAAGCAAAGTAGGTGCCCATTCCTGGATTATGTGTTCCGGGAGCAGAGAGCAGGAGCAGGCACACAGTAAGCACTCAGTCCATGCTGAGTACATGTGAAGGTGAGAGTGGAGTGTGTATTCCTGGAACAGAGAGGAATGAGCATACAGTAGGTGCTCAGTCTGTGCTGATTATAGGCCTGGGTGATGGGGTCTGTGTTCTTGGTATCTTGAATAGGAACTAGCACACAGTAGGTGCTCAATCTGTGCTGATTATAGGCTTGGGTGATGGTGTGAGTGACCAGTGGCTGGCATGGCCTTGACTGAGTCCTGGTCTTTGCAGCCCCACGGGCAGCAGCCGCTATGCATCCTCCGGGGAGCTGAGCCAGGGCAGCTCGCAGCTGAGTGAGGACTTCGACCCTGATGAACGCAGCCTGCAGGGCTCGGAGCTGGATGATGAGCGGGACCGGGACTCCTACCACTCATGCCACAGCTCGGTGAGCTACCACAAGGACTCCCCACGTTGGGACCAGGATGAGGAGCTGGAGGACCTGGAGGACCTGGAGGACCTGGAGGACCTGGAGGATGAGCTGCCCGAGGAGGAAGAGGAAGAGGAGGAAGAAGAGGAAGAAGAAGAGGAAGAAGAGGAAGAAGAGGAGGAAGAGGAGGTGCCTGATGACCTGGCCAGCTATGCCCAGAGGGAGGACATCACGGTGGCTGAGCCCAAAGAATTCAAGCGTGTCAGCCTCCCACCTGCTGCCCCAGAGGAAGAGAAGGTCCCAGCAGTGCCCACAGAGGCCCCAGATGGGACCAGGGGCGTCCCCAAGCCAGCCACACCTGAAGAGGTGTCAGCAACCAAACTTGCACAGGAAGCTGAGCCCCCCAAGGCTGAGGAGAGGTACCAGGAGGAGCTAAGGCCCAGGGACCTACAGGACTGGGATGCAGTGGAATCTGGGGGTTTCCGATTACTGCCCATCTCATGGACGGAACATGAGCAGCCCTGGGTGCTGACCACCTTCTCTGACTCGGTTCTAGGCCTGGAGAGGATCAGGAGAGACAGGAGGGGCAGGATTCCATGTCCAGGGCCAAGGCCAACTGGCTGCGGGCCTTCAACAAGGTGCGGATACAACTACAGGAGGTAAGTGATGGGACCCAGCCATGCCAGTGCCCCCACCCCATACCCAGCAATACCACATCCACTACCCCGTGCCCAGCAAGACCATATCTATCACCCAACATCCAACCAGACCAGCCCCACCACTCCAACACCCAGCAAAACCACACCCATAACCTCATGCCCAACAAGACCATGCCCATCACCCCACCCACAGTAAGACCCAGGGCTAGCAAGCCCAAGCCCACATCCACACCCATCACCCCACCCACACACAGCTTGGCCCTGCCCACCAGTGCACTGGGCTCCTGCTCATTCTGGCCCCAGCTCCATACCCTAACAGTTTCTAGGCTTTCCAACATTGCAGGGAGAATTGGAGCCTGGGGTCAGAACAAGGCACACCAGGGGTCAGACTCTTGGGTAGGGACAGAGGGCAGGGGCAGGGCAGTGAGGTCAGAGGTCAGGGCTCAAACTGGCACCCAGCCTGGTCTGCTTGGTGAGTTCCAGGCCAGCTGGGGCTACAGGGAGACCCTGTCTCAGACCAGAAACAACAAGCAACCCCAAACAAAACAAACAAAAAAAACAAAAAAAGAAAAGAAAAGTTATAAGAACCTCAGGATGATGAAATCAGTTGAGACCCTGTGAGAAAAATGTGCATATGTCTTCTGGGTTGACAGTGAAGTTTGGTTGTTAGAGAGCTCTGTCTCCCTGGGCCTGTTTTATAGACTAAGGCCCAGAGAGGTGCAGGGAGCTGTGTAAAGATGCAGAGTGAGGCCTAAGACCTGTCTTCCCTGATTCCACACACACATGGGAGAGAGGGTGGGCATTCCTGCTCTGGGAGTGGAGGGTGACCAGGTCTGTCTGTCTGTCTGTCCTGCAGGCACGGGGAGAAGGAGAAATGTCCAAATCTTTGTGGTTCAAAGGCGGGTGAGTAAGCACCATGGTTAAGGGGAGGAGGTTTAGAAGCCAGACCTTAAGGGTCATTCACATCTGTTGCTCAAACTAAGGAGTGTTGAGAAGTTCCATTTACAATGTAAATGTACATGACTTTATTTATTTATTTATTTATTGGTTTTTTGTTTGTTTTGTTTTTGAAGGGTTTTTTGGGTTTTTTGGGGTTTTTTGTTTTTTGTTTTTTGTTTTTTTTTGAGACAGGGTCTCCCTGTAACCCCAGCTGTCTTGGAATGTGATATGTAGACCAAGCTGCCTTCGAACTCATAGAGAGCTGCCTGCCTCTGCCTCCCCAGTGCTGGGATTAAAGGCATGTACCACCAGGCCCGGCCTGTTTTGCTTTGTTTTTGAGACAGGGTCTCCCTGTACCCCCGGCTGGCCTGGAACTTGCAATGTAGACCAGGCTGGTCTGGATTGCCCAAGGATCCACCTGCCTCTGAGATGGGGTTTTGCTATGCTGTCCAGGCTGTCCTTGAACCCGATTTACAAATAAGGTCAAATCCCCAAGGTAACAGGGGACTAGGTTTCAGCTTAGCTTTTTGTGTGTGTGTGTGTGTGTGTATAGACCAGGCTAGCCGAACTCCACTTCCCTCTACCTCCAGAGTGCTGGGATTAAAGGCTGCATGACCATACCCACCTAGCACAGTTTATATTTTTGACACACACAGTTCAACTAGCCCCTGGGGTGGTCAGGGATCCTACCTGGGCCTCAGGTGATAAGGACTAGAACAGGAGGCCACAGGCCTGGGCACTCAGTGTCTTTGTGTGACTTGCAGCCCTGGAGGTGGTCTCATCATCATTGACAGCATGCCGGACATCAGGAAGAGGAAGCCCATTCCCCTTGTGAGCGACCTGGTGAGCAGCTTGGTTCTCCCACCCTGAGTGGGACTGTGGGCAGTGTGCAACCTGTGCAGCTGTCCATGGTGGTCTTGGGGCTGGGGCCCCTAGGCATTACTCGGGACTAACAGTCTGATTTCCATCCCCTTGTGCTTCATGGACATTTAGGCCATGGTGAGTGATGGGGCCTGGGGTGTCCTCTCCAACGCACCCACCGAGGGACCTTCCAGCTGCCTCCTGTCGTGGGTCCCAAGGCTCATGGGTGGGAGAGCAGGCGACTTCTTGCTCTGAGCTGCCCTCCTTGACCACAGAGCTGACAGTTTCCCTCCATGCTCCCTGATGGTCCCCCAAGGCCAGTCTTCAGGGTGTGGGACCACTCAGCTCCCTTCTGACTCAGCACCTCTGTCCTCCCTAATTCTTCTCTGGGTCTGCTGCGGGCTTTTTCGGTGGTGGCTCCTATGTGTGGCTGGCACACCCCCGGGCCATCTTCCTGCCACAGTCCCTGGTCCAGTCACGGAAGGCGGGCATCACCTCGGCCTTGGCCTCCAGCACGTTGAACAACGAGGAGCTGGTGAGTGGAGGCTGGACAAGAATGGGGGCCCCGGAAGCATCCCCGCTTCCGAGAGCATACTGCAGCGATAGGGAGGGGTGCGGCAGGGGACCGTGGGGGACCGAGGGGCAGGCAGGACCGCCACAGCCACTGGACCTTGCTCTGCAGAAAAACCACGTTTACAAGAAGACCCTGCAAGCCTTAATCTACCCCATCTCCTGCACCACGCCACACAACTTCGAGGTGTGGACGGCCACCACCCCCACCTACTGCTACGAGTGCGAGGGCCTGCTGTGGGGCATCGCGCGGCAAGGCATGCGCTGCACAGAGTGCGGGGTCAAGTGCCATGAGAAGTGCCAGGACCTGCTCAATGCCGACTGCCTGCAGCGTGAGCCGCGGGGAGGAGCTGGGGCGGGGCCAGGGGCGGGGAGAGGGAGGAGCCAGGCCCTGCTGAAGGCCAATAGCAGCACAAGAGGGTTAGGGCCAGGCCAGACTGGGTGGGGTGAGCTGAGGGTGTGTGGCCAGGCTGGGTAGGTTGGACTGAGGGCGTGGCCAGGCGAGGCGGGGTGGGGCGTGGCCGGGTGGAGTGTAGTGATTGGTGGCGTGGCCAGGCTCTGTGGGGTAATTGGTGAGCGTGTCCAGGACGTGTGGGGTGTTGGTGGGCATGACCAGGCAGTGTAGGATGAGTTGGTGGGCGTGGTCAGGGAGTATGGGGCGAGTTGGGGGCGTGGCCCAGCCGTGTGGGCTGGACTAGGGGCCGTGGCCAGGTTGTGTTGGGAAGCCCAGAGTTCAAGGAGCTATAGAAGAGAGGTGCCACTGAGTAAGGAGCCAGAGGCAAAGCAATGGGTGGGGTTTTGTAGATGGGGCTTAGTCTAGGGGCCAGCAGACACATTGGATGTGGCCGGCAGAAGGGGCAGGGTATTGTGGGGTATTAGGCTAGGGGCGTGGCTCAGCCTTGGCTTGGCTGGGATGCAGTGGGGGCGGAGCTGAGGTCCTGAGGGGTAGTAGCTGTAGAGAGCTGGTGTGTACCGGCTTTCTAAGAGAAGCACAGCTATGCCTTTCTCAGAAGGAGGATCTCGGAGGAGATGACCAGGTAGTGGGGAGGGCATTCAGGGACTCCAAAAAGGGTGGAAGGTAAAGAGGAGCTTCAGGTGCGAAGGGCGCACCACGCAGGATGGCTGTGGGTGAGCAGGCCCAGAGTGGGTGGTGGGGATGGTGACAGCTAGGACTGAACAGGGGCTCGGTGCTTCAGGCAAGGGAGGACCTCTGCGGGGGCGTGACTCCTAGGGTGGGACTTAGAGAGGGGCGGAGTCTCTGGGTGGGTGGTGGTTCCTGGCCAGGCTTAGGGAGACTTTGCTGATAAAAAGGGCGGAACTCAGGGTGGGTGGAGACTCTTGGTGTGTGGGTCTTGCAACAGCCGGCTCAGGAGGGCGTGGCTCAGAGAGAAGAAGGCCTGAGCGAGTCAGGCCCAGGTTCGAGGGTTGGAGGTGGCCTGGACGCTGAAGACCTGAGGACCAGACAGAGACTGCTCATCTTTGCAGGGGCGGCGGAGAAGAGCTCGAAGCACGGTGCAGAGGATCGGACACAGAACATCATCATGGTGCTCAAGGACCGCATGAAGATCCGTGAGCGCAACAAGCCTGAGATCTTCGAGCTCATCCAAGAGATCTTCGCTGTTACCAAGACGGCGCACACACAGCAGATGAAGGCCGTCAAGCAGAGCGTGCTGGATGGCACGTCCAAGTGGTCGGCCAAGATCAGCATTACTGGTGTGTGAGGGAGCAGTGGAGGGGACGGAGGCGGGCACAGAGGGAGGGGCTCCCCCTGAGACAGTGTCTGCCACTTACAGCATGCATGTGAGAGGGGAGGGGTCAATCCCATGGATAGATGGATGATGGCGTATGGATGGGTGGGTTGGTGGGTGGGTAGATTGGATGGATGGATGGATGGATGGATGATGGGTAGGAGGATGCATAGACTTGGGAGTTCTATGGTGACTCTCTAGCAAAACTAGCTGCACTGTCTGTGGGTGAGCCATGTCTCCTGTCCTTTGGGGAGTGCTGTCGACTACTTTTGGCATGCCTCCCTCGAACGTGCATTTGTGTGGTGTGTGTCTTCCAGTGGTCTGTGCCCAGGGCTTGCAGGCCAAGGACAAGACAGGATCCAGTGATCCTTATGTCACCGTCCAGGTTGGGAAGACAAAGAAGAGGACGAAAACCATTTATGGGAACCTCAACCCGGTGTGGGAAGAGAATTTCCACTTGTGAGTGACTGGCTAGGTCCTTGGTTCCAAACTGGGCCCACTTCTGGGGCAAGTCAAAGGGGCCTCTGAAATCTGACACAAAGCGACTGCCTGATGCCTACCCTTGAATCTTATTCCCTTCACAGTGAATGTCACAACTCCTCTGACCGGATCAAGGTACGAGTCTGGGACGAAGACGATGACATCAAATCCCGGGTGAAGCAGAGGTTCAAGAGGGAGTCTGATGACTTCCTGGGGCAGACGATCATCGAGGTGCGGACGCTTAGCGGCGAGATGGACGTGTGGTACAATCTGGGTGAGCGAAGAGGGCTCAAGGGGACTACAGAGCTGAGCAGACCTCAAAATAGGCCAGGCTCTCCTGGGACCCTCTGACACTGCTGTCCCCTTACCTCACAGACAAGAGAACAGACAAGTCGGCAGTGTCGGGTGCTATCCGCCTTCACATCAGCGTAGAGATCAAAGGCGAGGAGAAGGTAGCACCCTACCACGTCCAGTACACTTGTCTGCATGAGGTGAGCCCCGAAGTGCTGAGAAGCAGTGACCGCTGTCACCGTGCCTGCTGCCCTCCCTGCCACACACACACTGAGCACACTTGTGCACCTCAGGTGGCTCTCTTTATGCCATTCCTCTACCTAGAAAACTCTTATGTATGTGCCCAGGCCATCTCTAGGGAGCGCCCTCTTGGGAAAGCCTCCAGGCCAGCTTTCAAGGCTCTACTCCCAGCTGGGCCCTGCCACTGAGCACTGTTGCTTTTACCTGTGCTCCTGGAGAGAACTGTGTCCCCAAGGTGGAGCTTCTTGAAAGAGTGCTCGTTAATGACTGGATGACTAAGAGGGTGAACCCAGAATAAGGAGATCAGTGGACATGTGAAGAGATGGGTGGGGCTATGACCGAGAGTGTGAGCAGAAGAGGCATGGCTAGACAGCTGGATTTTCTTTAGACTATAGATGAGTGAATGTGATACATGGAAAAGTACACAGTGGGTAAATAGATATGTGGGATGGATGGATCGATGGATAGATTAGATCAATGGATAAACAGATTGGTAGATGGATGAGTGGGTGGATGGATGAATGGGTAGATGAGTGGACAGATGGACAGATTGGTGGGTGGATGGGTAGATGGATAGATGGGTGGATGGGTAAATGGGTAGATGGGTGGGTGGATGGGTGGACAAATGGATGAATCGGTAGATGAGTGGACAGGTGGACAGATTGGTGGGTGGATGGGTAGATGGATAGATGGGTGGATGGGTGAATGGGTAGATGGGTGGGTGGATGGGTGGACAAATGGATAAATCGGTAGATGAGTGGACAGGTGGACAGATTGGTGGGTGGATGGGTAGATGGATTGATGGGTAGATGGGTGAATGGGTAGATGGGTGGGTGGATGGGTGGACAAATGGATGGATAGATAGATGGTTGCAAGGGTGGATAGGTAGATGGATGTTTGGATAAACAATTAGATGGATGAATGGTTCAGTGGATGGGTGGGTGAGTGGATTGTCGAGGATGGATGAGTGAACAGGAGAAACCTGGATAGTCTGATGACTGGGTGCAGTAGGTGAAGAATGCTTGGAAGGGTGGACAAGGAGCTGCCACTTCCCTCCTTGGTCCCGTCCTCATTCTTGATGCTGTGTCTCTTGGTATTGCAGAACCTGTTCCACTTTGTGACAGATGTGCAGAACAACGGTGTGGTGAAGATCCCTGATGCCAAGGGCGATGACGCCTGGAAGGTTTACTACGATGAGACAGCCCAAGAGATTGTGGATGAGTTCGCCATGCGCTATGGCGTGGAGTCCATCTACCAAGCCATGACGTGAGTGGGTAGCTGGGCAGCTGGGTCCTCAGGCAGCAGTGGCAGATCTTCAGAGCGGAGGGGTCTCCAAGAGGAGTTTTGCAGTTTCCTGGAGGTTACCAGGGTGCCACTATTGGCAGATGGGGAACAGGGACAGAGAGCCAGTTAGAGGTAAAAATCTGGCATCTTAGACAGTCAGAAAGATGGAGATGGAGCAGGCATAGTAGCACACTTTGTGACCCCTGAGCTCAAGGCTGAGGCAAGAGGATCAGGAGTTCAAGATCATCCTTGGCTACATTCTAAGTTTGAGGCCAGCCTCAAACTTTGTTAAAAAAAAATAATTAAAGGAGGTTGAAGAGCTAGCTCAGAGGTTAAGAGCACTAGGTACTCTTCCAGAGGACCCAGGTTTAGTTCCCAGCACCCACACAGTGGCTACAACTGTCTGTAACTCCAGTTCCAAGGGATCCAATGCCTTCCTCTGGCCTCCACAGGCAGGACATTGCAAGACACTGGTGCACTTACACACATGCAGGCAGAACACTCATACACATAAAAATAAAGACTTTTTTATAAGTTAAAAAAAAAAAGCTGGGCATGGTGGCACCTTTAATTTCAGTACATGGGAGGCAGAGGCAGGTGGATCTCTGAGATTGAGGCCAGCCTGGTCTCCATAGGGAGTTCCAGGCCAGTTAGGGCCACAGGAACACTGTTTCAAAAAACCAAAAAATAAACAAAAAAGTTTGAAAAATAAACTAAAAGAGAAGAAAAGCGACAGGAGTTACATAGAACCCAGAGGACACAACCATGAAGAGGGAGCAGACAGTCTGGGACAAGGGACTGAGCCCCAGAGACTCTCTAGCATTCTGGGAGACCTCGGTGGTCCTGTCCCTAGACCCAGTGCCTCCTACTCTCTCCCACTAGCCACTTCGCCTGCCTCTCCTCCAAGTACATGTGCCCTGGGGTGCCCGCCGTCATGAGCACCCTGCTCGCCAACATCAACGCCTACTACGCACACACCACCGCCTCCACCAACGTGTCTGCCTCTGACCGCTTCGCCGCCTCCAACTTCGGGGTCAGTCTTAGGGTCTGGGGCTGCACAAAGAGGGGAGCCCAGACCTCTTCAGTCTTTAACCACACTTGCTGTGTGGCTCTGCCCCAGTGTCTGCCTGTATGTGAGCCTCAGCTTGCTCGTCTGTAGAATGGAAATGAATGTTAAAAGAGTCCACTGGGTCTGGGGCTGTATGTAGTTCAGTGAGTGGAGAGTTTGTAGCTCAGTAGAAAGAGTGCTTATAGCTTAATTTGTAGAGTGCCACAGCTCAGTGGGCAGAGTGCTTACTTAGCATGCAGAAGACTCCAGGTTCCATCCCCAGCACCACGAAGACAGGTATATGGTGGCATATACCTGTCATCTCAGTACTCAGGAGGCTGAGGCAGAAGGAGCTCCAGTTCCAGGACAGGCTGGGCTACAGAGTGAGACCTATGTTAAAAAGAAAGAATGATGTGGGGGTTCAGTTCAGTGATGATGCTTGGTGAGTAGGGAGTACTCAACCAGTTTAGCCACCCATGCTTAGCAGTGTCATATGACCCCTAGCCCCCTCCAGCCTATCCCATCTTCCCCTTAGAAAGAGCGCTTTGTGAAACTTCTGGACCAGCTACACAATTCCCTGCGGATCGACCTGTCCATGTACCGGGTGAGAAGCTCTGGCTCCTGAGTCTGCCCTACATGCCTGCGGGGACAGTCACCCAGAAGAGAGGGCCCAAAGGACTTATCTCAGCCTGGCACTGCGTCCCCATGGGAGCGGCCCCTGCCCCAGCTTGCTCTCCACAGGCCCCAGCTGAAACTGGGGGACCATCACATCCTCCCCAAATGCCATCTCCCATGGTCCCCTTGTTTCTCTCGTAATCCCACCTTGGTTCCAACAGAACAACTTCCCAGCTAGCAGCCCGGAGCGGCTGCAGGACCTTAAGTCCACGGTGGACCTCCTCACCAGCATCACCTTCTTCCGGATGAAGGTGGGTCTCCTGCCACCTCCTCCTAGCACTCATGGCCTCAGCCATTCTCACCACAGCGGTGAGGGCTTGGTGTGGTTTTCAGTTTGGCCTTTCCACTCTGACACTTCAAACACACAGTAGGGCCAGTGAGATCGCTCAGCAGATAAGGCGCTTGCTGCCAAGCCTGATGACCTGAGTACAGTTCTGGGGACCCTCGTGGTAGAAGGAGAGATCAATGCCCATAAATTGTCCTCTGGCTTCCACATTTGCACACACACACACACACACACACACACACACACACACACGTAATTTTTTAAAAACAAGAAAATTGTGAAAAAAATGAGTAGACAGCAACTCATACCCTTTCTGGGTGTCACTGCCTGGCCATGCCCACCTGGCCTCTGTCTTTAGGTTCAAGAGCTCCAGAGCCCACCCCGTGCCAGCCAGGTGGTAAAGGACTGCGTGAAGGCGTGCCTCAACTCCACCTATGAATATATCTTCAACAACTGTCATGAGCTCTACAGCCGCGAATACCAAACAGACCCGGTAAGGCCTCAGGGTGCACCCAGACAAGTAGGCCCCAGCCTGCTCTGCTGCATCTTTGAAGGGGGATTGAATGTCTCTGAGCCCTTCAGTAGTTTCTTCCAGAAAATAGGGTCGTGAGCCACATGTCGAGACTGGGGAAAGATTTTAATAAGAAAAGAGCATTTGCTAACATCCAGTGGAGTGCTTAGGGTTGGATAGCAGGTATTCATGAATGTGGTTGCTGAATAGAGTTTGGAATAAAACACTGTGATTAGTATAGTCTCTATTTAAGAAATGTTGAGGAACTAGGAGTGGTGGCACACGCCTCTAATCCCAGCACTTGGTAGGCAGAGGCAGACAGATCTCTGTGAGTTCAAGGCCAACTTGGTCTACATAGTGAGTTCCAGGTCAGCTGGGGCTACATAGTGAGACTTTGTCTCAAAAATAAAAAACAAAAAACAAACAAAAACAACCAAGAAATGTTGAAGCCTGGGCCTAGAGAGATGGCTCAGTGGGTAAGAACACTTGCTGTTCTTCCACAGGACCCAGGTTCAATTCCCAGCACCCACATGGCTGCTAACAACCGTCTGTCTGTAACTCCAGTTCCAGGGAATCCAACACCCTCTTCTGGCCTCTTCAGAAATTGCACACAGGTGGTGCACTTATATACCTGCTGGCAAAACACTCATACACATAAAATAAAAATAATAAATATTAAAAAAATATATTGGCCGAGCGTGGTGGCACATGCCTGTAATCCCAGTACTTGGGAGGCAGAGGCAGGCAGATCTTTGTGAGTTCAAGGCCAGCCTGGTCTACATAGTGAGTTCCAGGACAGCTGGGGCTACAGGGAGACCCTGTCTCAAAAAGACCAAAAAATTTTTTTTATTTACTATTTTTATTTTATGTATATGAGTGTATTGCCTGCATGTCTGTGAGTGCACCCATGTCGTGCAATGCCGACGGAGGTCAGAAGAATGCGTCGGAGTCCCCCAGAACTGGAGTTACAGATGGTTGTTAGCCACCATGTGGGTGCTGAGAATCAAACCTGGGTTCTCTGCAAGAGCAGTCAGTACTCTTAACTGCTGAGCCATCTCTCCATTTAAAAACTGAATGTCAAGGCCAGTGAGATGGTTCATCAGGTAAAGGCCCTTGCCACCAAGCCCGACAACCTGAGTTAAATCCCTGATACCCACATGGTGGAAGGAGAGAACTGACTCCCGAGAGTTGTCCTCTGAGCTGTGCCTCCCAAGTGCTGGGATGACAGGCGTGCCCACCACGCTTGGCTTTTGTTGTTTTGTTTTGCTTCTTTGTGTGCTGGACTTGGGTTCTGTGGTCTTGCTGGTACTATGCATGTGCTATGCCCTAGGCCCCAGTCTCAGGTTCTCTGAACCCCTTTCATGTCCTCTGTACCTTTCAGGCCAAAAAAGGGGAGGTGCCCCCTGAGGAGCAGGGTCCCAGCATCAAGAACCTGGACTTCTGGTCCAAGCTGATCACCCTCATCGTGTCGATCATTGAGGAGGACAAGAACTCCTACACACCTTGCCTCAATCAGTGAGTTCCATGGCCACCACCACATAGGTGCCCTGGTCATGGCAGCATGCACAGCTGTGAGCTGGGTGCAGATGAGCCATCTGACTGCAGAGTGTGTGTGCGTGGAGTTAGCCCTTGTAATACCTTTATACTCTGCCTCCCGAGTGCTGGGACTAAAGGCATGCGCCACCATGCCTGGCTTATACTTTTTATTTTAACAAGGTCTCCATAAGTCTCGCAGGCTGCCCTTGAACTCACTCTGTAGCCCAGATTGACCCTCAACTTCAGATTTTCCTGCTGAGTCTCCTTATTACTTATTAGCTAAGATGCCAAGCCTGAGCCCTCAGACCCAGCTATGGGATTTTCAGTTTGATTATATGAGTTTAATTGTGTGTGTGTGTGTGTGTGTGTGTGTGTGTGTGTGTGTGTGTGTAAGGGGGGGGGACTGGAATGAACTTTTTTTTTTCTGGTGTTTTTGAGACAGGGTCTCCCTGTAGCCCCAGCTGTCCTGGAACTCACCTTGTAGACCAGGCTGGCCTTGAACTCACAGAGATCTGCCTGCCTCTGCCTCCTGAGTGCTGGGATTACAGATGTGCACCACCACGCCCAGCAAACTTTATTTTTTTTTTAATTTAAATTTTTTGGGCTGGAGAGATGCTCAGCAGTAAAGAGCACTGGCTGCTCTTGCAGAGGACCCAGGTTTGATTCCCAGCACCCACATGTCGGCTAGGAACTGTCCTTAGTTCCAGTTCCAGAGAATCCAACACCCTCTTCTGACCTCCATGACAGAACACTTATACACAATAAGTAAACAAGTGGATTTTAATTATAATTTTATTTAGTGTGTGTGTGTCACAGCATGCATATGGAGGTCAGAGGTCAACTTGCAGGCATCAGTTCTCTCCTTCCACTTGTAGGTTTTGGGCATCCAGTTCAGGTTGTTAGCCTTGGCAAGTGCCTTTATCCACGGAACCACCTCACCGATCTTGTGAATGAACTTTAATGCAGAATGTTGTAGTGAGGCTCAGAGGTGTACACCTGTGGTCTCAGCTACTCACGAGGCCAAGGCAGGAGGATCAGTTGATTCCAGGAGTTTGAGGGCATCCTGAGCAACATGGATTCTGTGTTCCCATTCCAGAATCACAAACCATGTAGCATTGTGCAGTATGTGAGTGTGGGAACCTGGCAAAGTTCGTGTGTGTATGGATGTCTGGGTGAAATGTCATTGGGTAGCTGAAGGGGACACTTGAGTGGGTTTCTTTCCAAAGTGAGCGCTGGGATGGGGAGAGACCCTAAATGTGTCGCCTCAACACGTCATTTCTATTCAGGTGTAGAATTAAGACCAGGGATTTGTATGGATGGAATGAGGGATGGATGGGTGGATGGCTGGATGGACAGACGATGGATAGGATGAACTGATGGATAGATGGATGGGTGGACTGATGGAAGGATGAGCAGGTGGATGGATGACTGAGTTGATTGATAGGTAGCTCGGTTAGTGTAAGTGACAGGTGGATGTGTTGGTGGGTGGAGGCTGAAGGAGAAGCCCGGCCTTTGGGCATGCAGACCTGGTGCCCTGCCCATGCCGTGCCTGCAGTGGGAGGGTCAACGCCTCCTCACCCATCCACTCCAGGCTCCCTTGTCCTTTCCCAGGTTTCCCCAAGAGCTGAATGTGGGAAAGATCAGTGCTGAGGTCATGTGGAGTCTGTTTGCTCAGGATATGAAGTACGCCATGGAGGGTGAGTGCCGACTTGCCTGGTGCAGCAGCCGCCGCCACTATGGCAACCAAGGCCACCAGCCTCCCCCTGAGCCGCTGTCCTTTCCTGCCAGAGCACGACAAGCACCGACTGTGCAAGAGTGCGGACTACATGAACCTGCACTTTAAGGTCAAATGGCTCTACAATGAGTATGTGGCTGAGTTACCTGCCTGCAAGGACCGCGTGCCTGAGTACCCTGCGTAAGTGCCTAGCCTGCCAGGCTGAAACCAGGAAGGAACAGGGATGGTTATGTAAACAGAAGACCTGGGAGCCATCAGGCCGGCAGGTGCCAGGTCCCAAACCCCTGCCGCTCCTGTCCTCACTGTGGGGAAGCAAGGTGTTGATACAGACCTTTTACATGGCCTCTGCAAACTTTAAATCTGTTCTAGATAGCACAGCCCAATGTCTCAGGAGCTCTGGGGAGGCTGTGCAGTTCAGGGAGCGACACAGGAAGCAAGCGTGAATGTTCAGACAGATGCTGTGCTTTGAGTTATTTTCAATCTGCTATGGCTGAGTGCTCCCTCTTTTCTCCTCCTCCTCCTGTCTTCTGCCCTTCTGCTTCCTCCTCCCTTAATTTCCTCCTCCCTCCTCTTTCTCCTCCCTCTTTCTTCCTCAATCCCTCCTTCTCTTTCTTTCTCCCTCCTCCTCCTGCTCCCTCTCCTCCTCCCTCTTCAAGGTCATCCTTAGCTACACAATGAGTTCAAGGGTAGTCTGGGCTACATGAAAGCCCATCTGTAAATAAATACATTAAAAAGGCTCCTTACACCAACCAAACTGAAGTCACTGACCAGCAGTGGAGGAGGACTCAGGGCCCCACCTCCTGAGTTTGGGGATGACAGGCCTACACACCAGTACCAGACAGGGTGGGGTAAGTGCACGGTGTCCCTGCCCAGCATCGCAGCAGCTATCCCTCACAGGTGGTTTGAACCCTTCGTCATCCAATGGCTGGATGAGAATGAGGAGGTGTCCCGGGACTTCCTGCATGGCGCCCTCGAGCGAGACAAGAAGGATGGGGTAAGGGGGTTGCACGTGACCAGCTCCCAACTGGCCACAGGGACCTTGTTGTCAGGCTCCCTCAGGTCCTGCTCAAGGGTTCTCAGTCACTGTTCAACCCCTCTACCCACCCCGGAGGGTGACCCTAAACAGCGTCCATGTGACCCTACTGCTGTCTCCACACAGTTCCAGCAGACCTCAGAGCATGCGCTGTTCTCCTGCTCGGTGGTGGACGTCTTTTCCCAGCTCAACCAGAGCTTTGAGATCATCAAGAAGCTGGAGTGCCCCGACCCCCAGATTGTTGGCCACTACATGCGGCGCTTTGCCAAGGTGACACCTGCAAGGGTGGGCGGGAGATGGTGCAGGCGGGGTGTGGGGGGTCAAGAGTGGGTAGTGATGTGGGAGTTGGGGAGCACTTGCATGGTATGCCTGAGGCCTAGCTTCCAACCCCAGCACTACAAAAACTCAGAAAGACAGCTAGCTGGGAGTGGTGGCCCACACCTTTAATCCCAACACTCTGGAAGCAGAGGCAGGTGGATCTCTGTGAGTTTGAGGCCAGCCTGGTCTACATAGTGAGTTCCAGGCCAGCTGGAGCTACGGGTAGACTCTGTTTCAAAAAAAGAAAGAAAAAGAAAAGAAAGGACAGAACTGGGCAGGTCAGAAAAACAGCTGCTGTATAACTAGGAAAAAAAAAAAAAGCTGAGGGAGGTGGGCAAGGGGCTCGGAGTGGAAGGGCCCTGCGGCAAACTTGATAACCTGAAGTGGATACTTGGAGCCCACATGATGGAAGGAGAGAACCGAGTCCCACAAGCTGTCCTCTGACATCCACACACACCACACAAACACAAAAAAGTAAATGAAGATTTTAAGGTGGGGAGGTAGGAGTTGAGAGCCTGGGTGCAGCTCAGTGGTAGAGCACCCACCTAGCAGCACGACACCTTGGGATTTGTTCCCTGTGCCACAAAAACCAAAGTAAACAGAAAACAAAAGTAAACAAAAGTAGGCAAATGTAAAATTCAGATGCCAAGAAACCATGAAGTTCTGAGTTGGGACTGAATTAGCTCAGGGGCTGAGATTCATGTAGTCACCTGGCATTGTGGGTTTGCTACATAGTGAGTTCCAGGCCAGCTGGAGCTACGGGTAGACTCTGTTTCAAAAAAAGAAAGAAAAAGAAAAGAAAGGACAGAACTGGGCAGGTCAGAAAAACAGCTGCTGTATAACTAGGAAAAAAAAAAAAAGCTGAGGGAGGTGGGCAAGGGGCTCGGAGTGGAAGGGCCCTGCGGCAAACTTGATAACCTGAAGTGGATACTTGGAGCCCACATGATGGAAGGAGAGAACCGAGTCCCACAAGCTGTCCTCTGACATCCACACACACCACACAAACACAAAAAAGTAAATGAAGATTTTAAGGTGGGGAGGTAGGAGTTGAGAGCCTGGGTGCAGCTCAGTGGTAGAGCACCCACCTAGCAGCACGACACCTTGGGATTTGTTCCCTGTGCCACAAAAACCAAAGTAAACAGAAAACAAAAGTAAACAAAAGTAGGCAAATGTAAAATTCAGATGCCAAGAAACCATGAAGTTCTGAGTTGGGACTGAATTAGCTCAGGGGCTGAGATTCATGTAGTCACCTGGCATTGTGGGTTTGCTGTCTCTGGTAGAGCTGGAGTTCATCAGGATGGTGGTTTAGCTAGGAATTAAAGGCTACCGTTGGGCTACAGCTCAAAATCAGTTCCTGCTGTGACACTAGGGTTGGTTCCTCCAGAAGGGAGTAGGACATGCTGCCTCCTCTGGCACTGGGGGAGGCAGGGGCCAGCCTGGACTACACAGCAAAATCTTGTTGAAAAGAAAAAGAACTAGGTCTACAGGGATTGACAGTGTCTAACAGTGTCATCTGTGGGCTGTTCCCTGTTTCCTGTTGGTTGTCCTGGGTGGATAATCCGCCCAGCCTGATGTCTGCCCTACACACTGCACAGCGCAACTTCACCCATGATGTCTGTAGCCAGGGCCTCTTGGATGTGGTGGCTGGTGTCCTGCAGACCTCTGCCCCCTGTTCAACCCTGTCTCTGTCCTCAGACCATCAGCAACGTGCTCCTGCAGTACGCGGACATCATCTCCAAGGCCTTCGCCTCCTACTGCTCCAGGGAGAAGGAGAACGTGGTGACCCTGCCCTGCCCCTCAGTGACCCGTGGCCCTGCCCCCCAGTGAAACTTCCCTGCCCCCCAATGGCCCTGCCCTGCCCCCCAGTGGCCCTGCCCCCCCCCCAGTCTCTGACACCTGACTCTGGGTGTCCAGGCTTGGAGGAAGAACCCTGCTGAGAAGTGGATCTGCAGGCACTTGTGTGATTGTGTGCACATTGTGTGAATGTGAGTGTGAGTGTGTGTGTGTGTGTGTGTGTGTGTGTGTGTGTGTGTAGGATTGTGGGATTCTTTGTTGTTCCCGGCTGCTTGGTTGGGTTTTTTAATTTTTTTATGTCTATGACTATTTTGCCTGCATGTATGTAAGTGAATCATATAGTGGAGTGCCCACAGAGGCCAGAAGAGGGTATTGGATCCCCTGGAACTAGAGTTACAGACAGTTATTAGCCACCATGTGGGTGCTGGGAAATGAACCCAGGTCCTCTGCAAGAGCAGCCAGTGCTCTTAACTGCTGAGTCCAACCCCAATTGGTTGGGTTTTTGAGACAATGTGTCATGGTGCTCAGGCTGGCCTGGAACTTACATGTAGCCCACATTAGCCACAAACTTGCAGTGTAGCCCAGTTTGGCCTTGAACCAAATCCATCTTCTCCTCCTAAGACTGGAGTGACAGTCTAAGGCTGGAGTGACAGGCATGTGCCTCCATGCCTACCTGTCTTGTTTTATACAGCTGTGTTGAGAACTGTAGCACGAGCATGTATCATCTGTCAGAGCCTGAGTGTCTGAGTAGACTGTGTGTCTACCCTGGGGTGGGGGTGTTCTTCCCCAGGAGAGCTCCTAAAGAACACTCCCTTCTGCCCCAGGGACCCCTCTGCAGGTCATGGGTAGTCTAAGCTATTATTGCCCATGTCAAGGTGACCCTGGGGACCCAAGTCCTGGGCAGACCCCATCCCTGAGAGGCCCCTGGTGGCAGGGCAGCCTGACCCCCTGCTCTCCACAGCCCTGCATCCTCATGAACAACACGCAGCAGCTGCGGGTGCAACTCGAGAAGATGTTCGAGGCGATGGGCGGGAAAGAGGTGAGGGCGGAGGAGGCTGCCACAGGTTCACCCCAGTGCCATACACATCCCTGTGGTTCCCCAGGCTTTCTGGGCATGAACTGCAGCCCATGGCCTCTGTAGACCTCCTGGGACAGCTGGGATGTCTGTGTCTCAGTTTCCTCCTCAGCCCCTCAGATCCCTTCACAAGGACACTTAAGCAAATGTGACTCTCAGTTACTGGTGCCCTCCCTCCCTCAGCTGGATGCCGAGGCCAGTGACATCCTGAAGGAGCTGCAGGTGAAGCTCAACAGCGTCTTGGATGACCTGAGCCGTGTGTTTGCCACCAGGTGGGGCATGCGTTGGGGGCACACAGTGGGGGCAGGGTAGGGGCATCAGGGCGGGTGCAACTGAGCCAGGACAGCCCTGGCCCCCAAGCTCGAGGAACTCACACTCACCAGGTGCAAAGACCCGACTCTGTTAGATGTGCTATGTCCAAATCCTGGCTTCCCCTCTCCCCAGCTGTGTGGGCTCTGGTGAGTCATTTCACCTCTCTCGGTCTCTATATTTACCTTGGAAGTAGGATGGTGTTAACAGCACCTGTGGAGGATTCTGGGACTGAACTGACCCTCATGGGGAGTCTCAGGTGAGGCTCCAGTAAAACTGTTAGTGTTCCCCAACTTGGCTCAGGCTGATACCATTGCTTCCTGTGCTGGGGACAGGAAACCCAGATGCAAGCTGAGTGGGTGGCCTCACCCTCTGGATCGCAGAGCCTGGCTTACCCCTCCCCCTGTGCCCACAGCTTCCAGCCGCACATTGAGGAATGTGTCAAACAGATGGGAGATATCCTGAGCCAGGTGAAGGGCACAGGCAACGTGCCGGCCAGTGCATGCAGCAGCGTGGCCCAGGATGCTGACAACGTGCTGCAGCCTATCATGGACCTCCTGGACAGCAAGTGAGGGGCTGAAGATTCAGTGTGGATACTGGAGGGTGGGGATTTCCATTCCTGAACAGGAAGACGGTGGGAAGGACTGGATATATGAAGGGGCAGGCATGGATGGATTGATGGATGAATGGATGAACAGACATACAGATGAATGGATGGATGGGTGAATGTGTGGGTGGATAGATGTGTGGGTGGTTGGACTGATGGATGAGTGGATGGAAAGACATACAGATGAATGGTTGGATGGGTGGATGGGTGGTTGAGTGGATGTGTGGTTGGATGGCTGAATGGATGGGTGGGTGGATGGATGTGTGGGTGGATGGCTGAATGGATGGGTGGGTGGATGGATGTGTGGACTGATAGATGGATGGACAGATGTAAGGGATGAATGAATGGGTGGTTGGGTAGGTGGATGGATAGATGGATGGATGGATGGGTGAATGGAGGACCGATATAAGGATGAATGGATGGATGGATGGGTAAATGGGTGGATGGATGGAAGGATGGATGGATGGGTAAGCCTATATTCCAAATACTGATCTGCTGGGCTCTGGGTCTCTGTTGAATGGATGGGTGGGTGGGTGGGTGGATGGATGGGTTGCTGTTCTCTGTACTGACCGCTTGTCTCACCCCCAGCCTCACCCTTTTCGCCAAAATCTGTGAGAAGACAGTTCTAAAGCGTGTGCTGAAGGAGCTGTGGAAGCTGGTGATGAACACCATGGAGAGGACCATTGTCCTGCCACCACTCACAGACCAGACGGTAAGGCCCGGCCCCGGACTTGTGGCCACCTCGTGGGGGAAGCCCAGGGAACTTGGTGCCTCCAATCTGGGGTTGGGAGCTCGAGACACCAACACAGGGGTCCAGGGTGTATCTAGGGGTGAGCAGAGCCATTCCACTTCCAGGGTGCCATGGAAGGTCAGAGGACATAGCTATCTTGAGCCTCATGTCCACCCAGCTCCCTGTATGACAGCTGGGAGACATTCAGGGCAGGGCTAGGCCTGTGTCCCCTAGGGGGAATTACACTGTTGATGACACAGACTGAGGGCCCAGCACAGGCTGCAGGACAACCCTGGGCGGCTGCAGGGGTCAGGGAGGGTGCAGAAGCCTCAGCAAAGTGATCGTGTCAAGGAGGTGGGGACAGTCCCCTAGGCAGGGCCAGAGCATGGGGGTCAGTGCCTCAGTGTCCTCTCCGCCTGTGCCCAGCCCTTCTAGGGCCACTCACAGTGACTTATTCCCCCCTCCCTGCCCTGTCCCTATCCTGGCTGGCAGATGATTGTAAGTAGAGACCCGGGTGTCTGTCTGTCTGTCCGTCGTTCACTGTGTGTCTGGATGGGAGCTGTCCCCACCCCTCCCAGCGCGTCCTCCTCCCCCGCCAGTCCCTCCCCTCATCGTGCGTCCTCACCTCTATGTATCTATGTTTGTTGGGGGCGGGCATCGGGAGGGGGCAGAAGGCTATACCCACCAGCCACACCTCCTTCCAAACCAATCAGTGGGGGCAGTGATTTCAACAGACCCCCTATCATGTCCATCCCTTGATCAGAAACCACCCTCTCTCAGAGGCCACCAGGGCACCGTGGTTTCCCAGAGCTAGAAAGAGACAGGAAGTAAGGCCCGTGCCCACATCATGCAGGCTCTGCCATACTATGAGCTGACTTTCATAGACCTAATACAGGCCCCACCCTTGACCTCCTCATGTCCAAGCACTACATTACCCCTCTGTTCCCAGCATATACTGACAGAAGACAGGTGGCTGTCTGGTGGGGATGGGGGTCACCTCCTGGCCTAGCTGCTCTGTGCCCCAGGTTAATCACCTCACCTCCTGGCCTCCATTCCCTAGCATGGAAAGTACAGCTCCATGCAGGAACTCTGAGTTACCAGAAATCAAAGCTGATGATGCATTCACTCACCCCAGTGACCTGTGTCTGCAGACATGGATAAGGGAGAACACAGCCACCTCAGGAAACCAATCCCACCCTCCAGCCCTCTTTGTGGGTGGGCCAGGTTGGACTGCCAGACACTTTACTGTGTCCAAAGCTCACAGGTGCCATTTTCTCAGTGGTACAGCCTGGGTCTTGTAACCGCCTGGTAGTAGTGTGCCACTTGTGAGCAGAATCATAAGAGAACTCTCATTTGCTGATGGCTTCCAACAGGCCTGCTGCTTGTGGTAACTGCTGCTTCAGCTCATCTTCATGGCAAGCTTTGAGTGACAAAGGGTTGATCTTCCCACTGTAGATGAGGAACGCTGAGGATCAGAGATAAACCATCCAGCTCAGGGCCATGTGTATGTGCCAGAGACAGGGCTCAGGTTCACGTCTGTCTAGGCATGGAGCCAGAGCACTTCTGCTCTCTGGATCCAGCAGCTGCCTTTGTACACTAAATGTCAATGGGTTAGATTTTGGCAGTGACTTTTATCTTGGCTCTCTCTAGTTCTGGCTCTTTCCTCCTCTTCCTCCTTTCTCTTCCCCCTCCCCCCGTCCTCCTTTTTCTTCCCTCTCTTCCTCCTCCTCCTCCTATTCCCCTTCCTCATACCTTCTCCCTACTTCTCTCCCTCCTCCTCCCTCTTCCCAAATCCTCCCTCCCTTCCCCTCCTCCCCTCCTACCTCCTCCTCCCTCCCTTTCCTCCCTCCTCCTCTTTCCTCCTCCTCCCTCAGCATCTTCCCTCTCAGTCCTCCATCTCCCTCCTCCTGCTCCTTCCTCCATTTCCCTGTCCTTCTCCCTTCCCCTCTCCCTTGTATCATCCTCTCCTGTCCCTCCTCCCCTCGCCTCATCCTCCTAGTTCCTGTCTCTTTCCTTCCCCTTCTCTCTTTCAAGAGCAAGCCATTGGGGCCTCTGCAGTCCCAGAGTCACCAGCCCCTAGCCAGTGCAGCCACCCTGTCCCTTCGCATGCATGTGTGACAGGGTTCTGCTCTGCAAGACTGGGCCGTTGACTCCCTGTGACATTGTCTCTGCAGGGTACTCTCTTGAGAAAACATGGCAAGGGCCTAGAAAAGGTAATGAAGGCCTGGCTTTCGAGCTGAGTTGTGAGTGTCTGTGAGAGTGACCTGTGCTGTGTGCCCGGGTAGGAAGGTCGGCTGGGGCCTCAGTGGGAGGTGGCTGGTAATCACACCCCATGGGACAGAAGCCAGAGTTTAGGTCGTTCATCAGAGTCGGGAGTGCAACCTGCATGTGTGAGTGCATTTGCCTTCGAACAGAGATGTGTGCACAGCTCCACCCCTCCCGGCAGCTCCCAGGGGCTCCTTCAGCCTTGGCTCAGCGATGCTCTGTGGCCCTCACTGAGATTTTTTTTGCAGTTCCTTTGTTCTGATGGGTGTTTGTTGTAAGGAGATGGGAGCCTGGCAGTGTGTGAGCAGATGCTTTGTGCACACCCACAGAACAGACCATGCCTGTCCATGTACTAAATGAATGTGGGGTCTAGGGTGTAACCGCTCCCCAGCCAGCCTTTCAGGAGCTGCGTGTGGCCGTCTTGTGGAGTGGAGCGTGTGGGTTTGTTTGGGCGTTCTGGACTGTGAGGCTCCCTGCAGGCGTGAGCTGCCTTTTGATAACTAAGTGTGTAGAAAGCCTCTGCATGCTGAGAATGTGGCCGGGTGTATAGATGCTGAAGGAACTTGTAGGACTTAGTTTGTTTTCTGTAGTCAGACCTCCCCAAGGAGGGCTTGAGGTGTGGGGGGGACAGACCTGGAGCCCTGTCCCCCAAGGCATCTGCTGTCAGGGTGGCAGCCTTCTGTGCACCCTCAGAGTCCAGTCTCAAGCTCCCACTTGGAGACTAGGGAAGGTGCCTTAGCTGGGGAGGAGGCCGCTGTGAGACCCAGGAACGGGGCGGGAGCTCACAATGTGATTCAATGAGGCAGGGAAGTCCCACTGAGCATCCTCCCAGTAGCCACCGGAACTCTGACCTCCACCTGGTTCTCTCCACAGGGCAGGGTGAAACTGCCAAGCCACTCAGACGTAAGCCCGGTCTCTCGCTGTCTGTCTGGCTCCCACCCCACCCTTCACCTGCCCCTGCCCCTCCTACTATGTGGTCTGTGCGTCGGGGGCGTCTTGTGGCCCTGTTTGTTATTTCTTCTTCCTCTGTCTGTCTGGCTTGCTCGTGGGTGGCGGGAATGAGGGGGGCAGTGGAGTGTGGAGGGGGCCTAAGAGCGCCCTGCTCCCCACTGAAACACAGGTGGGTGCAGCAAGGGAAACTGAGGCCCATACCACTGGACTCTAGGTACCTCCAACTCACAGCTTCAGGGACTCTTGGGAATATGGGGCTTGGGGGAGTAGGCAGTGTGGCACAGTGGTAGAGCACTGGCCGAGCATGCACTGGGGCTGGGTTCCATTCCCAGCACTAGTAAATACAACTAATAAATAGTAATAATGAGAGCCAGAGGGTGACACTAACAGTAGCAGTTTCCACGTACCACAGCCGTAAATGTCCCACCCAGCCCCACCAGGGTACCTAACACAGCCCTCCCCTCCCCAAGCTGCTAGGGTACTCTTGTTAGCCTAGGAGAGACGACTTGAAGCCCAGAGAGGGGCAGGGCACCACCTGAGGTCACCCAGCTCAGAAGTGGGCTGAACCCTGACATGGGGCTCTCAGGCTGGGACCCTGTCTACACTGATATTGCCTGTGACTCTGTGAGTAAAACTGGATGACAGTGAATAGGACCAAAGATACACTGTGTTCCTTCAAAGCCACAGGGTTGACTCCCCATCTACAGGGGAAACTGAGGCTCAGAGAGATTGAATTATTTGCCCCAGTCACACGACAGGGCCTGCCTGGCTTGTCAGAGCCATAGCCATGCTGGCATCTTCGGGACATGTGGCAGAGATGGGGAATGTGGGCAGAGGCCAGTGTTTGGGGAGTAGTCTTTGTAAAGCTTAGAGTGATGTCCCCATAGAGGGTTGGCTGTTGGGGAGGGATCCCCAAAGCCCAGCCTGGCCTATGGCTCTCCTAAAGCTCCCTAACTTCAGAGCCCATTGCCACAAACAAGCCCATCTTTGGTCCCCCTCATCACACCCTACAACCTCTTCCCTGCCCTTTTCTCCTGTCTCCCAATTGTGGGGTCATGGTGGGGGAAAGCGAGTGGGTAGTAGCCTATGGAATGGGATCTCCAGGGGTTCACAGGGGGCTACTGACACACTGTCCCTGAGACCCAAGTGTTACCTGGAACCTTTGGCCAGGAACCAAGATGGCATACAGGGCTGGGTGGGGGAACTGTTCAGAGGCATGGGCCCTCACCCTGTATGTCTGCTGTTTCCCACAGGGAACACAAATGATCTTCAATGCCGCCAAGGAGCTGGGCCAGCTCTCCAAGCTCAAGGTGAGGGGCAAGAGATCATGGGGGAGGTTTCCTAGGGACAGGTCAGGAGACAGACCCTGTTCACAAACATGAGCACCATCACAAACATCCTTAAATGTTTTGGAAAGACATGTGTTCATGTTCAGCTTGATCAAGGGTACCGATCAACTGTGTACGGCATGCTGCTGTGTGCCTGTGATGTGCTCGGACAACGGCAGGTCAAGACTCACAGACCTTGAGTTGGACTCAGCTTTGCCCAGCTGACCTCTCCCTGCCATCTGTATAGGACCATATGGTACGAGAGGAAGCCAAGAGCCTAACCCCAAAGCAGTGTGCTGTGGTTGAACTGGCCTTGGACACCATCAAGGTAAGATGTACCAGAGGGCTTGAACACAGAGGGCATGAGGACGCAGGTTTGAGGGTGCTTAAACGTTCGGTCTGGAAACAGGTGCAGTTTACTACATGATGCCACATCATGGCTATCCCTGAATTAAAAAGCGGGCTGACTCCTAGCATCTGTTTTAAAGACAAGTGCAGACCTGAACTGCTGAGGACCTGTTCCTTCAGAATTCTCTCAGAACTGTGTTCCCAAACAAGGGCCCGCTCTTTGTTTTTATTAAATAGCATATCCAGCCTGAAATGGGGAAGTGAAAGTGGGATCCTCGTATGAGGATTATGTCCCTCTAACCACTGTCCTCCACACAACCACAAGCAGATGTCAGCAGTTTAATCCCATCTATTGTTTGCAACACAAATTCGATAATCTTCATTGCACTATCACTTCCTACTAATGGCCACCACACTAGCTACAGTGCTTTCTTGAATATACAAAACATCCACACACATGCATGCATTGTCCTGGGTCACGGCCAAGGAAGGGTCATGAGGGACCGCAGCTGTGTGCTCTGGGACCCAAAAGTAGCCCAAGGCCCAGGTGCACTTGTTTACGATATAACGAGCTTTTGACTGTAAGAATCAGTAAAAGCCATTTGTCCAGAATTCTATCCATGTTGTAAAGGTCATCCCCACAAACAGGAAGTGGCAGGGAGATCTTTCCACCAGGGGGACAGTCGGCACAAAGATCCTGAGGCTGGCAGGAGACTCACTGCCAGTCAGAGGGTGCTGCACCGGCAGGCTCACACTGACCACCTGTCCCTCAGCAATACTTCCACGCGGGTGGTGTGGGCCTTAAGAAGACTTTCCTGGAGAAGAGCCCGGACCTGCAGTCCCTGCGCTACGCCTTGTCCCTCTACACGCAGGCTACGGACCTACTCATCAAGACCTTCGTGCAGACCCAGTCTGCGCAGGGTAAGGACCGAAGACACACCCTCCCTGCCCAGCTGCCTGACCTCAAGGCCACTGACTGACAGATGGCCTCTGATATCAAAGGACGGCAGGGACCAGGAATTGATAGACAACTCCTATGACCACCCAAGTGATTGTCATGGAGGGGCGGGACTTCAGCTGTCCAGGGACCAATGAGTGGTTCCTGGTTGATGGCTCTGGGGCGGGACTTATGTGATGTCTAGGAATAAGGAGTGATTGACAGCCAGGGATAGACAGGACCAAGCTGTCATCTGACAACTCCAGGGGAGACCTCTGATGTCAGGGAACCAGGGTATGTCTCTAGCCCTAGAGGCGGGGCACGTGATGTCCTGGGGCTGTGGAGTGATTGACAGGTTCAAGAGCAGGAAGGGGGCAAGTCAGGGTGGTGTGGGCAGCCGAGGGAGTTGTACCTCTTTCTCTCTTTCTCTGTCTTGCTTCTGTCCCTGTCCCTCTCTGAGCTTGATGCAGCAGCTGGGACCCCAGAGCAGGACTCTAGGGTCCAAGTGCCCTCACCAGGGATGTCCCCACATTCAGAATTCCCCCAAAGGTGTGGGCAGGCAGAGGCTGACGGCCTCAGGCTTTGTCCCATGTTGAAGTAGGGGAAGGTCACCATCCATCCTGGGACACAGCAGGGGAGCCCAAGCCTCAGTTTCCCTTCCTGTCCTTGCTGCTTTTGGTGTTCCTGGTGTTCCCAGAGCGGGAGGCTGTCTGTCTGTCCGTCTGTCTGCACTGACGTTTCTCTCCTCTCTCTCCTTCTCTCTCATTTTTTTTCCTCCCTGTCACTTGCTGCCCCTCTCTGCGCCTCCCCTGCCCCACCATGCACACTCCTCCACCCTCGTCTCACTGCTCCCTCCTCCCCATCCTCCTCCTCCCCCCCTCCACCTTGGTCAGTCCATGGTGGAAAGGGGACTAGGTTTACCCTTAGTGAAGAAATTTATCCAGAGAAGGGTACGTGCCTGCGCCTCCCGCCACCTGCACATGGTGCCACCCACATGTGGTGCCTGGTGCCTGCGCCCCTCCCACCCGGCTAGTAAGATGCCCATCCTTCCTCCCACCCCTGGGCCCAGCCTGGCCCCACCTCAGCAAGGGGGAAGGAAGGCTTGCTGGTTCCACACAGGGAAGGGGAAGGAATTCCAAGTCCTTTCTTCTAAAATACACCTCTTAGGCCAAAGACTTGGCAAGGCCCTGGCTTCCATTCCCAACAGTCAGGGGGTGGGGGGTGGAGGCAGCAGATTGTGCTCAGATCCCGGGTCAGCCATTCGGCATGTGTGGCAGCGGGCACCTCCCTGGCTCTTTTTTCTCGTCTGTGAAGTGGGGATTGTCAAGAACTCTATTTCCAAGAATGCCTGACAGCACAAACCTGTGATCCAGTGCTTGGAGGCTGAGGCAGAAGGATCACAAGTTCCTGCCTGCTTTGGACAAACAGCAGGCCCCTGTATCCAAAAGTGTCTCTCCAGCTCTCCCCAGGGACACCTGATGTTCTGTCAGAGCTGAGGGTCAAGGGAGCCTCCTTCTCTTGTGGGGTGGGGGTGGGTATCTGTGACTTGGGGGACAGGTGGGGCTGACAGTCCTTCCCAGTGGAGCCAGCAAACCTGGGGTGGGGGTGCCCCACACAGCCCCTCCCCCTTCTTACTAGCTTTGGACTTGGTCTGCCTCACATCACCATCACGTCTAAGTCCCCAGCTCCCCACGTCTGGCCCTGATTGAGCTTGCAGAGCATCAGCCTGGGAGGGGGCTGAGCATGTGACTGGGGGGGATTGGAGATGAAGAGGGTGGCTGCCTGGGGTGGGCAGTGCCAGGGGCAATGTGACCCTCTTCAGGGGCCATGCCCCTCTGCTCCCTGTCCCTCATCACTTCCTGTCCAGCACAGGTAACCTGGATGGACCTTTGATGACCCAATCCCTCACTTCCCACTTTCCCTTCCCTCCTATCCCCATGCATGGGGTCCCCAGGAGTGGGGAGCTGCCTGGGGGATGGAGCAGAAGGTGGGGTGCTGGCAGCCACAGGTTTACAGGCCCTGCAGCTGTGCTTCCAAGTTACCAGTGGAGGTCAGGACAAGAGATTTGAAGTTGCCCCTCATCGATGATCCCCATCATGACCTACAGGACATTTAAGAATGGTTGAGAAGAGTTGGTCACATGACCACCACACAGGCAGACAAGGAAATTTGTTGGCTGTAGAACTGAGACAGAGGGTTGAGTTGGCATCAGAAACAGCTGCATCCAGGCTCTAAAGTCATTGGTCAGTTGATTTCCATGGAGACCACTGTGGGGTCAGCTTTCTCTTTATTGGATAGAGACAGCCTTGTTAGCTTAGCTCCACAATTGGACTGTGTCTCCTGAGAGTTATAGCTAAGGGCTGGAGAGATGGCTCAGTAGTTTAGAGCTCTGGCTGTTCTTGCAGAGGACCCGGGTTCAGTTCCCACATCCATATGGTTAACCCACCCACATTGCTAACAACTGTTTGTAACTCCAGTTCTAGGGAACCCAACACCCATTTCTGGTTTTTGGTGTTTTTTTTTGGTCTTTTTGAGACAGGGTCTCCCTGTAGCCCCAGCTGTCCTGGAACTCACTATGTAGACCAGGCTGGCCTTGAACTCACAGAGATCCCCCTACCTCTGCCTTCTGGGTGCTGGGATTAAAGGCGTGCGCCACCACGCCCAGCTTCTGGCCTTTTTGGACATTACACAGGGGTGCACTTACATTCATGCAGGTAAAACACTCGTACACATTAAAAAAAAGAGTTACGTCCAGGGCCTGGAGAGGTGGCTCAGCAGTTGGGAACAGACAAGTTTGGTCCTCAGTACCCACATCTCCAGCTCCAATGCCTCTGGCCTCTGTGGGCACTGCACTAACATGCACATACACAAACATACATATAATTAAAAATAATAAGGCCAGGGGTGATGATGCACACCTTTAATCCCAGCAATCAGGAGGCGGAAGCAGGTGGATCTCTGTAGGATTGAGGCCAGCCTGGTCTATATAGAATTCCAGGCCAGCTGGGGCTAGGTAGCGAGACTCTGTCTCACAGTATTTAATTAAAATAAATAAATTACTGGGTATGGTGGTGCACGCCTTTAATCCCAGCACTTGGGAGACAGAGGCAGGCAGATCTCTGTGAATTCCAGGCCAGCCTGGTCTACATAGCATGTGGTCAGCTGGGGCTACAGGGAGACCCTGTCTCAAAAAGACCAATAAATAAATAAATAAATAAATAAATAAATAAATAGATAGATAAAATAAAATCTTGGAGCTGGAGAGATGGCTCAGTGGTTAAGAGCATTGGCTCCTCTTGCAGACGACTAGGTTTGATTCCCAGCACCCACATGGTGGCTAACAACTGCCCATAACTCCAGTTTCAGGGGATCCGACACATTCTTCACAGGTACTGTAGGACATGGAGGTAATACACTCATACACATTAAATAAATAACTTTTAAAAATTAAAAAATTAAATATTTTTTTTAAGTTACAATCAAATTTCCAAGGTCAGTTCCTATTGGCCCAGCCTGGGTTACATGACTGAGGCAATCTCTGCAGCCCTAGGCAGGCAGTGCTCTGACTGGATGGCTGTGGTTACACTGGCCATCCCTCGGTGAACTCAGAACTAGGGCTCACTCTTCCTGAGCCTCGGGGTCTGGAGCTGTTCTCGGTGGGAATGTGAGTTTCTGTGTTAGATCAAGAGTCAGGACAGGGGAGCCAGAAGGTATGCAGAGGTTCCCCCACTTCTGGAGAGGCATTGGTTCTGAAGGTACTGTAGGGATCCTGTGGAGTGAGGGCACTGGGCTGAAGTAGACACAGAAGAGGGACTCTGGAGAGACACTGCAAATTCCCAGTGTGATGTGAGCCTGGGGGGGTGCGGCTATGAGCAGAGGAGGGCTGGGGTCTAATTTAACAGGACTTGCTGGTGCATTGAGAGGAGCCAGGAGGGAGAACCAGTGAGGTCAGTATCCAGGCAGGAGCAAAGGATAGGTCAGATTCTGATTGTGGTTTTCAAACAGGCAGATGGATAGAACTTTCCAGAGTCCCAGTAGGTAGGGAGGGAGTGAAGACAGAAATCAGGGACACAAGTCAAGTTAAGGACACAGAGGGAAGAAATTGGAGAGGAGTGGCTATGGGTGACTCAAAACCACCGCATCACAGCTGGCACAGGTGGCCAGGAAAAGGCAGACAACAGAAGCATTTGGCTCAGAGGGTTTAAGAAACTGGTCTTAAGCCACACAGTATGGCAGTGAAACGCCACAACTAGGATTCTTGGCTTCCCAAGGGCACCTGCCACACTGGGGCCCTCAGTACCTCCCTGTGAGGGCCGGTGACCTGGTGCTGCCAGCACATGGTGGGGGAAGTGGCCAAGGTTCGTCCTGCCTGGGAAAGAATCAACTCATATCGGGCATCTTCCCCTACCCACCCAGGCTCGGGTGTGGAGGACCCTGTAGGTGAAGTGTCTGTTCACGTGGAGCTGTTCACACATCCGGGGACTGGAGAGCAGAAGGTCACAGTGAAGGGTGAGTGGCCTGAGGGAGGTAACTAGACTCGGAGACACTTAGGCCAAGGGGGAAAGTTTTGGTTTTTTTTAATGGTGTAGGAGACTGAAATGTCATGGGGTGATTCTGCTGCAGGCATGGCAGCAGGCAGGAATTCAGGTGTCACTTCTCTTTCTCCATCTCTGCCATGCTGTTCTGTTAGCCACAGTCAGCTAGAGGGGCATGCTGGGAAATGAAAGCCTTGTTTTCAACAGTCCTCGAAAAACCAAAGTATCTATTTCTGTCCCACTGGTGAGCCTGACTTCCACCCCACCCCCAACAGTGGTGGCGGCCAATGACCTCAAGTGGCAGACTTCTGGCATCTTTCGGCCATTCATTGAGGTCAACATCGTTGGGCCTCAGCTCAGTGACAAGAAGCGAAAGTTTGCCACCAAATCCAAGAACAACAGCTGGGCACCCAAGTACAACGAGAGTTTCCAGTTGTAAGTGTGGGTGCTGTGGGAGCCATCTGGAGTGCTGAGGGTGAGCCTAGCCCTCTAGGCAGGGGCCCGGGCTGGTGGGGCAGTGATACCTGGGCATGTGGGAAGGGACCTCTCGGTACAGCAGGGGCATGAAGGGGACTTTCGGATGCAGATCCCTCTAGGACAGACAGGTCCTGGGGGGGGGGCCTTATGGAGGGGAAGATGGCAGGAGGGGCCTGGGGACAGGAATGAGATTATAGTATGAGACTGCCGCATTTGGGGCAGTCAGCTCCAGCTCCTGGGACTGCTCCAGCACAAAGATTGGGTCTGGTCTCATGGGAGTGAGGGTGGTGGTTAGGGCTACATGGTGGGGCCGATGGGCTGGGGACAAGAGGGTAGATGGGGATGAGTTGGCAGTGGGGGATCCCGGGGCAGTGTTGCAGGCTGCCGAGGACAGAAGTGCAGAGGGTGGGGGATGCTGAGCTGGCATAGCACAGTAGGAGCCAGGGCTCCCAGGGAGCTGTTGGAGGGGCTTTGGGTGGGAAGGGCACACAGGGTACCTCAGATCTGAGGGTGCAGCTTGAGTGTGGCCAGGAGATAGGGGTGAGCCAGCAGTGGCCAGGAAGGCGAAGTGTGGGCGTGGCCAGGAAAGGGGGCGGTCGTAGACGTGGCCAGGAAGGAGAAAATAGGAAAGTTGTGAGCGTGGTCTCAGGAAGTGGTCTAGGGAAAGGCGTGGGCCTCAGTGACCCCGCCTGAGGCCACAGCTCTGGCCTTGGCAGACGTGTGGGATTTATCCTGGATAGTGGCCTTCCTCATGGGTTCAACATGAGGGATGGGATGGGTCTTAGCCCAAGAAGGGGCGTGGCCCAATATGAAGGGCAGGGCAGGCCTCCCTCTGGGCCCAGCATGAGGTGAGTCTGGCTTGCCCCTGTGGATAGCACAGGGAGACGGAGCCTTTCAGGGTGACCCTTCCAGCAGGTGGGCATGATTTAGTGTGTGTGGGAGTGGCCCAACACGAGGTGGGGAGTGCCTCTTCTGGCACGCTTCCCAAGGCCCAGGTTGAGTGGGCGGGGCCAGCAGGGTGAGTGAGGTCAAGGGTGGGCGTGCCTCAGAGGGGCAGGGCCGGCCGTCCGTGGGCTTGTCTCGAGCCGGCATGGCCTGGCGGGGCTGGCTACCCCCTTCTCCCTGCAGCTCACTGAGCGCCGACGCGGGCCCTGAGTGCTATGAGCTGCAGGTGTGCGTGAAGGACTACTGCTTCGCGCGCGAGGACCGCACGGTGGGGTTGGCCGTGCTGCAGTTGCGGGAGCTGGCCCAGCGCGGGAGCACCGCATGCTGGCTGCCGCTCGGCCGCCGCATCCACATGGACGACACAGGGCTCACGGTGCTGCGCATCCTGTCGCAGCGCAGCAACGACGAGGTGGCCAAGGAGTTCGTCAAGCTCAAGTCCGACACGCGTTCTGCCGAGGAGGGCGGTGCCGCGCCTGCGCCATAGCGCGCTGGGGGGGGGTCGGTAAGGGTCGGACCACCGAGCAGACGTAGGCCTCGCCCCTAAAGGTCTAGCCCCTCCCGAGGCCACGCCCTCCCTCTTAGTGGCCTTGGTTGGGGATGGGAGGAAGCCCCGCCCCCGAGGAGGCCACGCCCCAGGCTCTGGCGGGAAGCCCCGCCTCCTGCCCCCTGGAAAAGCCATAAAGAGGGTCCCAGTACCCTGGTGCCCGGGACCAATTGCTAAGTGTGGTCTCGGTTCCCCAGGCGAGGGGCACGGATGCCTGGGGTACCCGGAGGCTGAAGGCATAGGGCACTGAGTCCCCTTTGATGTTTGTGCAAAAAATTAATTGGGGGTGGGGGTCTCTAAAGCACATGCGCCCTAGGGCGCCACACCCGGAGGCCTAAGGGGCGGCCCGCTTCCCTGTGGGGTATCTCCCCCACTCTCCCACAAACCCGGTCCTCATAGCCCAGCGAACGCACCGATAGGTGCCATCCTCGGTGGGCTGAGCCTGGCCAAACGGCCCAAGCCCCCATCGCTGCTAAATCCCCTCTTCCCCCTATTTCTTCCCCTAGGAGGATCCCCCCGCCAAGGCCCCCATTGAGTCCTCTGGCTGCCAAACCCCTGTCCCCAGCCCTTTCTCCAGGGACTCAAGCCGGAACCGCCTAGAACTCAATGTCCCACCAAGACTGAGGGCTTGGGGTCCCTGGACCCAGGCTCCCACATCCTTTGGCCTTTTTCCACATTCTCCACGCAGGAAAGGACAGAAAGAGACCAGAAACTAGAGGTTTGTGTGTATATGTGTGTCTGTGTGTGTGTGTGTGTGTGTGTGTGTGTGTATGTATGTGGTGTGCCAGTTCGATCACATGGACAATGTTGGCTCAGAATGTCATTCAGCCGCCCCCATCCTGGATGCTGGTGCCGGCAGGACCCCTGCATGCCTGGAGCTCTGCCTCCAGCCCACAAATTTGGCTGAGAAGTTAGTTCATGCAAGAGGCCTTCACTTGAGCCTCAGGGTTGGCTGGGCAGTTGTCGAAGTTGCACACTACACAGGGATCTTGGCATCTCTAAGGAGGCCACATGCAAATCCTAGGCTACTGAGCATGATAGAGTTCGTTGCCCCTTTTCTGCCTGGCGTGAAAGGGCTGTGTGCCCCATGAATTTTGAAGCACGAGATGAGGAGTCATCTGTGCCCAGAGGCAGGATGGAGGCTCTCTTACAGGATGGGGTTTCATCCAGGGACAGGGTGCTTTGAGACTGCTCCAGGAGGGAGGGTGATATGACTCACTTGATGGCACTGGACACCAGGAAGGGGCGGTGGGCTGTGAGGGAGGTCAGCCTTGGAAGTCTTTTGAGTGGCAGCAGGAATGTGAACTGTAGGACTGTGTGACAGAAGCAAGAGGGTGCCAGAAAGTTCCAGAGAGAGAGAGAGAGAGAGAGAGAGAGAGAGAGAGAGAGAGAGAAAGAGAAAGAGAAAGAGAATGTGTGTGTGTGTGTGTGTAGCCCAGGCTAGGACTGTTAGGAATCTCCTCTACCACAGACTTGGTCACCTTCCATACAGGTCACAGAACAACTGCACAAACTGTCCCTCAGGAACTCCTGCTTCTGCCTGTGTTCAGATTGGCCCTAATGTCATGACACTGGGGAGTCTGTCTGGCTTAAGCCTGTTGGAAGCTCCAAGTTTCCCCAGAATAAGCAGCTGTCGGGGAATGAAGGCAGGTTGTGCTAATTGGAGTGATGTGGCTGAGGGCCGGTGTGTCACCATGCACATGCATGCCTGTCCTGCCAGCTTCCTGGGCCGTGACATAAGCCAGGCCCAGTTGAGCCCTGGACTACCAGGATTGAGGGAGAGGAATGAGCAGGGGGTGGGTTCTGACAGTCTAGGCTACAGAAGGGCTAGAGAGAAAGTTTCCCCAAAGCTATCCAGCCTGGGACGTCCCTATGAGCTTTCCTGCCTGCTTTGGAGGACCTTAGCAAATGGGCCCTGCTGTGGTCCTGCGCCTCTCCACACTAGGATTAGAACCATGAGGAAGCCTGGCCTGGCCAGAAGCAGGAAGCCGACAGCAGGTCAGGGTGGGAGGAGCCAAAGCTGGGTTCCCAAGAGACATAAGGACAAGGTGGGACCCCTTTAATCCCAGCACTCCGGAGGCAGAGGCAGGGGGATCTCTGTGAGTTCAAGGCCAGCCTGGTCTACATAGTGAGTTCCAGGCCAGCTGGGGCTACAGGGAGACCCTGTCTCAAAAAGACGGAAAAAAGAATTAAAAGACTCAAGGAGGAAGGCAGGTTTAGGGTGACAGCTGCAGAGAGGGCCGAAGGAGGGAGGGGTGGGAAGTAGGTAAGAAAGTTAGGGGAGCTGAGGGTGTGGCCCCAGCCTAGAATCCCCCAGTGAGGGCCTGTGGACAAGGCCTAGTATCTGCCAATTATGCACTGTACCGGGTTCTGTATCCAGCACCCCCGCCATATTAAAAAGGCAGCACCGCCCTGCCTTCAGCTCACCCCCAACCTGAAAAGAGTCAGCACATGAAGGGGTGCCCTCTGCACCCCCACCAGTCCCTCTTGGAACCCAGGGCCGGTCGCCTCACCATGCCCCTCCCCCATCAGACATGCAAAAAATTAAATCCACCCAGAACTCCTAGGGACCTCTCTCGGCTGAGACCTCAGATTCTCCCGGGTCCCAAGCAGCCCCCTGGGGTGGGGCCTGTGCTGCGGGGACCGGGGCGGGACGGGACTTTCTGGCCCCGCCCCATTCCCTGAGCTTCCTTCCTAAGAATCCTTCAGGACCAAAGCCGGCTAAGCTTACCCTGGTCGCTTTCCTTTTGCCTTTTGTTTTGAAAAGCGAAATGGAACTGAGTCAGGTCAGACCTCAGCCCCGCCCAGCCAGAGGCTCTGACGACGCAGGTGACAGGCGGGGCGGCCCCTGCACCCCAGACGGTCCCCGACCCCCGAGCCCTGGCAGCCCCTCCACTCGCCTTTCTTAGCATGTGACTGCAAATGTGGACTCCAAGCGGTGTTCTTGGGGTTTTTTCCGTTTTGTTTTTGGGTTTGTTTTTTTTTTTTAAGGTTCACTCTGTTGGTCCGGTGTCTTCCGGGGCGCCCTCATTTATCAGTCAATAGGTGACTTGGGACACGCGTTCAAAACACCCGGGGAGTGTTCATGAGTGCATGGCGTTGAGGTGTTTTGCACTATTCTGACTTTTTGGTCTCTGTAAAAATATTTTATTAGCATTAAAAAAAGAAAAAGCACAGCGCCTCGGTGCTGGCTGGAGTTCTTGCGGTCCCCGAAGTCTAAACCTCAGCCAGAGCTGGCGGGATGGTTCAGTGGGTAGGGGCACTTGCCGCCAAACCTGGCAATTTCAATTCGAGTCCTAGGACTAACACGGTGAAAGGAGGGAACCAACGTCTGAAAATCGTCACGCTGATGCACATACACACACAAAATAAACGTTAAAACATGCCCACCAAGGCCAGGGCGTGGTGGCACACGCCTGTAGTCCCAGCAGTTGGGAGGCAGAGGCAGTCGGATCTTTGCGAGTTCGAGGCCAGCTTGGTCTCCATTAGCGAATCCAGGCCAGCTGCGGCTACAGGGAGACCTTGTCTCAAAAAGATCAAAAAAACAAAAAACAAACAAAAAACCACCATGAAGCACGTCAGCCAGTCCTGAAGGGCGATACTGTCTGTGCTCCCAGCACTTAGGAGATTGAGGCAGGAGGATGGCAAGTCCCAAACCAGCCTGGGCCGTAGACTAAGATTGTCTCCAACTTGGGGCTGGAGAGATGGCTCAGCAGTTAAGAACACTGATTATTCTTGCAGAAGACCTGGGTTCAAATCCCAGCACCCACATGGCAGCTCACAACTGTTCATAACTCCAGTTCCAGGGGATTCGACAGACTGTTCTGTTCTCTGCAGGCATTGCAGGACACGGGTGCACTTACCTACACACAAGCAATACACACGCACATAAAATAAAAATAATAAATATGAAAAAAAGGTTGTCTCCAACAATGTAGTGCTTGGCGGGGCTGAAGCGACGGCTCAGTGTTTAAGATCGCTTAACGCCGGTTCAGAGTTCAGCACTGAGCGCCCAGCTCCTACAGCTCACAACCGCTTGTCACTTCAGCTCTAGGGGATTCAGGGCCTTCTTGTGGCCATCACCCACATTGCACTCACATGCACAAACCCACATTACTCAGATAAAGAAAAATAAATCTTTGCTGGGTGTGGTACTACACACCCTTAGTCCTCAAATTTGAGAGGCGGAAGCAGGTAGATGTCTGTCAGTTCCAGGCCAGCCAGGGCTATGTAGTGATACCGTCTCAAGAGCCAGTGCTCTTTTAAAATATTTTTCATTTCTTATATTTTATGCATATGAGCGTATTGCCTGCGTGTATGTGAGAATGCCATACAATGGTAATGCCACGGAGGTCAGAAGAGGCTTCGGATTCCCCTGGAACTGGAGTTACGGACAGTTCATAGCTGTCACGTGGGTGCTGGGAATCGAACTTGGGTCCTCTGCAAGAGCAGTCAGTGAGTGCTCTTAACTGCTGAGTCATCTCTCCAGCCCATATTTATATATTTTTATTTTGCATGTATGAGTGTTTTGCCTGCATGTATGTAAGTGCACCCCTGTCATGCATGTCTGCCTGCAGGGGCCAGAAGAGGGCATCAGATCCCCTGGAACTGGAGTTATGGATGGCTGTTAGCTGCCATATGGGTGCTGGGAATTGAACCTGGGTCCTCTGCAAGAGCAGCCAGTGCTCTTAACCACTGAGCCAATTCTCCAGGCCCAAATGAATATTTTTAAAACATCATCTTAAAGCTTCTAAAAAAATAAAGGGAGGGCTGGAGTGAAGCTCTGGGATTATAGTATTGCCCAACATACACAGAGTTGGGGGATCCATTCCCAGCACCACAGAAAAATAGAATAAATAAAATTAAAAAAATATATATGAAGGGGCTAGAGAGATGGCTCAGAGGTTAAGAACACTGACTGTTCTTGCAGAGAACCCAGGTTCAAATCCCACATGGCAGCTAACAACTGTCTGTAACTCCAGTTCCAAGGGATCCGACAGCCTTTTCTGTCCTCCACGAGCATTGCACTACGCGGGTGCACTTACCTACATGCAGGCAATACACTCATACACATAAAAAATAATAATAAAATATTTTAAATATAAATAAATAAATAAAACAGTACAAGGGCTGGGCTTTGGCTGAGCCCTAGAATACCTGCCTGCCTGCAGGAGGCCCTGAGCACCCCCCAGCAAAAACAGATGAAACAAGTCAATGAAAAGCAACTTCATTTTCCTCCTGCTGCATTTAATTGGCCCTGAGCGACCTTCTCAGCAGAGGCAGAGACCATCTCATCCCACCGAGGGTTCCTTAGCGAGCTGGGCTTCCTCATTATATTTCTTAATGCGCCTGCCATAGGTTGGGGCTGTGGAACCGACCCCTCCCCCAATGTTTGGTGAATACTTTTGGCTTCAAGTAACAACCACAAGGACTGAACATAGAACACACAGCTTCAGCCTTGAGTTACACAAAACGCAGCACTTCTGCTTCCGGATGCACAGGAAGGTTGTACACAGCTGGAAAAACTGATGGTGTTGCAGCAGCCACCAGGAGTCAGGAGTATCTATGTGTGTCAGTTTGTGGGAAGACACCACCGATAAAGGAGGGAGGGTGCAGTGTTCAGAGATATAGATCAGGGAAGGTGACACTAGTCCCATCCCACCAGCCCCTGGAAACACAGGATGCAAAGCACTTTCTCTGCACCAAGCTGGGATCCAAATCCCCGACCATGGGCACCTGCCAGAGTCTGCAAGGTGGCAGGACCTCCATTGCGGCCAGCAGAAGCAGCTGGTCTGGGATACTCAGGGAGGACCTCACTACTGTTGAAAGGCCAGTTCCACTCCCAAACCCAGCCCTCTGCTCTGTCCTAATCTATAAAACCAGGAACCAAATCTGCCTTTGCTTTTTTTTTTTTTTTTTTTTTTTTTTTTTTTTTTTTTTTTGTAGCCCCAGCTGTCCTGGAATTCACTATGTAGATGAGTATAGACCAGGCTGGCCTTGAACTCAGAGATCTGTCTGCCTCTGCCTCCCAAGTGCTGGGACTGCAGGCATGCACCACCACGCCCGGCTACATTTGCTTTAAAAAAAATTTTTTTTTATTATTTTTATTTTACGAGTGTATTGCCTGCATGTATGTGAGTGGACCTGTGCCATGCAATGCTGCAGATTCTGCTGGAACTGGAGGTAAGGACAGTTCATAGCTGCCATGTGGGTGCTGGGAATGGAACCTGGGTCCTCTGCAAGAGCAGCCAGTACTCTTAACTGCTGAATCACCTCTCCAGCCCCTCCAGCTTGCTTTTGTCAAGTTTTACTTGCACAAAATTATGTTCATTGACAAACTATGGCCCCTGGGCTAAATCAGGCCCAGAGTTTGTGTTTGTCAACAAAGTTTTATTGAAATGCCACATGATGGCACATACCTGTGATCCCAGCAGTAGGGAGGCTGAGGCAGGAGGATCACCATGAGTTTAAGTTTGGACTACATAGGATGCTCAGATACAGGACGAGACACTATCTCAAGTCAGGTCAGGTGTGGTGGTACATGGTTTTAATGCTAGCACTTAGGAGAAAGAGGAAGGTGGATCTCTGAATTTCAGGCCAGTCAGAGATGTATAGTGAGACCCTGTCATAAAAATAGATGACTAAATTACAATTAGTACAATGGAAATTTGGGGGCTAGAGATGGCTCAGCAGTTAAAAGCACTGGATGTTCTTGAAGACCGGGGATCGAATCCCAGCAACCACATGGTGGCTAACAACTGTAACTCCAGTCCCAGGGGAGCCAACCCCCTCTTCTATCCTCCTTGGACACGGCACACATGGGCGTAACACTCATACATATAAAATAAAAACAAATACATCAAAAACATTTTTCTTTAAAATGGATTTTTAAAATTTCTTCAAGACAAAGTCTGATGTAACTCAGACTTACTTGAGTTATGCAAAAGAAAATGACCTTGAGCTCCTGATCTTCCTGCCTCAGCCTCCCCACAGCTAGGATGACCAGCTTGGGCCATTTGCTGGGTTTGGGGAAGTTGTTTGTAAAATAGGTACAAGTGGCTTGCTAGCAAGATGGCTCAGCACATAAAGGTGCTTGTTGCCAAGCCTGACAATGAGTTTGAGCCTGTGGATCCACACAGTGGAAGGAGAGAACCACCCCACAAGCTGTCTACTGCCCTCCATGTGTGTGCTGTGGCATGTTACATGCCTCTGAAACGAAACAAAAATAAAACAGGTACAGTTGGATCACATGCTTGGAAGAAAACAGAAAGTGGCCCTCTGGGTGTGGGAGTTTGTCTTCTGAATCTTCGTCCTGTTTGTTTTTGGTGCTGGATGGAGTTTACCCCTTCTGCTTGTTGGGCAAGCCTCTACCCCACCCCGCCCCTGTGATTATTCTTTCAACATTATGTGTGTACCAGAAGACCAAGGTCTATGCTTTTAAAGATCCATAACAATCAACCAAGGGCCAACAAGATGGCTCAGAGGGTAAAGGTGCTTGCCGCACCAAACCTGAATCGACTCTCCAGGACCCACATGGTGGAAGAGCCAACTACCACACATTGTCCTCTGACCTCTACACGTGCACATACACACACAACAAACATTGAAAATGAAGCAACACAGGTGGAACTGCTCAGGGGTCTAAATCGAATGGGGACTAAATGTTTTTTAAGCTCTCCTTCTATGCCCTGCTCAGCCGGCATTCATACTACCTTGAGAACCCTAAGTCAACCAGAGATGAATCACAGTCCATGTGAAGGGGAAGAAGCCAGGGCCGGAGCCAATGGGAGAGCACCTGCCACGCATGCATGAAGCCCCAGGTTCATCCCCAGCACTTTGTAAACCAGACGTGGTGTGTGCCGGTTATCCCAGCACTCAGGAGATGGAGGCAGGAGGATCAGGAGTTCAAGGCCATCTCATCTTCAGCTACACAGAGTTTGAGGCTAGCCTGAGCTACATGAGACCCTGTCTGAAAAATAAAAAATGAAACAGACACTAGAAAATGTTTGCTGGTTCTGTGCAGACACTACATGGTTAGAGAGGACCCTGAGCATGTGGCTGTTTTGGTGTCTGTGTGGTCCTGGAGCCCATGGCCAGCGACACCCAGGGACACCGTGGCACAGTTAGTGAAGGCACAATGCTAGGCACTGCGTCTGAGAGCATGCTCTAATTTTGCTCTGCCAGCACGCCTGGCTGTGAGTCCCAATTTTGCCCATAGCAGTCACACACCATCTGTGCTAATTTATAAAAGGACGCATGTCCCTGTGTGCAGAGCCCTAGGATCCTGAGAAGTGGTGAGCCAGGTCAAAGCAGGCTTTGCAAAGGAGACACCTGTCCTGCTTGAACTGTCAGCTCACAGTCCTAAGAACGGAGGGCCTGCCCACACCACGTTAGCCTGTAGCCATGTCTGTGGGGGACTGGTGTGTTACAATTGATGCAGGGGACCCAGCCCACCGTGAGCAGCTCCAACCCTAGGCAGGTGGTCCTGGGCTGTGTAAGAAAGCTGGCTGTGCAGGAGCCTGAGAAGGAACAAGCAAGCAAGCAGCGTCCTCCAGGCTCCTGCCTGGGCTTCCCTCAGTGTCAGGCTGTGACCTGAAAGCCCAAGATGAAATAAACCCTTTCCTCCCCAAGTCAGTGTTTTATCACAGCAGCAGAACAAAACCAGAGCAGTGTCCCCTCGTCTGTGGCTGTCTGCTCAGGCTACCCATCAGCCCCGGAAGGCTCTTTCCTGCATTCTGTGAGGGATATACCCCCATAACCGGAGCACTCACTGAGGAGCGTTTCCTTGGGGACCCAGACCATGGCGGCCCCCCACATCATTTGGAAAGATTCCTCCCACTGGATACTTCCTAGGTGCTTTGTGGGTGTGCACGGACACAAGACTTGAGACTCACCCTCCACACTTGCCTCAGTGCCTAGTGACTTCTGTGGCAGCCGCCTGCAAGTTCCACTTCTCCCCCAAATCTTGACCGGTGGGGACAGAGATGTGGGCAGAAAGTTGACAGACTTCAGTGAAAACCACCCAGGCGCATTTAATAAAAAAAATAAGCAAGTTATCCAGGAGCCAACCTGGAGAACAGTCATCCCAAAGGAGGCAGCACACCGTTCCACCTCCTGACATTTGGGTTTGCTTTGAAGGCACAGCAGCCACCCTGGCCCTGTTGGGAAACATCCCACCCAGACCAACAGCAGCACCCCAGGCAGCTTGGCCCCCACAAGGCCCCAAACACAGGAGCAGGCAGGGGACACCTGAGACAAGGGCTGACAGAAGCAAGGGGAGCCAGGCTGGGCCAGGAGGCCCATCCTTATCTGTGACCCCTCCAGGGGAGCTAGCAAGCAGCTGAAGCCTGGGACCCCAGCAGTTACCCGGGGGTGAGGTGGGGGAGGAGTGACTCTCCCAACCCTCTGGGCAGGGGGAGGATGTTGTCTGCACAACAGAGTTGGGGGAGTCAGCTCTTCTACACCACCAGGAGTCCATAAGTTATGGCACATCACGGGTGCTTGATAAATGCTTTTTGTATAAAGGGACCAATTTTGTTCATTTCCCTGTGCCAGCAGTTGGCACAGAACCTGTCATATGGGGTGAATTATAACGCTGATTCTTACTGTGAGCACTGCAGCAGTCAGTGTAAAGGGAGCTCATTAAAGTGACACATACCATGCTTACCTCTATCCCCAGGACCTAGCTGAGCTCCTGACACACAGTAAATGCCTGATAGGTGTCTGAATAAATGAATGGAAGTGTCATTCTCATTTTGGTAGTCCCAGAGCCTAGAACAGTACTTAACACACAGTAGGCACTCAACAAATACTTGAATGGATTTAAAAGCAAGTATGTATCCCTAATACCTGATTCTTAATCTGATCAATAAATGCCTGATGAGCAAATCCATTGCTGATAAAGAGAATTATCTCACCTCTTTTAACTTGGAACCTGGTACAGTGTAGGTGCTTAATATATGTTGGAAACATAAACAAATGAAAGTTTGTTCCTGTCCAATCTCCTCATTCCCAGTCCTGTTCTTGGTATGCAGTAAGCACTCTATTAATGCTGCCTGTGTGGTAGTGGCTGCTGAGCAAGAAGACCTGGCTGGATAGCACCCTGCATGTGGGGGCTTCTGCGGTCTCCCCTGCTGTCCCCAGCAAGCATGTGAAGGTTAGACCTGCAGTGTCTGCTTTGGCTTTTTGCCAACTGTCCCTCAGAGCTCATCGCGGGCAGCACTGTCCAACGGGGACTGGAGCACATCTGAGTTCTTAGCCTCATGGCTCAGTGCCTGCTGTTCCCGCATCTTCTGGGACTTGGCCCGGTCCCAGTCGGTCTTAACCTGTTCGTTGTTCCAGACAACTGAGGTCTCGGTGTCACTCACGTAGCCATCGTCCCCTGTGTAGTGTGTGGGGTAAATGAGTAAGGGCTCCACAGAGAAGGCACGCAGACTGCGGGGAGAGAAGTGGGCCTTGTACTCTGACCTGAAGGAAGACAGGGGAGATGAAGGGAGGGGGATGGAGGTCAAGTGGCTGGAGAAGGAGACCCCTCCACTGGGTCTAAGACTCCTCTTCTCTCCCTTCCCCTTCCTCTTCCACCTCCCACTCCAAAGTCCACGCCCCAACCTGGTGAGACCTCAGGATCCCAGCCTGCCCCTCACCAGTGCCCCCTTACACTGGGTGTTTGTCAAACATGACAGGCAGGAACTCGTCAACAGGCAGCATTTTGGCCAATGGCTTGGCATCAAGCAGCTTTCGTGCACCTTGCAGGGAGATCACATAGGCCAGTGTCCAGTAGGAGTAGTCGGCCTCCACCAGGTTCCTCACTCGGGGCACAGCCTTCTCAGGGTGCTCCACCTGCATGCGCTTCCGGCCCACGTAGCTGGGGTGCAGAATCAGAGACTTGTTACATGCCTCCCATCCCCCAGAGTGCTAATGCAGAAAGCCAGGAACAGTTGGACACAGGGACATTGGGTAGGAACCAAGTCACCCCACGAGGTCCAGGAGGCAGCAGGCTCAGTGTGATGGGGTGGTGGGGTGAACCTAGGACACACGGCAGCTGGTCAAAGGGAGTGGATTAAATTGACTTCTCTGTTTTTTTTTTGTTTTCCTAAGACAGAGTCTCTGTCTCTGCCACCTGTATGCTGGGCTTACAGGTGTGTGCCACCATGCTCAGCAGTCTGTCATTGTTCGGGGTCAGAGTCTTGCTATGTAGTTCTTGCAAACCTGGTACTCATTACATAGTCCCCAGTCATTTCAAAATCATGGCAGTCCTCCTGCCTCAGCTCCTGAGTGCTGGAATGCAGGCCTGCACCTTGCCCAGCCATGCTGACTTTTTGAAAGGTACTGAGAAGCTATGGGATGTTCCGGGTCTCTGTGGAGCAGGTCACTGGGATTTTCTTTCAGGCTGAAGTTGCTCAGGGTTCACAGAGCTGTGAGGCATGGAGCTGGGCGGGGGTGATCGGGAATGAAGGCAAGGTTCATAGTCACATTAATAACACAGCCAGGGTTCTGGAGCAGTGAGTCTAGAACCAAACTCTGTGACTGCTCACGGGAGGGCGAGGGACGAGGAAGAGCCAGGGAGAACAGGGGTGTGTGTGGAGGGAGGTGGCGGGGGCAGGCCAGACAAGGCCACCTGCACAAGATTCCAGAGAATTCTCTAACTATCCTGGTCACACATACATACATCCCAGAGCTGGTTTGAGGTGCAGGCCCTGAAGTCATGACCTCACATAGGAGACACATGTAGTTCTGTGCACCCCTGCAAGTCAGGAGCATTCCCAGTATGTCCAGGCCCCGGTCCGCATTGCCCATGCCCTTCACCCACACCACATATTCCCAGGTCCAATCACAGTCATACCTAGACATGTCTCCAAACCTCAACCATGCCTATAAGCCTGACATGACCCAACTTTGGGTCACCTTTCTGAAGACCTACTCTGGGAACATGCTAAGCCCGGGAGCCTCATGAGCCTTCTGGCCACACCCCTGGCCATTTATTATCCTCAACCACAATCTTGGACCCATGGCACTGAGTCAGGGACTTGTCACACTCCTCCAACCCCCAAGAGAATGATAACCCAAAAAGTTAGGGACAGGGCAGGCTTAGGGGACTTTGGTAGGAACCAAGTCACGCCCAGGCCCAAAACACACTAGCTCCAGGCTGTGCATCGGCCCTGGCCCTGCCCTGCTAACATGTCCACCCTGTCAGCTCCACTCACATGAGGTCCCAATCCAGCCCTTCACGCTCCACATCCCGCATGAGGTTCATCAGGCGCCTCTTGAAGAAGATCTCGAAACGCAGGTCATCCTCAAATACCAGTGATTTCTGCAGTCCATGATCCACCACCTGAAGGAGAAGCCCCAAAGCTGGAAATACTTCTTTTTAAAATATTTTATTTAGAGCCAGGCGTGGTGGCACACACCTTTAGGCCTAGCACTCGGGAGGGAGAGGCAGGCGGATCTCTGTGAGTTCAGGCCAGCCCTGGTCTACATAGTGAGGTCCAGGAGAGCTGGGGCTACAGAGAGATCCTGTCTCAAAAAGACCAAA
>NW_008360309.1:1756509-1821582 GCF_000622305.1 Nannospalax galili
TTTTATGTGTATGAGTGTATTGCCTGCATGTATGTGAGTGCACCTGTGTCGTGCAATGCCACAGAGTTCAGAAGAGGGCTTCAGGTGGTGAGACCCAAGTCCTCTTAACCACTGAGCCGGCTCTCCAGCCCCTGGAAATACTTCTTTTACCTGCCCTTCCACATCTAGACCATCCTGCCCACCACATGGTTCTCCTCCCACCTGCCTGGGCTTGTCCCTGCCTCAGAAATGTGGCCCATCTGTGCCTGAAACAAAGCAGCAGGAACAGGCAAACAGCCCATCATCCCTTGACCTCGACTTGGATGCTTCCCGTTGTCCAGGAGGGCCTGTCATTCCTAGTGCTAAGGATCACCCATGAGCAATTTCAGGAGGCCAGCCCACGTGTGCACCCATCACCTGAGTATCCGCATCTCTTTCCTTGAACCCACACTCTGAAGCTGACACCCTATCTAGCCTCCAGTCTTCAGGTCCCAGTGCTGGTTAATACCAGCAGCCAGGCTGGGGTTCAAGGAGGTTGCATTTGTAGGTGATGGGCCCCAGGCCCCACCTACTGTCTCCCCCAGCCTCAGTTTCCCCACCTGTGTAATGAAGGGCAGCAATCCCTCACTCGGGGGTGTCGGGTCCCTGAGAGACAGTTCAAGAGGCAGCCACCAAATCACAAGTCACAGGCCCTGTGCTGCTGCTGGCTGGTGGTGGTATGGGGACAATTCCCTCCCTGAGCCTCTGGTCCTGACCCAAAGATGTGAGACCAAGCACTGCTGGGCTAGACCCCCACCTGGGCACCCACCTCCTTCCAGATGTTGTAGTGGCTGAGGAAGCAGCCCAGCTCACCCTTGGTGAGTGGCCGTCCATGGTAGGGGTCCCTGTACCCTGGCAGCATCTGGATGCCAAGGGCGTCCACCTGGCTGCTGTTCATGGCTCTGTAGGGGCATAAGGGAAGAGGAGGGAGAGGATGGAAGGGGGGATGGGGAGGAGGAGAGAGAGGAGGGTGAATAAAAAGGAGAAGAGGGAGAGGAAGTGGGGAGGAAGAAGAGGAGAAGGAAGAAGCAGAGAATAGGAAGGAGGGAGAGGAGGGGGGAGGCGAGGAAGGGGTTGGCAGAAGTCACTCTAGCTCTGCTGAGCAATCTCAGTCCTCCCAGGAGTGGCACCCACCCAGTGGGGCACTGAGCCTGCTGCGTGGCCCGGCCTTCTGCAGGGAGGAGACTTGCTTCCTGCTTCTTGCCCTAAGAATCATTCCTAGCAACAGTCTACTCTGAGGCTTTCCCTCCCTGGGGTCAGTTCCTCCCTTGCATACTCCAAATCTACACACATACAAACGTGGGCAACACACACACACACACACACACACACACACACACACACACACACACACACACACACACACGCGCACACATGGTCATATGCACACACCACACACTCGAACTCCCACTTGCACACGCACACACTCACTCCAAAAACACACACTGTTCCCCAGGACGCACTTGCCATCCACAGCGTCCACCAGGCGACACTCAATCTCCTGCTCGTGCAGCGCCCGCAGCATACGTTCACGTCGGTCTCGCCTGCGCCGCAGGTTGATCATGAAGACCTGCAGCAGAGGCTGAGTGAGACCCGGTTCGCACCCACCACCCTCCACCCCGGGACCCAACGCACCTCGTCAAAGCCCATCTTGTCTGCAGTCTTACTGGGTGCCGAAATAAAGCGAGACAGCTGCACTGGTGGATGCTTCACTGAGGGGTGAAAAGTGGGGATCAATGGAGTTCATGGGACCTCCCAGGTGATCAGGACTTTTCTAACACCCCTCCCCACCCTTCCCAGATGCGTGTGACCAGCAGGGCCCCTGCTCAAGCACCATGCCCAGATTGCACCCTGCTGCAGCTTGCAGTACCTGCACCCAAGTCCCCAAGTCGCCCCTTTTCAACCCCAGGATGCTGGCCCATGGTGGTCCTCTAGCCCAGAACGCCTCATCTGACATCTAGCTGTGATGCCCTGGGGGCAAACACAGAGCCTCCAAGCCTCTGATTGCCACCCCCCAGTCTCAAGGCTCAACCACCAAGACCCCCCCATCCCTCCCTCCTACTTCCCAAACCCAGGTACCTATCACAAACACCTTAGGGAGTACAAGGGGTCTGTCCACTCATATTGTACTCCCGGTGCCCAGCACAGAGTTTGGTACACAGCAGGTGCTCAATAGCTACATGTAGAACAAAGGAATGGCCCCAGCAGTGTGCCTGTGTGATCCTGACCAATCCAGCCTCAGCTCTCCTCCTCCAGAACCACAGACACTGCACAGAAACACACTGAGAACTCACATGAGCATCAAGGCTTCAACTGCACCCTCAAAGGCTACATGTGTGCGCTGACCCTCAGGAACTCCAAGTGATGTCACTCTGAAGCATGGTCAGTCTTCTGAGCCATGGTCTCAAGCTGTAGCCCAGACTGCCCCACGGCTCACTGCCCTCCATCCTCAGCCTCTTCAGTACGAGGCATGTGCCCTACACACTGGCTCAAGTTTTTACCGGCCATATGGAGCTGCCTCTCAAGGCCCAGGGTACAGGTGATGCCTCCCACAGCTGCAGCCAGGGCAGGGGGTGGGGTGGGACCCACAAGGCTGCAGATGCCATGCAAGGAGATCTCCCAAGACTGTGTAGAGGGCCAGGGAGCACATGCAGTTCCAATCTTGGCCACCAGGGGCACAACAGACAGGAAATTTTAATAACAGTCTACTTAGTGAATGACCTTGTGGGGTTCTGTGGGAGCTGTCTGATGTAGGCCGAGGCTCAGACTAGGAATAACCAGGCTGAGGGTGCCACCTAGAACCCCAAAGGCTGTTTGGTCCGGGTGTGCATATGTCTCAGGGGCCAGCTACAAGACTGCTGACCACTGAATATAGGACTGACTCATTGACTGACTGACTGACTTCGTGGGGCTGAGGATGGAACCCTGGACCTTGTGTGTGCTCTCCCTAGCAGCATTCCCAAGCTAAAAGATCTAACTGCATTTCTTAGGATCTGGACTCTACACCCTGCACAGGAGAAGTTTAATATAAATATTAAATAATGTAGTACTGGGAACACAGGGAAGGGCATATGAATTTGGTCAGTGCCTTCTGTGGTTCCTGACTGCCCTTGGGGACCATTCAGCTGGTCCCTGCTGCCCCTGTGGCCACCCCACCTGTACACTTGGACCTCGTGAACATAATCTGAAGCCTGAGCTCAGGACCCCTCCATGAGCATAATCTGAAGCCTGAGCTCAGGACCCCTCCAGTCTCCCGCCTCTGTACATGCTCATCCACTGGTAACACTCCCAAGTGTGGTGAACTCCTATCCACCCTGCACCACACCAAACCCTCCACAGTCGCTGTGCCGAGTTACAGGCACACAGGTCCCCTGTACTCACACCCTCTGACACAGGGAGACTCACCCATGACCTCCAGCTGCACATGCATGAAGCTCTCCGCCTCGTCCTGCAGGGAGCTATGCGAGCGCAGCGGCACGGGCAGGAAGCCATACAGCTCCTTATTGCACACGAACATCTGCACCTCTGCAAGTGGGGACAGGGCAAGTCAGGCGCCACCTGGGCAAGTCTGAGCCAGCCTGGGATACAAGAAGCGATGTCTCAAATAATTATTATTCTCCACCGCAATTCTGGGCCACTTAAAAAAATATAAAGGTGGGGCTGGAGAGATGGCCCAGTAGTTAAGAACACTGACTGTTCTTGCAGAAGTCCCAGGTTCAAATCCCAGCACCCACACGACAGCTAACAACTGTCTGTAACTCCAGTTCCAGGGGATCCAACAGCCTCTTCTGTCCTTTGAGGGAATTGCATGACACAGGTGCACTTACCTACATGCAGGCATAACACTCATACACTTTTGTCTTTCTGAGGATGGTTTTAGTTTTCCTTTATTCCTCAAATAGGGTTTTCTGGATGTAGCACTCAGTAAATAGATCAGTCCTTAAAAAATGTTCTTCTGCTGGGTGTAGTGGCACATGCTTTTAATCCTAGCACTTGAGAGGCAGAGGTAGGCAGGTCTCTGTGAGTTCGAGGCCAGCCTGGTCTACATAGCGAGTTCCAGGTCAACTGGGGCTGTAGGGAGACCCTGTCTCAAAAAAAGACTAAAAAAAAAATTATATATATAAAAAAAGCTAGGTCTGGGGCTGGAGAGATGGCTCAGCAGTTAAGAACAGTGGTTGTTCTTGCAGAAGACCCAAGTTCGAATCCAGCACCCACATGGCAGATAACAACTATCTGTATCTCCAGTTCCAGGGGATCCAGCAGCCTCCTCTGACCTCCGCCAGCATTGCATGACACGGGTGCACTTACCCACATGCAGGCAATACACTCATACACATGAAATAAAAAAAAGCTAGGTGTGGGGGTACATGCTCAGTCCCAGCACTCAGGAGGTGGATCTCTGTGAGTTTGAGGCCAGCCTGGTCTACATAGGGAACTCCAGGCCAGCTAAAGTGTGGGGGCAACAGGGAGGTCCTGTCTGTAAAATAAAATAAAATAAAATACAAGCAGCCCTCTTGCCCCTGATTTCGGTTTTCCCTTTTGGGTCTCACTTTCTGCGGTTTTAGTCAACTGCAGTCTGAGAACATTAAATGGGACGTTTCAGGGCCAGTGAGATGGCTCAGCAGGTAATGTTGCTTGTCTCCAAACTTGATGACTTGAGTTCAATCCCTGGGACCCACATGGTGGAAGAAGAGAGTTGGTCCTACAAGTAGTCCTCTGACCTCCACACCACACACACACACACACACACACACACACACACACACACACACACACTCACATAAATGCACAAAAATTGTGAGAAGATGGGAAAATATCAAGATGGAAATAATACCCACATACAGGTCTTTATGTTGTTGAGACAGGATCTCACTGTGTAGCCCAGGCTGACCTCAAATTTACGATCCTGCCGCAGTCTCCCAATTCCCAGGATCACAGGCTGGCACCACCACACCTGACAGTCAACAGGTCTTAAGGAGCTGGGGGTGGAGCCAATCAAGGCGGCTGGGTGCAGAGAGGTGCTGACTCTTAGGACAGTAGCTGTGCCTGAAGGCCATCTTCTCCCCAAGTTCTGGCCCTTTGAATGGCCTGTGTCCATTTGGACTTGCTCAGTGTGGAACCCACACATCGTCGGCACCTGGCTGCGCTCACCTGCCTGCTTGCAGGAGAAGGCGAAGACGATGATGTCATCGAAGGACCAGGTGTAGTCCGGGTGCGGTGGGTAGAAGGCCAGGTTTCTGGATGCAGACTTGCGCAGGTCAATGAGGAAGGTGGAGTGTACCATGGGAACCGGAAAGCAGCCCCTGCGGTCACGCTTGCGGATGGGGATGTAGGCAGGCGTGCGCTTGTAGTAGCCCTGTGCACAAGGGTTAGATGTGGGCCGGCACCCAAGAGCAGGGTGCAGTGGTGCCGGCCATGGCCCCAGAGCCACATGGTCTCACTAGGTAGCCCAGGGTAGCCTGGCTCATGGAACTCCTGCCTCAGCTTCCCAAGTACTGAGATGACAGGCCCTACACTCCAGAGTCCAGGACTTGCTATGCATTCTTGAGACCCCTGACACCCAGTCCCCAGCTCCTGTCCACTCCCCTGGCTTTACCCACCACCCCAGATTCAAACCTAGGAGAGGGGCTTGGAACCAGGCCTGGTCAATCAGGCATTGGTTCAGGGATAAGGGGGGACCTGCTGGAGCACACGCATCAGGGCATGCCTGAAGGCCCTCCTAGGTACGGTCATTTCCTAACTGTAGATGTGTGAGTTTGGGCAAGCCACTCCCCTCTCTAATGAAGGGGACCCCACCCCTGCTCCTTGGCTGGAGGTCACCTGCAAGTGCCGGTCAATGACTTGGCCCACCCCGCCGAAGTCCCCATCGTACCTGAGAAGTCATCCCACACCAGAAATTGGAGTAAGCTGCTCGGGAGTCCAACATCGGGGCCACCACGGTCTTGTTCTCTGCGATGAGCAGGCTCAGCACGTCAGGGTTGGTGATGAGGTTGTCACTGTCCACAAACTGCAAAAGATTCACATGCTGCAGCTTGGCTGGGCCCAGGTGGAGGCACGGGGGCCCAGAGATTCAACACCCTCAGTCCTCTCCCAACACCTCTGCCCTGAAAAGTGGGGTGTTGGGGGACTGGGGACGTGGGTCAGAGGTAAAGGTTTGCAGTTGAAACATGAGGACCTGAGCAGCACCCGCATAAAGAGCTGTGGTGTGGCATGTCTGGAAGCTCATCACTGGGGAGAGGACCCTGGGGCTCACTGGCCAGCAGGCATAGTCAGATCAGTGAGACACAGTCTCAAAAAATAAAGTGCAGGATCGGGCATGGTGGTAACACACCCTTAATCCCAGTACTTAGGCAGAGGCAGGCAGATCTTACAGAGATGGAGGGTCTACATGGCGAGTTCGAGGTTTGCTGGGGCTACTGGGAGACCCTTCTCAAAAAGACAGATAGATAGATGATAGATAAATAGAGAGACAGATAAAGTGAAGAGGCTGGCTGATCTTGAAGAGGACCCAAGTTTGGGTCCCAGCACCCATGTGACACCTACAACTGTCCATAACTCCAGTTCCAGGGGATCAACACCCTCTTCTGGCCTCTGTGGGCATTGCACAACACAGGTGCACTTACATGCAGGCAATACATTCATACACATGAAATAAAAACAAATAAGTAGGGGCTGGAGAGATGGCTCAGTGGTTAAGAACACTGGTTGTTCTTGCAGAAGACCCGGGTTTGAATCCCAGCGCCCACATGACAGCTAACAACTGTCCCAGGGGATCCCACATGGCAGCTAACTTCAGTCCCAGGGAATCCGACAGCCTCTTCTGTCCTCTGCAGGCATTGCAGGACATGGGTGCACTTACCTACACGCAGGCAATACACATAAAATTTAAAAAATAAAATTTTTTTTTAAGTGTTAAAAAAAGAATAAAAAACAAGTTGGAGAATGACTGAGGAAGATGCCTGACTTGGCTTCTGGGTAGCACAGACACGTACACATGCACGTTCACACACAGCAAGCACACACAGGCACGAGGGGTGCGTCACACTCTTGAAGAGATACTCCAGGCAGCAGGAAGGACGGGCGCACAGTTGGCTACTCTGATTGGGGCTCAGGGCACAAGGCAGCCCCAGTGGGGTTATTCCGTGGTGAGTGGCCAGTGACTACAAGGGCCTCTAGGGAAGCAGAGTTTCCTGCATATGGAGCTGGCCCTGGGGGGATGTTGTGATTTTTTTTTTTTTTTTGGACAGGGTCTCATGTAGCCCAGGCTGGCCTTAAAATCCTTATGTAGAAAAGGATGGCCCTGAACTCCTGATCTTTGTCTTAGCCTCCCAAGTGCTGGGATGACAAGTGTGTAACACCACACCCAGCATGTCAGAGGGTAGATTTTAAAAAATGGTAACTGGGGATTGGGGAACAGCTCAGCGGGTAAGAGCACTTGTTATTTAAGTATGAGGCCCTGAGTTCAAATCCCCAACACCCACATAAAAAGCTGGGTGTGACCCAGTACTTGTGACCCCTGAGCTGTTGTAGTGGCGACAGGAGGATGTCCGTGGCTCACTGGCTGCCAGTTCAGTTACAACTTCAGTGAGAGACCCTGTCTCAAAGGAGTAACATACACGGCAGATAAATAAATAAACACAAGTAAAACCTGGCAACACTGGCCCTTATAGGGCATGGCTGGTTCCCAGGCCTTGTGCCCATTCCAGTGCCACTAGCTAGCTCACTATTCATATGCAAATGTTCCCAAACCCAAACCCTCTCTGCCTGGCATTTCAGCCTGGGCCAGGAAGCTGACTGTATCCTCAGATCCCGATTCTGTTACTAGTGATGTATTTTCAGAACACTGGGATCAACTGTGGGCTGCCTCCTGGGAGCCAAGCATGGGACTCCCTCACTGGGGACTGAGACAGCTGCTTTTGGGAACAGGAGCCATGGGTCATGTTGGCAAACTTGGTGGCAAGCCCCTTTACCTGATGAGTCATCTTGTCAGCCCATCCACCAGTGTGGTAACAGTGTAGTTCTTCTGGCTCTGTCACTCAGGGTCATGTTTTCCAGGTTCACCAACTTTATCTCATGAATTGGTGTTCCATTCCTTTTTATAACTGGGTAATATTCCAGTATGGCTAGACCCTGCTGGGTTCATGAGCTGACAGGCATTTGTGTATTTCCACCTTTGAGGTCTTGTGACCTGTGCCACTGTGAGCATGTGCATGAGGTGTTTGAACTGACTTTCCATTCTTCCTAAGGGGTCATCCCCAAGGCTGGTAATGTTAGCATATCTCTCTGTTTAACTTTTGGGGGGACCACCAGGCTGACCTGGCTGACACAACTGCACTTACATTCCACAGAGGACACTGGAGTGACAGGAGCCAGAAGAAAGGGCCCCACGATGTGTGGTCCCAAGACAATAACCATCCAGAACAGGCCAGTCCATAGAGACAGAAAGCATTTCAGGGACTACCAGGGTCTAGGGGAGGGATGGAGACTGCTGACAGGGAATGGGGCTCCTTTGGGAGGTGGTGGAATGTTCTGGAATAAGAGGTGACCATCATACAACATAATAGATATGCTAAATGCCCTGGAATTGGATTGCACACTCTGAAATGGTTAATTTTATGTTAGGTAAATTGTACCCCAATTAAGTTGAATAGCTAGCTACAAAGTGGCTCTGACCAGACAAACTGGGCTTTTCCCTTTCTTCCCTAAGCTTATTTAAATTACACTTCCCCTGCAATAACATCCATAGCTTCTGTAGAATGGGGAAAAATAAAGAGACTGTTTTAGTAATAATTCTTGGAACACCAGAGAAGCAATTTCATATTCTACTATGTAATGTCCTGTGACACCAAAATCATAATGTCCTCAGAGAATCTGCTTTGAGCTCTCTGTCATCCCGGTGAGCTCCTCCCAGTTTGCTAAGGAGAAGAGCCAACCTCAAGCCACAAAAGCAAAAACCAAGGAAAGAAAGAGAACATGGTAGTTCTGTTCCAGGAGGCTATGGAAGGTTCGGGAATGTATCAGATCCACCACTGTGCAGGTCTGTTCTGTTCTGAGACCCTCACCCATACCTGACAGCTGTCTTCTTTCTCATCTGTAAAATGGGATGATAAAGGCTCCAGCCCAAAGTGCTGCTGAGGAGCTGGGCCCACTTTTCCCATCTAGGAGTCACTTGGTCCTCCCCATAGGGCTCGGGCCAGTCCAGGCCCACAGCATCCTGACCTCACCTGCCCTTCTCCATATAAACCACATTGCTAACTTACTGGTGGGTGGTCTGACAAGATGGCTCATCAGGTAAAGGGGCTTGCCACCAAGACTGCCAACCTGAGTTTAATCCTCAGGTCCCCACATGGTGGAAGGACAGAATCAACTCTTCCAAGTTTTCCTTTGACTTCTACAAGGATGTCATGACCCATGCACACTCCCCATATATACATACATACATACATACATACATACATACATACACATACATATATACATAAATGTAATGGAGAAAAAAAACTCCAGGTGCTGTCCCAATTTCTTCTGGCCTCTGCTGGCATTTCACAACCTGGTGCACTTACTACACACACAGAGACACACATACACATATTTGAAAATCTTAGCTGGATGTGGCAGCACATGCTTTTAATCCCAGTACTTGGGAGGCAGAGGCAGGCAGATCTCTGTGAGTTCGGGGCCAGCCTGGTCTACATGGTGAGCTCCAGGTAGCTGGGGCTACAGGGAGACCCTGTCTCAATTTTTTTTTTTTGAGACGGGCTCCTTGTAGCCCCAGCTGGCTTGGAACTCACCATGTAGACTAGGCTGGCCTCGATCTCACAGAGATTCGCCTGTCTCTGCCTCCCAAGTGCTGAACTAAGGATGTGCGCTACCACACCTGGCTGAAAAAAATTTTTAAAAAAAGAAATTAATTGGGGCCGGAAAGATGGCAAAGCTGTTAAGAACACTGGTTGTTCTTACAGAAGACCCAGGGGATCCAACAGCCTCTTCTGACCTCTGTGGGCATTGTACGACACAAGTGCACTTACCTACATGCAGGCAATACAGGAATACACATAAAATAAAAATAATAAATAGCTGGGCGTAGTGGCGCATGCCTTTACTCCCAACACTCGGGAGGCAGAGGCAGGCAGATCTCTGTGAGTTCAAGGCCAGCCTGGTCTACATAGTGAGTTCCAGGACAGCTGGGGCTACAAGGAGACAGGGAGACCCTGTCTCAAAAAGACCAAAATAAATAAATTAATTAGTTAAATAAATAAATAAAATTTAAAAAAAAAAACAGTTCTAAAAAAAAAAAGGAAAGAAACTAATCTTTTCCCCAGTGTGGTGGCACACGCCTTTAGTCCCTGTACTTGGGAGGCAGAGGAGGCTGATCTCTGTGAGTCTGAGGCCAGCCTGGTCTACATAGTGAGTTCTAGGATAGCTGAGGCTACAGGGAGACCCTGTCTCAAAAAAAAAAAAAAGAAGAAACTAATCTTTAAAGATTCATTTTATTTGTGTGTGTGTGTGTGTGTGTGTGTGTGTGTGTCTCTGTGTAATGGCTGTGGAGGCCAGAGAAATCAGATCCCCTGGAACTGGAGTTACAGAGGGTTGTTAGCTGCCATGTGGGTGCTAGGGACTGAACCTGGATCCTCTGCAAGAGCAGCAAGTCCTCTTAACCATGAGCCATCTTTCCAGCCCATCATATTTTTTGAGGCAGTCTTGTTCTGTAGCGTAGGCTGGCCTGCATTTCACTGCTCTCCTGCCTTAGTCCTTGGAGAGCTGGGCTATCTCACATTGCAGTCCATCCTCAACTATTCCCTCAGAGGACACTGTGGGTCAGGGAAGAGGAACTGGAAGTCTGGCCTCAGCATCTGGGTGTCAGCACATCCACTCAGCCTGTGACCTCCACCCTTGCTGCTAGGATGTGGCCAAAGGATATCCTGGTACAGAGTATGACATCACCAATGAGATGACTCAGCAGGTGCTGATGGCCTGAGCTCAGTCTCTAGGAACCACATGGTAGAAGGTGAAAACTAATTCTCATAAGCTGTCCTATGATCTCCACATGTGCGCTGCCCTCAAAAAACAAATAACGGGCTGGAGAGATGGCTCAGCAGTTAAGAGCACTGACTGCTCTTGCAGAGGACCCGGGTTCAATACCCAGCACCCACATGATGGCTATGAACCGTCCATAACTCCAGTTCCAGGGGAATCCGACGCCCTCTTCTGACCTCCACAGCATTGCACAACACGGGTGCACTCACATACATGCAGGCGATACACCTCCAGTTCCAGGGGAATCCGACGCCCTCTTCTGACCTCCACAGCATTGCACAACACGGGTGCACTCACATACATGCAGGCGATACACTCATACACAGAAAATAAAAATAAAATAATAAAAAAAGACAAAACAAACCACAAACAAGTTCTACTAAGGCAGGATCCCAGGTAGCCCAGGCTGATTCGCCATGTAGTTGAAGATGACTTTGAACTCTTCATCCTCTTCCACCTCCCCAGTGTAGAGGTGATAGGTGTGTACCACCACACCTAATTTGTGTGGTGCTGGGGATGCAACCCAGGGCTTCATGCATACTAGGCAAGCACGCTACCAACTAAGCTACGAGCACTCAACCAACTGAACTACAGCTATGGCCCCACCCTTTCCTTTTTGATCCTCAGTTTACCCTTTTGCAAATGGTGTTATCAGAGACTTGGGTCTTTGCCCATCTCATTCTCCCTCAGGACACTGTAGCCTCCCAGTCTCAGAAACTCACCAGTATGTAATCAGCCCACATGTCTCGAGCTGACTTCAGGGCCGCCTGGCGCAACTTCATAACATGCTCGTATCGAGAGTCAGACCAGTGTTTGGGACCCTCCTCGTCTGAGTAGGAGCTGTAAGGAGTGGGGCTGTGATGTTGAGAACATAGCACACTGTAGCCCCATGGGTCTCATGGCTGCCAACCAGAGAGGGAGAGAAAAGAGCACAGGGCAGAGGGTCCTGAGCACATGCAAAGGTCCAGAGACAGAAAGCTAGAGGCCAGGTGAGGGCCCAGAGGAAAGCTCAGCCACAGCACAGCTGCCATCCCAGGGGTTGTCTGAGCCAGCAGTACATGGCAGTGCAGGGAGGCTGATACAGGATGATGGCAAGAGTTTGAGGTCAGCCTGGGCTACAGAGTAAGACTGAACAGGGGAGGGGATGACAGCAGGGCCCTGAGCCAGAGAACACAGTAGTAGGTGGCCACTAGACACACAAAGGGCCGAAGGCATTCCACATGGAGGTGTGGCAGGAATCTGTGTTCAAGGCTGGACAAAGTAGTGAGGGTGGTGGGGACAAAGGTCTGGCTGGAGGATCAGGATCTGCTGAGGGCGGAGTGGCAAGATAGGCTGGGGTCAGGGACAGGGTCTGGACACGGTGACAGGGAGCCATGGCTGATGCAAACATGCTTAAGCAGGTTGGGATGCTGTGGACAGGCTGCGGCTCACCTGGGTTCCTCTGCTGGCCGCCACTCGACAGAGTGGTATAAACCCTTCACCGCCACCAGCCACTCACGTAGGATGGCTGAAGTGTTGTCTGTGTTGTGATCTGTGGCCACCCTGTGGGCACAAAGGATGGTCAGAGCAGCAGGATGCACCTAGGGCTTCCTATTCAGGCTCAGCATTCCCCCTCCTCCCAGCTATGACACCTTGTGCCTCAGTTTCTCCATCTGTAACAAGGCAGTAAGGACAGCAGCCAGCTCATTGGAACACAAGGTGAATGGGACTTGCTAATTTGGAAAAAATTGGTGTGAGTTCCAGATGGGTACAGGCTGCCCAGGGAGACCCTGTCTTAAGAAAAAATACATACAAGGGAGCTAAGTCGGGAACTTAAAGTCCCCAGCTTGGGCCTTCTTCGTGGCTGTTGTCCCCTTGTGTGAAGGGTCCATGTCCCCTTAGAGCCTTCTGGTCCCTTACCCCATGCCAGCTGAGTCTGGCCCACCCTGGAACCTATGTTCTGGGTTGGGGCAGTATCTTTCTGTTGGCTTGGCAGGGGCCTGGAACGCTTGACCCCAAGGTGCTGGCCCCACAATGGGTGCGCTGAGGGTCTGGACATGCCAGTCTGGCCCATTCTGAGAGTGCTTAGGTCGTGGGGATGCAGCTCATCTGATGAAGAAACAACTTATATGTGGGTCTGGGAGGACAGCAGCTCCAGGTCCCCACACCCCTCTGGGAACAGCAGCCCGTGTTCCCCGGAGGATCACAGACCCAGGGTGCATAACTGGGTCTCACGGGGTGGAAACTCTGGGGTGGACGATCGGGTTCCCTGGGTGACCAATCTGGTCCTCTTGTGCCCATTCCGGTCTCTGGGTGCACTCTCTAGTTCCCTGTACCAGCTTTAGTCCCCATTTGCCCACTCTGGCCAGCAGTGCCCGCTCTGGTTCTGGGTAACCGCTCAGGTGCCTGGGTGCACTCTCTGGCCCTCTGTACAGGTTCTGGTCTCCCTTTGCTGGTTCTGGTCTTCCGTGTTCACTCTGGTTCCCAAGCGCACTCTCTGGTGCCCTGTGCCTGCTCGGGTTTCCAAGGTGCGCTCCGTGGTACCCTGAGCCTACTCTGGTCCCTTGTGCACGCTATGGTCCCCGGGTGCACTCTCTGGTCTCCTGTGCCCGCTCTGGCCCCGGAGAGTTTCCCGCTCACCACAGTGCCGTGCGCTCCCGCGGGTGCCGCAACCTCTCCAGGGCGCCCAGCGTGGCGGGCAGCGCGGGCGCTGCGTTCCGGGCCAACAGCGCGATGAGCACACGCGGCGCCTGCAGCGGGGACTCGGGACTCCAGCGCTCCTCGGGGAAGTATCCGTCTGCGCCGTGAGGGCCGCCCAGTAGCAGCAGCAGCAGCAGCGGCCGCGGCAGTGGCAGCACCAGGAGTCCGCGCCGCCGGCCCCCGGGCAACGCCGCCATTGCTCCACGCGTCACCTTTAAGTCACTTTTCGGCCGGCAGACGTGGGCCGCGCCTTAAAGGCGACGGGATTTAAAGAAAAAGAAAAAAGGAGGTCTTCCATCCGGGTCCCGCCCCTGACGCGCCTTAACGGGGAGGAGAGCTCTGGGTCAGCACCGAACTAGCGGTACCTTCCGCCCAAACTGCTCCTTTAAGAACACCACTTTCCCTCCGACAGCAACAGGTCCTCACCTCTTGAAGACACTGGCAGGGCGGCCCAGGAAGCCCCGCCCCCACTCGTCTTAAAGGCACACAGCCAATTTTTTCGCCTCGCCCTTGAAGTCTGTCTCTTTTGTCTGAGGTCCAAATGTTCCACGGACACAGAATGTTGTCGGCCTCAGTTTCCTAGGTTACAATATTGTTATTTCCGTTTGTTCTGAATTACATTTTAAGGGGCCCGCTAGATGGCTACAGTTGGTAAAGGTGATTGCTGACATGCATAAAGTCCAAGTTCGAGCCCCAGGTCCCACAATTGTGTTGCCCTCCGACTTCCACAGCGCATACACACGAGATAAATAAACAAATGTAATTTTTAAAACATTTAAAGAAAAATATTACATTTTAAAATTTGTTTTTGTGTGTGGAGCTCTGGAGGTCAAAGTACAACTTGGAGTAGTCTGGTCCCTGACCACCATGGGGACGTCCGACTTGGGGAAAGCACCTTTACTCACTGAGTAGTCAAACCAGCCCCGTTTTTACTGGGTGGTTTGTAGTTGTTGTTACTAGGCAGGCCGAGGCTGGTCTCAAACCTACTATGTAGCCCACACTATCTGTGAACTCGCAGAATCCTCCTGCCTCACACTCCGAGGGCTGGCACCACCAGGCCGGGGTTCAGCACGTCCTTAAGAGGATGTCCTCAAACTTGCCTTCAGACTAGACCCCTGTAAAATAACATCATAGAGTTGGTGGGAAGTTGAAGCCAGACATAATTTGTCCAGCAGATTCTCTAGAGGCAGGGCCAACGTCTCCCACACCCTAGTGTTGAATAGTCTAATATATTAAATTTAGGGGGGATTTTTGTTGTGTTTTGTTTTGAGATAGGGTCTCCCCACAGCCCCAAGCAGGCCTGGAACTTGTTATGTAGACCAGGCTGGACTGGATCTCACCTGCATCTGCCTCCTAAGTGCTGGGATTAAAGCCACCACCCCTGGCCTCTAAATATTAACTTTTTACCAGAATGATGGCCACTCAGGCAGTGGAGGATGGAGGCAGAAGGGCCACAAGTTCAAGGCCATCCTCAGCTATATGTCCAGTTTCAGGACAGCCTGGGCTACATGAGTCTCTGTCTAAAAATACATACATACATACATACATACATACATACATACATACAAACTTTCAGCCTGGTATGGAAGGAAGTATACACCTAAAATCCCAATATTTGGGAGCTGAGGCAGGAGGATCCCTTGGAGTTGGAGGCCAGCCTTTGATACACATCCAGACCCCTTATCAAATAAACAAGCATAGTATTCCTCTAAGACATGTTTGGATAGTTCTGGGAAAATCTATACTAGCTCTGAATGTCTGCCTGAGGAGGAAGGAGGCTCCCTTGGTGAATGTTGGGGCATATGGGTGTCAGTTGGGGGGCACGTTTGAAATTTTTGCATAATAAAAAGATGAAGTTTACACTCTGATTTCATGAGCTTCCACATTAAGGAATTAAAACAAGATGGGGCATCCCACCCCATCTGGCTGAATTAACTTGGTTCTCAGAGTAGGGAATGGGGCAGGGGGACAGCTGCTTGTTTCCAGAATTAGCCTGGGAAAATGGCCCTAGCAGGCTGACAAGTGCACAAAAAAGGTTTTAACTTAATCTCCTGATGCTGATCCCTGCCAGAGCCTGAGGAACGCAGAAGAAATCCCCGTGATCAGCCCAGAAGCAGCTGTGGAGGCAAAAGCCCAGGAGAAGCTGCCTCAGCACTGGCTGGGAGCCCTGGACAGGAAGCCTGGGGTGGGAGTGGGGGTGGGGTGGGGGTCTCAGCTGAGGGTCTACACTGTATGTGCAGGGTCTTAGCATTTTAAATCTCAATTAGGTGATAAAATCGGTTAGAAATTAAAACAATAATAAAAATAAAAATGAGAGCCAGTGAGATGGCTCAGTGGGTAAAGGCGCTTACTGGCATGCCTGACAGCCTTAGTTTGATTCCTGGGACCAACAAGATGGAAGGTGAGAACTGACTCCCAAAAGTTGTCCTCTGGTCCTTCACATACACTGTGACACTGCACACGTAGGCAGTAAAATGAATGTAATAAAAGTTTTAAATGTGTGCACATTTTTAAAAGTAAAAATGATAAATAATTATGTGTATGAGTGTACTGCCTGCATGTGTACAAGTGCACCCCTGTTGTGCAGTGGTTGGGGTCAGAAGAGGGTGTTGGGTTCCCTGGACCTGGAGTTATGGACAGCTGTAAGCCACCGTGTGGGTGCTGGAATCAAACCCAGTTCCTCTGCAAGAGCTAACAGCTGAGTCATCTCTCTAGTCCGGTTTTTTGAAGCAGTCTTACTATGGTAGCCCAGGCTGGCTCAGAACTAGAGACCGTCCTGCCTCAGCCTCCCAAGAAATGGAGTTTTTCTTTACTTTTATTTATTATTTTTATTTTTTTAATGTGTATGTGTGTATTGCCTGCATGTAGGTAAGTGCATCCATGTCATGCAATGCCCGCGGAGGTCAGAAGAGGCTGTCGGATTCCCTGGAACTGGAGTTACGGACAGTTGTTAGCTGCCATGTGGGTGTTGGGATTCGAACCTGGGTCTTCTGCAAGAACAACTGGTGTTCTTAACCGCTGAGCCATCTCTCCAGCCCGTTTTCTTTTTGGACGCAAAGCTTACTGTCTGTTAAGGTTTGTAGGAAATGCACAAATTCAGGTAAGAATATTAAATTGATACACTTTCTTAATCATACAGCCTTACAAAAACAGAAACACTTCACTCTGGAAGGGCACCCTCTAGATCTTTATCCGGTGCCCAGGAGAACGGGTGTGGTTGAAGACTTCTGAAATGTTCTTGGAAGTGCTGTGGTTGAAGGGCTGCCTTGGCTGGCTGGAGTGTCTCTCTCAGATCTGAGCTTCAGTTTTCCAGTCTGTGAAGTGGGGATTGGGAGCATGTCACCCAGGTATCTAGGAATAGAGTGGGGCACAGAATACGAGCTGAAGTGTGGACACAGGGAGGTGGACAGGCTCTCTAAGGCACTGAGAGAACTCAGGAAGCTGCGCCAGGGCCTGTCACTTGCACTCCCTTAAGGATGTGCAAGATCTCTAGAGAGTCTCCACGCCCTGAGATTTTCATGGAGGTTCACCTTGGACTTGCACATACGTGAAAGTGATGGACCATGGGGGATGAAGGGACAGATGTTCAAGTTCCTTCTACATAAATATGGGTCTGTGTGGGGGTCTCCCTAATACTTTTTTGCTATTTATGTGACTTCATATGAATACATAGCTATGTATGGAAATTGATTTAGTTTTGCTGGTACTCACCAGTGTGGACGTGTCCAGGTCAGCTCTGGCTGTGTAACAAGTGAGCCCAATGCATGCATGTCAGAGCCCATGGCTCAGATGCACTCTCTGGCTTCTTTTCCACTTGCTTACCATAACCTTAACTAGCCTGGCCAGTTGGGAAAAATTCCACCCTGTTCTGTCCACAGCACCACCCTCAACACACTCCTTTACACCCTATAGGGCCCCGAAACCTGTGGGGTTTTTACCAGCTCCTTCCTGGTCCCACAGAGCCCAAGAAGTCAGCCATAGTGCAGGCTCTGTCACTGGCACCAAGGGCCTCTTTCAGTTCTGGAACAAGAAATAAATGCCCAGACTCATCAGGGAAAGCCAGGTGTCAGCCCCCAAGGAGACTCTTTCCATGCTGTACGCATGCAGACACTGCTAGTCAATCTCTGCACTCCACAGGGCCAGGAGACTGCCAGTCTGGGCTCCTGGCCCTGCTGCTCTGTGCAGGCATAACAAATCAATCACAGGCAGACTCCCTTAAGGATGTGCAAGATCTCTAGAGCCAGAAGCTCATCAAGGTGACCTGTTTCTGAATTTAGTTTGCAGCCATTTAAACTCCTTTTCTTCTGGGTGTAGTGGCTCAGATCTGTGATTGGGAGGCTGAGGCAGGAGGACTGCCTGGATGGCAGGCCTGTGTAAGCACCTCAGCTCCATTTTTCTTGTTTGGCCCCCACACCAAGGAAACAGGTCCACCCCTACTCCCTGGCTGCGACAGCCCACGTCTAAACTGCCTGCATTGACCTCTGTGCCTCTTCCCTTTGTCCTTTTCAATGTGCTCTGAGAGCCCAGGGGCTCCTGAGGGACCTAGCTCAACTCTACGGAGCTCCTGAGGGACCTAGCTCAACTCTGAGGGGCTCCTGAGGACCTAGCTCAACTCTAAGAGGCTCCTGAGGGACCTAGCTCAACTCTAAGGGGCTCCTGAGGGACCTAGCTCAACTCTAAGGAGTTTCAGTCAGGGAGTAATTGCTGAATGAATACATATTTGTTGGTATCTGCCTCCCTCACCTTGCTGAAAACTGCTACACAACCCACAGAACTTTGTTTCAAAAGCACTTCAGGGGACTCCACCACCGACCACCCAGGACCCATCCATCTCAGTTCTGGTCTTAAGTCAAGGGGCTAGTGTCCACAGGAAGTGAGAGGGACTGAACCAGGGGAGAGCACACCCCTCTGAGCCACAGCAGGTGGCTTACCTCTGTCAATCTTCTGCAGCAGGAAGTCCTTGATGACATCCCCATAGATGCCCTCACTGGTCAGGACAGGGCAGCCCAGGGCCAGGAGGTCCCCATCCATTTCAGGTTGTTCCTGGAACACATGGTTAGGGAAGGGCTTCCTTCAGCCCCAGCCCTGGCCTGACCTGCTAGAGGGCTTTGGCCTCAGTTTCCCACTATGTAAAGAGGACTGGTTATCCACAGTCCCCATCATCATGTAAACCATGGCATCTTATTTTATGTGCCTGCATGTATGTAAGGGTGCCACATACATGCAATGCCAGCAGAGACCAGAAGGGGGCATCAGATCCCCTGGAACTGGAGTTACTGATGGTTGTTAGCCACCATGTGGGTGCTGGGAACCAAACCTGGGTCCTCTGCAATAGCAGCCAGTTCTCTTAACCTAATGCCACGGTACCCTGCTAATCTTCCCAAGGTTAATCCCCAGGCAGGAATTGAAAGGTGGGCCTTTAAGGGGACTCTGTCATGAGGGCCCTTTTGCATGAATGGAGTCAGGCCACATATTCAGGGGTAGGCTTGTCTCTTACACCAAGGGATGAGGTGGGAGGCAGCCCTGACCCAAGGAGGTCCTTGTTCTTGAACGTCTAAGCCCCTCAAATCAATTAACCTTCATTCTTTCTAAAGTAACCAACCTTACGAATTCTGTTACTGCACTGGAAATGGACTAAGACCCACACACAGCCATTCAGCCTCCCAAGTGTCTCAGCCAGGATCCACCCACAGCTGCTCTGACACATCAGGCCCAGTCTTGTCCTGCAGACCTTTGCACAGGACAGAAACTTTGTGTAGGACTGTAGGGGAGAATACAGTCCTACACACAGAGACCTTGGCCTGAGCATGCTCAGCTAGGCTGGGATGAAACCCAGGAGGCTGCTTGGCTGGTCTGTCTTGGAGACAGAACCAAGAATCCCTAGGAACAGAGAAGACATTAGAGGGGCCCAGAAGAGCCACCCCACCCAGCTCTGGGGTGCAGGGGCAGTGACTCCAGGAAGGAGGGAGCACCCTGTCCCTTCTAGAATTCCATGGCCTCTTAGGGGAGTCCCTCTAGGCCTAGGTGTACCCTCATGGTCACTCACAGATTTCTCACTCAGCCCAAGCTGGTTCCACACAAAGGGGGACAGGATACGCAGCAGCCAGTCCTGGATAAACCTCCGCTGCGAGGCCTGGCTGTCTGAGGTGAGTTTCTGTGGGAGACACAGCCAGCTCCTGAACAGTGACCCACTGACACCTAACCTCAGCTCTCACCCCTCCCACCGGCCTCACCTTCAGCACCCGGCCCCTGACTTTCTCCAACTGCTGGGCTGCCTGGTCACGGTCTAGAGATGCCGTCAGACACTGATCAGCCAGCTGCAGGAAGGTGGCCACCACATCTGCCATGAGCTGTGAGAGAGATCCTCTGCTGACCCCCAGAACCCATGCTCCAGCCTGGGGGCCTGTTCCTCCCTGTTCTGGTCCCAGTTTCTTACCTCTGGGAAATAGCCCCAAGAGGGAGGGGAGAGGGAGAGAGAAGGAGGAGGAGTTGGGAAGTGGGTTCCCAGTAGAGGCCATAACATGTGTAAAAGCCTTGTGGCTGGCAAAGGATGAGCAGATCTGAGTCCAGTATGGGGGCCCCAGGGCCATGCTAGGGCCCCCAAGTTCAGAATGCAAGGCATGCACAAGTACGTGCCCGCCCCTAGTTCTGCCTTCCCCAGCTTCCACTCCTCTCCCTGCCAGGCTCCCAGCAGCAGACAGGTGTTCCTCCCCCCGACCCCTCCCACAGCTGCCCTGGCTCCTCATTGCAGTGGGAACAGATCCCCTCACTCTGGGCTCTACCTGACCACCAGCCTGTGCCCGCCAGCTGATTTTCCATCACAGACGTCCTGTCTCAGAGCCGGTGCCCTCACCTGCTGTGCAAGATCTTGCACCCCGAATACCAGGCTTCTGGTTCCACGGAAGCCCAGGGATTCGGCCAGCTGCCGGAGGCAGTCCTGGCTGCGCTCCGCGTCCAGGTAGCAGGCCTGCATCAGCTCCGGGTTCCACGGCATCTCCCCAAACCCGTACACCTGCGTGCGGGATGACACGACAGCATTGCGGACCCGCACCCGCCAGGCCCACGTGCCACTTATGCCCGGGCACTCACCTCCCTGCGCAGCCGCGGACTGGAGGGGTTCGCGAGGAGCTGGCGGGACAGCCGGTCCACGCCGCGGACGAATAGAGTGCGCACGGCCTGCAGCGCAGCTCCCACGGGGCTCAGCAGCGTGTGCGTGAGCTGTGGTAGCTGCGCGTCCACCGTCCCGCGCAGACACTTCTCCAGGGGTCCCCGGAGCTCCTCTGCAGAGAGACAAAGCCTAGGATCCCCTCCACCCGCCGCCCCTCACGTAGGGTGCGCGAAGACCCCGAGCTCAGCACAGCCGGCTGGGCGCCCACTTTACAGATGTGGAAACTAAGGCTCGAGGCGGAGGGGACAGGCCCAAAGTGCAGGCGGAGGACGTGACCGACCAGGATATCGCTGTGCGCACCAAGCTGCCCAACTCTCACAGCCTCGCTCCTTGACCGGTCGCCTGGCCTGGCACCTTAAGCCTGAGGCTGCAGACCACGACCACTGGCCTGGACGCGCCTTCTCTGTCAGCCTCTAGCCCCACTTCTTCACGCAGAGGCCAGTCACCAGCCCCGCCCGCTGACCACCACCTGCTCCGCTCTAAGGGCCGCCGCAGTCACCGCCCAACCCCGTAAGGCCCCGCCCGCTCTCCCGTTCCCCAACCCTGCTCTAAGACCTCTCCTTAGCGCTCAGTCACGGCCTATCCCTCCAAGCTCCGCCCCTCATCCTCAGGCCCCACCCTTGCCCCCAAGCCAAGCCCCTGCTCTCAGGGCCGGCCATCAGCTTGGGCCCCGCCTCTACTCCTAGTCACTGTCCGTCCCTACGAGGCTCAGCCATCTGCCCGACTCCCCGCCCCCGTCCCCCAAGCCCCGCCTCCGTCCCCAGGCCGCACCAGCCCTCAGGCCCCGCCTCCGTCCCCAGGCCGCACCAGCCCTCAGGCCCCGCCTCCGTCCCCAGGCCGCACCAGCCCTCAGGCCCCGCCTCCGTCCCCAGGCCGCACCAGCCCTCAGGCCCCGCCTCCGTCCCCAGGCCGCACCAGCCCTCAGGCCCCGCCTCCGTCCCCAGGCCGCACCCGCCCTCAGGCCCCGCCTCCGTCCCCAGGCCGCACCAGCCCTCAGGCCCCGCCTCCGTCCCCAGGCCGCACCCCGCCCTCAGGCCCGACCCCGGCCTCACCTCCCAACCTTCCTGCCAGCCTGGCGCGCTGCTGCAGTATCTGTTCCAGATCCGCGCGGATCGTCCTCTCTAGCGCCGCCAGCAGCTCGTCCTTCTCCGGCTGGAAGGCGCGCAGCCCTGCGGAGGCCCGGGCCAGCACGGCGGCGTGCACTGCATCCCAGAGCTGCGGGGCGGCGGGAAGGCTACGGCGGCTGCGTGAGAAGGGCAAAGGAAGGCCTCCCTCCCGCAGCTCCCCACAACCCGCACCTCGGCGTCGCAACCCGCAAGCCCCGCTGCACCCCGCACCCCGCACCTCGGTGCACGCCCAGGCCCGGGCTCCGCCGGCACCATTCAGGTCCCGCAGGGTCTCGGCTCGCAGCGCGGGCAGCAGCTCCCGTAGCAGCACCGCACTCAGCACCTGCAGCATAGGGCGGTGGGCGCCGGGCGGTGGGCGCCGGGCAGGGGGTTGGAGAGCCTTGGGCCCCCTCAAGCCACTGACCTCCGCGTCCGAGCCCAGCGTCAAGTCCTCGTCACAGCCCCGGCGCCGCTGGTAGACACGCACGGCGTCCAGGAAGGCGCGGGCAGCCGGGGCCTGGCTGCGCTGTAGGACTGAAGGACTCCATCACCTCCCTGCCCCTCCCCAGCCCAGTCTTCCTCCCGCCTTGCATGGGGGCCCCCTGCGGGCAGTGGGCTTCCCAGCCCCACAAATCCCCAGCCTCTCGCTGCACCAGGCCGCCTTCCGACTGGGTGCAATCAACCACCCGCCCACTCGCACTGCCCCCTTACCTGGCTGGCCCCTGAACCCTTTCAGACCGCCGCTTCCCCGGACCCACCTGTGTCCCGAAGCCGGATACCTCCCTGCAGAGCGAGCCTCCAGGCGCGCTGCGCCTCCCTGGTGTCCACGGAGAAGCAGAGGTGAGCGCGGAAGGGGTGAAGGAGGAGCAGGGGAAAGCTGACCGATTCCTCTAACAGGCGTGCAGACACTTCCTCTACACAGTCTCCTGAAAACAAGAAGTCGAGCCTTCGTTCATTCATTCGAGGAAAACCGTGAAGGAGTCAGGTGTTCCTGCCATCCTAGCGCTCATGAAACAGGGCTGTGAGTTCTGGGCCAGCCTGGGCAACAGAGTAAGAAAGACCCTGTCTCAGAAACAAAACAGAACCTTAATACCACATGGACCCAGCAAACTGAACCCTTTTCTGCATCTTACCAGTCAAGATGAACAGGGACTGGGTGGGTGGGACAGGCTCGCAGAACCCTCAGATGACCTGTGCACCCTGCTCCAGCCCACACAACTTTCTACCACCCCATCTGTCTTCTTGGGGAGTTTAAAACTCTTTGCTATTTTGTTTTTGTTCCAGTGACTTTACTGTCCCCTCACCCTTGAGGACTTTGGGTATATTTTTCCTTTCCAGAGCAAGAGTTCTCACCCAGAATTGGTGCCACCCACCATAGAGCAGGCAGCAACATTTACAGACATTTTAAGGGTCACACCCAGGTGCAAGTTGCTACTGCTAATAGATGGGAAGGGGAGGCTCCTGCTCAATTCCCAGAAGTGTACAGGGTGGTGGGATGGCTGAGGTGCTGGGGAGAGGAGGACCCAAGGATGGGGACCCCAGAGGCTTACCCAAGGAGTGTGGCCACAAATCGTCCAAAAGGCGGAGGTATTCATGCTGGGAAGTGAACAGTGTGTACCCCGTCAGCGCTGAGGAGCCCAGGGGACGGCCCCCAGACTCACACTCCTGTGACAAGGACCACATGAGACCAAATAGAGGTTCACTCAACCCAGTATAGAGACACACCCAGCTTCCAACCTGCCCTCTCCTGGTCCTTGGGTGGCCACAAGTGGAACCCAGGACCTAGCCCACTGTATGCCAGGACTCAACCTCTGAGGGAATTCTAGACTGGGACTACTTTACCTCTGAGCAAACCCCCAGCCCCTCACTGGGGGATTCTAGGCAGGAGCTCCATCCCTTAATGTAGCTGAGAGGCCTGTGCCTTCTGCTCACCTCCTTGTGGCTGAACCATTCCAGGCAGCCATCTCCACGCAGGACACAAAATATGGGGTGCCACTGTGGTGGGTTACCCCGAAGCTGGATCAAGGGTCCTTGGTGCTCCCGAACCCGGGGCAGCTTCTGCAGGGAAAGGGGGAGGAAGAGGTTACTAGGGACCAGGGCAGAGCTTGTGGTTACTGTGGACAGTTTTCAAATCTCAGGTTCCCCCAAATGCAGGATGTCAGGTCTTTTTTTTTCTCTTTTTTAAAAAAGATTATTTTATATGTATGAGTGTTTGCATTTATGTAAGTGCACCCATGTGTGCACTGCCCACAGAAGCCAGAAGAGGGCATCAGTTTTCCTGGAACTGGAGAGGGTTGTTAGCCACCATGTGGATGCTGGGAGCTGAACCCAGGTCCTCTGTAAGAACAGCCAGTGCTCTTAACCACTGAGCCATCTCTCCAGCTCTTCAACTTTTCTTTCTTATTTTAAACATTTGATTGATTGATTGATTGATTAACTGATTGATTGAGACAGGATCTGACTGTGATCCCCAAGTGCTGGGCTCAAGTAATCCTTATTTCTCAGCTCCCCAAATAGCTGGTAACCCCATCTCAAAAAGCAAAATATGTGAGGTGTGGGGTGCACAACCTTTAATTCCAGCACTCAGGAGGCAGAGGCAGGCAGATCTCCATGAGTTCAAGGCCAGCTTGGGCTACATAGTGAGACCCTGTCTCAAAAAATAAAACAAAGCTTTATATAGATTTGATCATACATAAGGCCCCATCCACACTCCTGAACCTCAAAAGCAGCCAGAGCTGGTCTCTGGAGGTAGGACAGGAGGTGCCCTCGCCTTTCACTCCAGTCCTGGAGAGGTGGAGGCTGGAGGGTCATCTCAAGACCAGCTGTACTACAAGAGCCCCATAGTATCCTGCATGCAACAGAGTTCCCAGTGGCAGGGGCTTTGCATTCATTGAGCTTTCTTCTCAAGGTGGGGTGGAGGGGGAACCACAAAGCCAAGATGGGGATGAGATCCACCGTTAGGAACCTTCAGGAATCCCTGGTTCCCATCCTATCTATGCTGTGTGCCCTCAGGCAGCTCACTCTGCCTCTCTGGACTTCTGAGTTTTTTACCAGTCAAGGCCCCTTTGGGCATCACGGAGGACACAGGGGACATTTGGTGGCTACAGCAATGTGAACATGCAATCCCCCATTCCAGAGCACTGCCTGGTGCAGAGGTTTCAATAGGCAGGGTATCATGCCTACAAAACTTGGGAGTCCCAGGGTCATGCTGGGCCCCCATACTACACTCAGGTCTGCCAAGCCTTTGCCAACCTCAGACCTCAGGGCTTTTGTACATGCTGTGCCAGCTTCAGGGAACAAGCTGCTTCTAAAGTCCTTCTCTTCCTCTGCTGCACCCCCGCCCTCCTCTGCATGCTGCAGTGTGTACAAAGGCCCCTCGGTCTGTCTGCCCAACACTACTGAGCCCACAGCCGAGGAGACAGCACAGCCAGGTCCCCATTCACCCCACCAGGGATGCTGCAAGACACTGGGGAGGGGCGGACTGGGGAGGGTGGCCTGCAAATTCCTGGGCAGAGGTTCCATCCTCAGGCACACACTTTGCTCCGGGACAGTTGGCATCTGGCAGGCTCTTGGGAACCCAGCTCTTGGGAGATATGTGTCAGCAGGGCAGTGGCCAGCTGCCTGCGGTAAATGGGCAGGAAGGTCATCAACAATGTATCCACCTGACCTGCATGGGCAGAAAGGACAGAGAGGCAAACGCTGCAGCTGGGACACCCCAGCAATTTGGGGTTCCCACAGCAAGCTGGCTGGTCAAGCTAGCCAGAATTTATGCACCCAGGTTAAGCAAGAAACCCTGCCTCAATAAGGTGGAGAGGGACTGAAGGTGACACTCCATGTCAGTCTCTAGCCTACGCGCACACACGAGAAAAAAAACATTTTCATTCACGTTTAACATGTATTGTTGCTGTACAGATCTGAGAATGAGGCCCATAGGCGAGTCCACTCACCCAAGGGCACACAGCAAGCTCAGGCAGTACTCAAGTCTAGGACTTGTAGAGTCAGTTTACAGAATAGGCCTTTGCATTGGCTGTTCCCACAGCTACCTGCCAGGGTGGCCTTGACCTCCTGACCCTCCTCCCTCAGCCCCCTGAGTGCAGCATGACAGGCTGTGCCCACCACACTTGGCTACTTGAATTTCATTTCAATCTGGATTCAACAAAAGCTCACACCTTGCAGACATGGAACAGTCACACTGAAGTCCAAATGCATGTGGCCTTCTGCACACTGGGCATCATGACCTGACCCCCAGGTCCCCTCTGCTCACCCCTCAGCTGCTGCTGCCGCTGTTTATTCAGGGGGCTTGACGACCGTGCTCCCATCTTGCAGCCGTCCGGTCCCCTCCCTACAGCTACCCAGCTTGTTGCCAGGCCTGGGTACAGTGTGTTCAGAAGCCAGAGGGGTACCCACCCGGTCTCACCCTGTCTGCACCTGCCTCCTTTTGTCCTCTAGGGACAAGCCAAGACTGTGACCATCTGTGGGGGACTGTAGGGGAAGCCCCAAGGGAGATTGCGGGGGTGTGGGGAAAGAACCTTCTGGCACAGCTGGGCAGGTGGCTCATCTCTGACACCCCAACACTTGAGGCTGAGGCAGGAGTGCAGGGTCATCTTCAACTACATAACAAAGGCTCATGAGACCGTCTTAAAAAAAACAATAAAAAAAGCCAGCATGATGGTGCACACCTTTAATCCCAGCATTCAGGAGGTAGAGACAGGCAGATCTCTGTGACAAAGGCCATACATAACAGTTCCAAGCCAGCCAGGGCTAGATGGAGACCTTGCCTCATAAAAAAAAAAAAGAAAGAAAAAAAGAAAAACCAATTACCTGGGAGCTGGTTACCAGTGCCCAGGGAACAACCCCCCTCCCCCCATTGCTGCTGGGTGCTATGGTATATAATTGAATCCCATATTGTAGGGCCAGTGGCTAGTCAATTGAGACTACATTTCCCAGCAACCTGTGCTTCTCCCACCTGGGTTGTGTAGTCTGTCCATGGGGTATTCCCTTGGTCAATTTTCTTTTCCTCTTCCAGAGACTGGAATGTAGGCATGATGGCTACAAGTAGCCCCCTGAACCTTGAGGCCGACCCACCAGTGGTACAGTAATCATGCCCCTTGTGAGACAGGACATGTCCCAGGCAGGGCTGCCCACCTGAGGTCCCCACACCCATCTCACCTTCCCTAGCTTCCTTGAGCCCTGCCTCAGCCTCTGCCCTCGGCTCTGGGGTATCCCAGCTAGGCGGCTCCCTTTGCTGGGCTTCTGTTCAGGCCTGTCCCACTTCCTCACTGGCACAGCTGAGGGGCCCTCAGGGACCAGGCACTGAAAGAACGTCACTTTCTGTGGTTCCAGCCTTCCTCCCTCCTGTGCAGCCACTGCTACCAGGAAGTTTCAATTCCCACCTCGTGTCTGACCTGTGTGAGCTTTCTGGGGGTGCCCCCTAGTCCCCCAAACTCAGCCAAGCCCACCAGCTTCCCTCACTGGGTCCCTGGGACTAGAAGAAACTGACAAATGGGTCAGCTGATCCTCCATGGCTACCTATGCTCCAACCACCCACCGAGCACACATTATAGTCTGGAAGATGAGGGGGAAAAGGAAACTAAGAACACTCCAAGACGCACCTCGACATTTCTTCCAGCTTCACAGACCCCATGCAGACTACAGACCCCATGTGACCTTTGGGTGGTCATACCAGGGCAGGCATCGAGCTAAGGACTGTGAGTAGGCCTGCAGGTGTTTTATGGCATCCACAGTTACTGGCTCTGAAGACACGGGCTGAGGTGTCTAGTGAGTTGTTCCTTAAGAGTGAAGCTCCTGGGGACTGGAGAGATGGCTCAGTGGTTAAGAGCACTGACTGCTCTTGCAGAGGACCTGGGTTTGATTCCCAGCACCCACATGGCAGCTACGAACTGTCCTTAACTCCAGTTCCCGGGGAATCCGAAGCCCTCTTCTGACCTCCGCGGCATTGCACGATATGGGTGCACTCACATACACGCAGGCAATATACTCACACACATAAAATAAATGTTAGAAAAAAATATTTTTTTTAAAAAAGAGTGACTCTCCTTTCCCTGCTAGTAGCTAGAATGTGGACACAATGGCTGGGTCACAGGCAGCCACTATGGATCAGGAGGTAGCTGACCATGATAACCATGGTATATAGTAAGCACAGATTCCAACACTCAAACCGGAGAATGGGACCAGATTTGGAACGGGAGTGGTTTTTGGTTTGCTTTTGTGGTGTGTTGCTGGGGATGTTAGCCCAGCTTTCATGACTGCTAGGCAAGTGCTACCGAGTCTTACCCCCAGCCTCTAAATAAAATTCTCTTTAGATACCCAGTGTGTAGTACTCTGTCTGCAACACCCCAGGAAGTTCCCTGCTGTCCCAGCACCCTGGGACTCCCCTCCCTGATCCCAGCACTTAGGCCTGTGGCCCAGGTACCCACCTGCCCCATGCCCATTGAGAGTTATACCACAGAAAGTTCCAGAAACACCCCTTTAATATCCAGTTGGCCAGCACAACAGCCAGGCTGGGAAGGACTTGCTGGGCTGGAGGCTGAGCCACCAGCTTCCAGCAACCCCAGGGCTTTGCCACAAAGCCCAGAGCAAAGAGGTTGGGAGGGGCCAGCCCTGGAAGGTCCCCAGCCACTGTGCAGGTCGTCTACATAGTGGGTCTGGTCTGTGTGGTCACTACAGCGTGGAATGCTTCTCAAATGGCACAGAGAGCAGTCGGGCAGCTGCCTCGTCCAGAAACCAACACAGTTTCCCAGTGTGGGGTTGCACCATGGCAGCCGGCAGAGGACTCTCCTCTCTGTCTTCCAGGATACGCTGCGCAGAGACAGAGCAGGAGACATTCTGGGCCCCAAGTATCCTGTGGGCCCAGCACCCCAAGTCTCCTACAGGTGGCTTGAACTCCTCTGATCCTCCTGTCTCCACCTCCCCAGGGCTGGGATCACAGGTGTGCCTCTGTACTTGGGTGCTGAGGATTTGAACTCAGGCCCTGAGATAGTCCAGTGTCCTAGGACGGCTGCTCCAATTCCCCACCTCCTCTGGGGTCAGCATGTGGGGTCAGGGTCTGTTGTGGCCCCTTTGTCCTCACCTTTAGCACAGCTGCCTTGCCTTCCCCAGTAGCCACAAAGATGACAGTCCGGGCCGCATTCAACACTGGAAGTGTTAGTGTCACCCGCTGTGGTGGTGGCTTTGGGGAGTCGATGATGGGGGCCACGATTTTCTCCCGCTCCTGGGGGTAGGGGGAGATGGAGTGGGGGGGACAGAATAAAGTCACTCCCACTCTGCCACTGTTTGTAGTACTGGGATGATGAGTACATGTGTTTCAGATGGGGACCTGATGTCCCACAGGGCTGCCGGGGTAGGTGCTGATACCCAGGGGAGCCCTAGATCCCCACTCACCTGCAGGAGCGGGTGGCCAGGGAAGAGCGAGCAGGTGTGGCCATCTGGGCCCACACCCAGGATGAGTAGGTCAAACACAGGTATGGGGTCTCCATTGAAGGCCTGGAGGGCAGGTTAGAGAACAGGAGGAATTGAGGGGCTCCATCCTCTCAGCTCCCCATCCTGTGGTGCCCCAGTTTCTACCAGTTTCCTGTTGATGTGGGGGCATAAGTCCCACATACCAGCCCATCCCCAGGGCCCTCAGCACAGCAAGACGCCATCATTGCACAAAGCCATCAGGACGTGACAGAAGGTCTGCAGGTTTCTGGCACTGGTCCTACTCTGTAGCCCAGGCCGGCCTTGACGCTCCTCCGACCTCTCTGAGTTCAGGGTCCCAGGCTTGGGTCACCGTTCCAACTGGACCACAGGAGTGGCAGGTTCCACCCTTTGCCATTCCCATGGCCAAGACCCCAGGGTCTGGAGACACCCCACCCGAGACAGAAGCCCTGAACTCCTAAATCCTAGGAACCTCCACATCATATGCCCAGGCCCTCAGAGGGGACTGACAGTACACCCCCAAGCAGTGGCTGCTGTGACAGTCTTGGATAGCTTCTCCATCCAGTCCTGGGACCCACCTGCCTCAGTTTTTCAGCATAGTCCTCAGCAGCATCTGCCACCGACAGGGCAGGGTTGATGGTGAGGACCTGGCTGTCGGGGATGGGCAGCTTTGAGAACACCTGTGTCTGTGGCAGATGAAGAGAGTGAGTGACCTGGTGTCCTCCAGCCCAGGATGCCCAAGCACAGTCCTGCCTAACCCCCATCCACAGACAGGAACAGGGCAGACCAACAGCCTGAAAGTCAGAAACCAGTATGTTGCTCAGATTGGGACCCGGCTGCCCCAGACCAAGAACTCCTATCCATCCCACATGACCCAGTCTGGCCATGCCCAGAGCAGACAGGAAAGGCAGGATGGAGGCTCTACCAGCCAGAGCTCATGGGACTGAGGACCCTGAACACAGGGGGCTCCAGACTGAGGATGACAGGAGCCAAGGACAATAATAGAGTCTGGGAGACTCTCAGTCTGACTTACTGTTGGAGCAACTGCCTTTATTCCTGCCTCACCCATCAGTAGCCTCTGACCACAACACTAAGACTTGGTTTCAGAACTTCAATATGGAACCTTTGACTGTGTCCTCCCATGCGACTACTTAGAAACCCTTTCTTCTTTTTCTTCTTGGGGTGGGGCTGGAGGGCATCAGAATGGTCTTGTGTAGCCCAGGCTGGCCTCCAGCTATGTAGCAAGGGATGACCTTGAACTCATCACTCTCCTCCCCAGTGCTGGGATGACAAGTGGGTGCCATCACATCTGGTTTATGTGGTTCTGGGGATGGAACTTAGGACATGCGGCATTCTTAGGCAAGCACGCCACCATCTGAGTTACAAGCACTCAACCAATTGAGCCCAACACCAGCCCCCCACAGTCCACTATTTAGTGTTCTTAGGGCAGGTGCCATGTTCAGGGTGGTGCAGTTTCAAAAGTGAGCTTCCCATCGAGTCCCTTGGGGACAGGTGTGAAGATGTAATACTCCCAGACTCTGAGGTGGGTGTGGTGGCCCCTGCCTCAGTACCCATGGAACTATTCACCACTGGGCAGGCTTTCCCTGAAGGGCAGGTGAAGGGCACGGAGTAAGCCAAAGATGCTTAAGAGTTCAGTCCTCCATGCCTGTTTCCCTGTGTGACGGAGGGCACTCTCTCCTCTATGGGGTTATGGTCCAGTGTGCCTATTAGAGATGATTTAACTGAAGCCCAGCGCGCCCTGGGGACACACCCCAGAGGAAGGGCTGCCCAGGACCCGCCAAGGCCGCCAGAGCCCAGGTGAGAGCCGCAGCGTCCCGCGCGACCTTCCGGAAGTGACCCCGGCAGCGCCGATGCCGGGGCACCCGCGAGGCCCAGGTTCACCTCGGGCATCTCGACACCCGGGATATAGATGTGAGACCGCGAAATGACCCGAAGCGGTCCCCGTAGCTGGTGTTTAAAGGTGGGCGTGGCCTCCCCCGCACACCCCGGACTGTACGCCTAGCCGCAATGTGAGACCCGGGCAGCAGTGCCGCGTTTAGAGACGAAAACGCGGAATGACTCCGAGCGGCCGCCGTAGTCTGTGGCCTCCATGACCGGCGGCCCGGATGTAGGTGTGGTGCGGGGCACTCGGCTTGGGCCCGGGCGGCCTCTGTAGGCCGCGTGCCGTACGTCGGCGCGACTCGCTCGGCTTCGCGTAGCGCTCACCCGGTACAGGCCGTACGTGCTCTCGGCGTGCTCGAAGGGCACGAGGCGCTCGTCGCAGAAGCCGACAGTCCAGCGCGCAAGGCCGGCGGGCCCGGAGGGGGCGACGGCGGCTGGCAGGTCTCGGGCCAGCATGGACACCAGGCTGCCGCCCGACAGTCCAAGCGCGAAGCGGCCGCGGGCCCCCTCGAGGCAGCACGCGGCCCGCTGCGCCACCAGCTGCGCCAAGGACGCGCCCAGCTCCTGAGGGCTGGAGAAGACCGAGATGAGTCCCGGCGCGGGCGCGGGCGCGGCCATGGCTACAGGGAGGCGGAAGCGCTCCCAGAAGCCGCTAGTGCGTCTGCGCGAGGGCCGATCGCGAATTCTGCCCCTTTTGAACCGCGCCTTGATTCATGCGCAGTTGTGCGAAAGAAGGCTCGGCTAGGCTGGGCGGTCCGACCGGTGGCTCTGGAGGATTGTTTGCAGTCAGGGCGGGCTGGGCGGGACAGGCTGTTTACAGAAGCAGAGCTCCACTTCAGTTCGGAGGGCTACGCGAAGATTCCGCATCGCTCGCGGGGTTTGGGGTAATGTGAGGAGGGGATTTTTGTTTATAATTTGAGTCAAAGACACTTGTAGCTCAAGCTGCTTCGTGTTTGGCCTGTCGGGCGGCAGCCTGGTTTCCGTGCTGGCCCGAGACCTGCCGGCCGCCGTCGCCTCCTCTGGGCCGGCCGGCCTTGCCCGGTGGACTGTGGGTTTCTGCGACGAGCGTCTCGTGCCTCGAGACCTTGAACTAATCTTCCCATCCCAGCCCCTGGTCTTAGTGCTGGGATGACAGGCATGCAGCTGGGCTCGAGGGGGCAGCAGCTCCCCGCACGGTATCGCAGCAGTGAGACAGTGGAACGTCTGTCTGTCTGCAAGCCAGTAGCCACACACGTCCCTTTACATAGCATTGAAAAGAGGCTAAGCCAGGTGTGGTGGAGCATCTCTTCATCCTAGCAGGCAGAAGGATGGCCACAACTACAGAGTGGGACTCCGTTACAACCGCTCCCTCAAGACATCCCGAGTGCATCATAGGAAAATATGTTAAGGTGGTGCTCCTCCCACACTGCTCTATAAAGAATAGAGTCCCTGCCAGCTAGGTGACGGACGTCTTTAATGCCAGCACTCGGGAGGCAGAGGCAGGTGAATCTCTGTGAGTTCAAGGCCAGCCTGGTCTACATAAGGGAGTGCCGGGCCAGCCAGAGCTGCTTAGACCGTGTCTCAAAAAAGAAAAAGAAGAAAAAAAGTCCAGAGAAAAGATGGAAATGATTAAGCAACGGCCCCCAGATGTCTTGTGGACAGAACACGGATGTCTTAGTGCCAAGAAAACTCAGTGTGCCACCATTCCAACTTCCCTGCTGCTTCTAGATGTGACACCATCCCTGAGTAGGCTCATGTGACTGAACAGGTGAACCCCAGCTGCGGGAGCAATTTTAGGAGAGTATGGAGCTTTGAGGACTGATGGTTAGGGAGTCCAAGTAGGTTAACCAACCTGGGCCCTGCAGGTGACAGCTTCCGGTTCGACTGAGGCGCTACTTGGAGCCTCCAAGACCAGAGCAGCTTCAGCCACTTCTTCCCCAGGAGCACCACGATAATCAGCAAAAAGCAGGACCTCGGGTATTATCTCCTCAGCGTTGTTCCTGTCCTGCATTTATCAGCAATAGGAGTGGCTGATAAGGGCTGGAGATACAGCTCAGCAATCAGGAGCACTGGCTGCTTCTGTGGAGGACCTGGTCCAGTTCCCAGCACCCACATGCTGGCTAACAACTGTAACTCCAATTCCAGAGGATCCAGTGCCCTCTTCTGGCCACTATGGGCATTGCACACACACAAGTGCACTTAAATACATGCAGGCAAAGCACTCCTCTACATAAAATTATTTTAAATACTAAAATAAAGAGTGGCTGATACGATAGAGCCCTCAAACCTAAAGCTGAAATCGGAAAAGTTGAAAACCAGAGCACTTAGTTATTTGGTCCAGGAGCTAAATCCAGGTATCCATGCATGCTGAGCCCAGCTGTGCCACCCAACTGCACATTAGCCCCCATCCACAGCTTCCTGAGCACTGACATCTGGCTACAAGTGGACAGTTACCATAAAATGTTACAAGGACAAACTCATTAAAAAACCAGGTGTGGGCCAGGTGTGGCAGCGTACGCCTTTAATCCCAGCACTCGGGAGGCAGAGGCAGGCGGATCTCTGTGAGTTCAAGGCCAGCCTGGTCTACATAGTTCCAGGACAGCTGGGGCTACAGGGAGACCCTGTCTCAAAAAGACCCCCCCCCCAAAAAAAGCCAGGTGTGGTGGTGCACACTTTAATACCAGCCCTCATGAGGCAGAGATAGGTGGATCAGGCCAGTCAGAACTATAGACCCTGTCTCAAGTGTTTAGATAGATAGCTCAGGAGATAAAGGCACTTGACACACAGCCTGAGTTCAATCCTGAGGACCCAAATGGTGGAAGGAGAGAACTGACTCCTGCATGTTGTCCTCTGACCTCCACACACCTGCTGTCACATACACAAATTGTTTTGGATGTCTAAAATTCATTTCAGACTGCATGTTTAAGGCATGAATGACAGACATCAATGCCTTTTCTGTTTGGGTGGGAGTCCTAGTCCCAAGAGGCTCATTACACACATAGGAATGGTCTCAAAAATTCAAATTTCAACTGTTCTTGGACCCATTATGAGGCTGGTGCAGGAGAGGTACCTTGGAGTTCAACAGCCTGGGAAAACAGACTCCATTTCAAAAGAAAGATGAGGGAATAGACTAGATCAGTGTAGAGCCCCTACCTAGAATCCTCCAGTGAGGGGCTGGGGATGTGGCTCACAGATAGAAATCCTGCCTGGAATCCCCTGGTGAGGAGCTTGGGGAGCTCAGTGGTGGAGCCCCTGCCTAGTGTGCATGAGACCCTGGGTTTCTTCCTCAGTGATGCAAAAGAAGGAAAGTGGAAGGAAAGAGAGGAGTGGCCCCTTAGAAGCCTTTCACATAACTGCGGTGTGAATTGGCTCACATGTGGCCCCACTAAGCGTTAATAACATAATTGCTGTGGGGTGTGAAGGCCAATGGGTTGTTTTCTTCAAACTTAAAATTGAATTTTTTTTTTTTGGTCTTTTTGAGACAGGGTCTTCCCTGTAGCCCCAGCTGACCTGAACTCACTATGTAGACCAGGCTGGCCTTGAACTCACAGAGATCCACCTGCCTCTGCCTCCCGAGTGCTGGGATTAAAGGTATGAGTCACCACACCCGGCAAAATTGAATTTTTAAAAACTATTGGTGATACTTTTTTTTTGGTTGTGTTTCCACAGGACCTCAATATGTATGGGGGCAGCAGCCTGCTGCTTCCATTTCCAGAGGGCAGGTTTTTGACAGACATATGTCTTTGTGTGTGATTGGCTATATTTCTTTGTTTTTTTTTTTTTTGTCTTTTCGAGACAGGGCATGGGCAGACTCAGATTGTCAGCCTGCTGAGCCTCCACACTGACCCTCTTAATGCTCTTGCTGCGCCCATAGATGGGTGTATCACTGTCTCTGGGGCACCAAGGGTCAAACCAGGGATTGGGGTTCCCTAGAGACTGGAGTGAGGCAGGCTGAATGCTGGCTTGGTAATCCCTGTTTGAGGCTCCCTTGGTTCTATGTGGTGTGGGGTCGCTCCCTCTCCTCGTGGGCCGTTGGCCACCACTCCAAGAGGACAAAGGGAGTTGTGATGGCTAATCCTGGGTGTCAACTTGATTGGATCTGGGATTAACTGAAAGAGATCTTGATTGGATCATCTAAAGCCAGAAGACACACCCTAAATGTGGGCGTTACCTTCTGATGGCAGCCGGTATGAAAGACCAAGGCAGAGCAGAACGCCAGGCTTTTTGGCTGCTTGCCTTCTCTCTCGCTGGTGAGTTTGTCTTGCTGCTGTAGACTGAAGACTAGCTGATCTTTTGGAATTTGTCAGACCTTCAGCACCAGACTGGGACTGAGACATCCAGCCTTGTGGACCGAGCGACTACAGATTCTCAGCCTCTCCAGTGTGGTGCAGCCATTGTTGGACTACTTGGATTCTATCCTGTAAGCTAATCCCATAAATCCCTCATTCTACCGGTTCTGTTTCTTTGGCAAACCCTGACTAATACAGGAGCAGAAGCGACGAGCGGGGTCAGGATGGCCAGTGAGCAATGAGGGAAGAAAGCCCTTCCGGGGAGGCAGGTTCAGTGATGCAAACAGCTCCAGACTCAGTGAAACACTCCAGATTCAATGAAACACTCCAGATTCAGTGAAACAGCTCCGTTTATTTAGTGGGATGTTAGGGAAAATACAGTGTGGAGGCCAATGCTTCAGCTGATAGGTGCTCATAGTATGCTTTATTTACATGTGGCAGTGGGATCCTATCATCCAGCTATAGGGCAATGCCTAATTGTCATATAGAAAAAACCTGGGGGTTTTATTGCAGGTAACTATGCCAAAGGTCATGTTCCAAATAAGGTCAGGCATCCGTGCTTGGTGGCACTTTCCAGGTAGGAGAGTCCTTCCATATGGCGCCGAGCCCCTTAGAGCTATCCAGACATGGAGGACTACAACCCTAGCAGCAGGGTTCCCCAACAATGTGGGTTGCCATGTGAATATGACTGTCCCCCAAATTCATGCAGAAAGTTTTGATAATGGTTTTAGAAGGTGAAGATGGGGGCTGTTGGAGCTGGCTCAGCAGGAAAGGTGCTTACAGTCATGTCTGACAACCTGAATTTGATCTCTGGGATCTACATGGTGGAAGGAGAGAACAGACTCCTGTAAGTTGTTCTCTGACCTCCACACATGTGCTATCTCGCACACACACACACACACACACACACACATACATAAATGTAAATTACAAACACACAGAAACAGTTGACGGCTCATACCTGTGATCCCAGCAGTAGGAAAGCAGAGGCAGGCAGATCTGAGTTTGAGGCCAACCTGGTCTACATAGCAAGTTCCAGGCTAGCCAGGGCTGCAAAATGAGACCCTACCTTGAAAAAAAATTTGCACATGTTGAATGGTGGTTCATGCTTATAATCTCAGCACTCCTGCAGGAGGATTGGGACTTTGAGGCTAGCCAGGGCTATATAAGGAGACAGCCTCAAAAATAAGCTTACAACCAGGCCAGGCATGGTGGCGCATGCCTTTAATCCCAGCACTTGGCAGGCAGAGGCAGGCGGATCTCTGTGAGTTCAAGGCCAGCCTGGTCTACATCAGGACAGCTGGGGCTACAGGGTGACTCTCTCAAAAAGACCAAAAAAAAAAACCAAAAAAACAAAAACCAAAAAACAACTTACAACCAAAGGTAGAAATGTAATCCTACCCCAGTGTGGGGTGTCCCTGATGATAACTTGTCACAACAGTGCTTGGCTTTGAGCCTTCAAGGCTGAGCTTTACAAACCATTTTCCTTTATAAAGCCACAGCCTCAGGCATCTCACTAGTCATGAAAACACTCCTTGGAGGATTTGGCTGGATCTAACCATCTTTCTCAAAATTGTCTTTTCTAGTATTTTTGCGACAGGGTCTTGCTTGGTAGCTCAGATTTGCAGTGATCCTCCTGCCTCAGACTCCTATGTGCTGGGATCACAACCTCAGCTAACATGTCCTGCTTGGTAGTACAGGTATGTTGGGCTGCAGCAACCATCAGGGATGGTCAGACACTGGGCTGTGTCACTCCAACCTGGACACAAGGCCACAGCAATGTCCTATGAAGCCTCACATCTGGCCAGGGACTCTACTACTGTCAGGCCTGTGCAAACAGGGTCTCAGGTTGGGAGAAGTCAGGTGAGGTCTGACTTGGGCAAGGTCATTTTTTTCTGCCCCCATCCTGGGGCTGCTGTCCCCCAGAACTGGCTCCCATCACATCATCTGGGGGCCTGTATCCATCTCAGCTTTTGATTCCCTCATCCATAGGCCCTGCTTTCCCATGCCCTACATCATTGGCACAAAGCAGGAGGTGCCAAGCAAAGGCCACAGGTGTCCTCTGGGGTCTGGCCAGCACAACTTACCCCACCCGTCCTGCCTCAGAATGCAGAAGAACAATGGGCAGATGGAAGACACTGGGCCCCAGCAGGGTGAGGGACTTGGTGTTTTATTTCTTAAAACCAAGAAATGGTGTCTGCATGTTCCGACACCTGTGAGGTGGCTGGGGACACTGCTGTCCCCAGCCTTTAGGGTCTGGACCCTCAGGAATGAGGGAGAGCCAGGGTGACCGAGATGAGCCCCTGTGAACCTGATGGAGACATGGGAGCCAGTGGGGTGGACTGACCAATGTCACAAGCAGCAGGTCAGCTATGCACAGTGGTGGTGGGGACACACATCCAGAGTCACCACCAGAGAGCACCTGAAGTCATCACAGCTCTTTCTCTGTAGCGGTGGGGACCACCCTCAGGGTGTTGCCTCCTCCTGGAGGTCCTAAACAAACATGAGGCTGGGGCCAGCAGTGGTGATATCCAAGTGGTCAGAGTCAGTCCTGGAACTTTTGAGGGGAAGAGGAGGAGGGAGACCCATCAAAGACAGAATAGTGCAAAACAGTCATCCACCTAGATCAGGCAGCATGCTGCACACCTGCATCCCAGCACAGGCAAGCTGAGGCAGGGGGATGGGGACTTTGAGGCCAGCTTGGCCTCCACAGTGAGACCCTGTCTCAAAACAAAGTGAAGTTTCCAGTTGACTGGGAATCTGCAGGGCACTGATGTGAATGTGCTGCAGCTAGTGTCCACAGGGGAAGGTGGCTATGTGGTGTCCATTGGCTCCATGAGGAAACCATGGGTAGGTTCCTAAGGCACAAGGGGGTTGGTGGGAACTGCACTCTAGATCATGGTTCCTGGACACTGGTCCCTGTGCAAGACACAGTTGCCAAGATACATCTGTGGGGCTCCTGGCAGGCCCACAGAAAAGAGATGGAAGAAGAGGCCTAATGGATGGGGAGAGGGATGTGGGAGACGGACACCGGGCCTGCACGTTCCAGTTCCCACTCCTGTGGGTAAAGCTGGGCAGATGGCCAGGCAGGAGGGCCACTGGGGCAGGAGTCTCTGCTCAGGAGTCCAGGTGCAGCAACTGCAGCTGGCCCATCAGAGGGAGAAGTCACCAGCACAGATACGAGTGTAGACGGCATCGTCCAGGGGCAGATAGCCCCCCTGCTTTGGGTCCAGGAAGAACAGCCGGTCTGAGATCTGGTGAGGGTCAAAGCCCTCACGCTGCAGCTGTGTCTTCTGGATCTTGAAGGTGCCTGTTGGGGAGGAGGGAGGAGCCTTGGCCACCTGTCTTCAGACCTACAGCTTCCAACCCTCACATTCCTAGTACTGTAAGAAAATACTAGCTCCTCACTCATCTCCCACAGGGTGGCTCATAGCCCAGCGACCTCTGGGCTTTTGTTAGAGCACACCCGTGTTCACTCATCAACTCACTGCTATAGCTTCTCTGTGCCAGTGTCAGAGCTAAGTAGTCTCAGCAGACTGTGCACCCCACAAAGCTAGACTTGTGGGCTTTTATTGTTCTTTTTGTCTTTTTGAAGCAGGGTCTCCCTGTAGCCCCATCTGGCCTGGAACTCACTATGTAGACCAGGCTGGCCTTGAACTCATAGAGATCCGCCTGCCTTTGCCTCCCAAGTGCTGGGACTACAGGTGTGCACCACCACGCCCGGCTTTATTGTTCTTTTTAGAGACACCGGTCTTACTTTGTAGCCTGGGCTGTCCTGGAACCCACTATGCAGCCCAGGCTGGTCTCAAAATCAAGGTGGTCCTCCTGTCTCAGCCTCTTGAGTGCTGGGTGAGCCACCATACCTGCTGAAAACAGACTATGGGCTGTTGACAAAAAGTGCGCTTCACGGCTGGGGCTCAGTGGGTAGAGTGCTTGTACCTTAGTGGGTAAAGTACATGTAGCTCAGATGTAGAGCACTTGCCTAGCATGCATGGGCCCCTCATTCCATCCCCAGCACCACACAGACCTTGTGGTGGCACACATTTGTCATCTGGGCATTTGGGAAGCTGAGGTCAGAGGATGGCAAGTTCAAGGACAGCCTGGGTTACCATGGGGAGACCCTGCCTCAAAAATAATAATTGGGCATGTGGCTCAATGGGAGAGAGCCAGCACAGCATGCTTGGGGTAGGGGGTTTGATCATCAGCACTGCAAGAAAAGCATAAAAGAAAAGAGGGAAGTGCTGTACAGCCAACACAGTGGCGAAAGACAGGAACAGGCAATTCAGGGAGGACCACGGGACTGGGTTGATGGAGGTCAGAAGAAAGGAGAAATGAAACAGCAAACAGAACATTTGGGGACACCTAAAGGGGAGCTGGGTGCAAACACCCACCAGTAAAACGGCCCCGTAGAGCCCACCGAGGGAACCCTCACTGTCACACAGAGGCCTGAATTCCACCAACAAGTGGTTCCTGAAGGGCAGAGAGGGGGCTGTACCTGTGGTATCCACCTGGGGCAGGAGGCGCAGGAAGATGGGCCGGGCATAGGATGCCAGAACCTTCTGCAGCTCCTCATACATGGAGTTAGGGTCCAGCTGGCTGTGGGGGTCCGCAATGGCAGCCATGCCTGCTTTCCCCTCTACTCCTGGAGAGGGAAGTTCAGCTGAGACCACCCCACCCACCTGCAGGTCTCCACTCAGCAACCCTCTTCCAGCTGGGATGTGATAAAGATCCCTGCTTCCGTCCTGCTCCCCAAAAAGTGTCACCATCACGACCCCCTCTTCTGCATAACAGGACTAAGGTTCAACATTAGTAAAGAGAGCGGACTCCCCAGCCAGTGTTCTCCCCAGTCTGCCATGTACAAGGCGTACTTCCCAGGGGTATGGTACCTCCAGGTCCCTTCTGGGTGGGCTGCCCCATAGTTTCTGCACCCCACAAGCCCTCTTGCACCCTCAGCTTGCCTGGCACAGCGACTCCATACACGGCCACATCGATCTGGCCCAGCAGGTTGCTCAGCACAGCCTCCACCTCGGTGGTGGACACGTTCTCCCCTCGCCAGCGGAAGGTGTCCCCGCTGCGGTCTCGGAAATACATGTAGCCCAGTTCGTCCATCACCAGCACATCACCTGCGGAGAAGAAAGGGTGGTGGGACTACGGCTCGCATTATGGCAGCACCAGCCAGCCCAGGTGCGCAGGCTCACCTGAGAGGTAGGCACTGTCGCCTTTGCGGAAGACACTGTGGGCGATCTTCTTACTGGTGGCGCTGTCGCTAACGTAGCCGTCGAAGCGCCGCAGAGGATCCTGCTGGTTGATCTGACCGACTAGGAGGCCGGGCTCCCCTGGAAGAGGCGAAGGTGAGGCGGAGGTAGGTGCAGAGGGACTCTGGCGACGGGGCAGGGCCCCCCAGCTCCCCCGGACCAGCGGGGCGCCACGCTCACCGGGCTGGCATGGGATGCACAGGCCCTGGGCGTCCCGCAGCGGCTCCATCGTGTCCTCATTGACCTTCACCAGGCGGATGGGGTACACGTGTGTGAGGATGCGGCTGTTGAAACCACAGGAGCCAACCTGGGGAGGAGGAGGCCGAGGTGACCTGCCTGCCGGCTGGGGATACTAGGACTGCCCCTAGCGGCCCTCCAGCTGTGCCGTCGGGTGAGCGGCCAAGCCGGGAAGACGGCCCTGAGCACAGCCCTCATGCGGGGACATCACGACTCCTACTGGAGTCCACAGCAGAAGCCCAGGTCAGGGAGGCCCGGCACGCGCCCACCTTGCCGTCCATGTTGGCGATGCTGCAGTTGCACTCGGTGGCGCCGTAGAACTCGCCGATCTGCCGCACACCGAAGCGCTGCGTGAACTCCTCCCAGATGGCCGGCCGCAGGCCATTGCCCACCGCCAGGCGCACGCGGTGCCGCCGCTCGGCGTCACGCACTGGCTGCCTCAGCAGGTAGCGGCAGATCTCCCCGATGTACTGCACCACCTGGGGGCGGGCGGACGGGCTGGCTCAGGGCGGGGCCACACTGTGGGGGGAGGGCTGGGGCGGGCACACAACGGATGGAGGTGCTGGCGGGGGCGGGGCCGGGTGTGATCTCGGGGAGCCCCTGGAGTGCCCTCATAGTCTTTAGCTCCTTTCGCATTGTGTTTTTTCCTTTCCTTTTCTCCCCCAATAATTCTCTCTGTTGGGGCGGGTTTCTATGCAGCATTTTACAGATGGAAAAACTGAGGCTGACAGTAACGACCAAGGTCATGAGCTGGTAAGTGGCTGGATTCGACTTTGAAGCCAGGTACCCTGTACCCAGTTGGAATGAACCAGCGACATGCCCAGGTTTAACCCCCAGGTTGGTCACAAAGCATCCCCATCATCTGCAGAAAGGGACCCAAATTGCCAGGGACCTGCATTCTATTGCCTGGACTGCCTCTAGACACTGTGTAGACAACAACCGTGCCCTACAGCTGTGATTGGATGGGCATGTGATCAGCGCCAGGTCAAGGAGCATCAGCACTGGGTGGAGGGACTACTGGGGCTAGAAAGGCCCTGCACACCACAGACAAGCCTCAGCCTCCCCTTTTCATGTTTTTTTTTTTTTTTTTTTTTTTTTTGAGGCAGGGTCTCACATAGCCCAGGCTGGTATAGATCTTCTGATCCTCCTGCCTCAATCTCCCAAATGCTGGGGTGGCAGGTGTACAGCACTGTGCCCAGTCTGACCTGGGGTCTTACCACCTGTCTCTCATCTGGTCCCACAGTCATTAGCCACCACACCCAGCTTACTGCGCAGCCTTGATGGAAGGTTGAAAAGCAGCTGGGGAGGCTCCTGGAGAGGGGCAGTACCCCTCCTCCACCACTGCAAAGGGAAGCCAAGGAGAAGACTGAGGAGACAAAATGCAGGGCTGGGGACGTGGTTCAGTTGGCAGAGTATGTGCCCAAAGTGCAGGGTGCACAGGACCACAAAGCCATGCATAGCCTCGGCTACATGAAAGCTCCAAGCCAGCCCCAATTACGTAAGTGTCTGAGACAGCGAAAGCGAGAGCGAGAGAGACCTCCTAGATCAAATTGTACCTGAAGCCTGAACCATGGGCCATTCTGTTTCTGTTAAGAAAGCCTTGTCTTGGGGCTGGAGAGACGGCTCAGCAGTTAAGAGCACTGACTGTTCTTGCAGAGGACCCAGGTCCAAAGCCCTCTTCTGACCTCCACGGCATTGCGCGACACGGGTACACTCACATACATGCAGGCAATACATTTGTACACATGAAATAAAAAAATAATAAAATATTTTTTAAAAAGCCCTGGGCTGGGTGTGGTGGTGCATGCCTTTAATCCCAGCACTTGGGAGGCAGAGGCAGGCGGATCTCTGTGAGTTCGAGGCCAGCCTGGTCTACATAGTGAGTTCCAGGCCAGCTGGGGCTATGGGGAGACCTGTCTCAAAAAGACCGAAAAAAAAAAAAGCCCTGTCTTTACGAAAGCCGAGACCTTGGTGAGGGTTTTGATCTCTTACTATTGACAAAAACCCCACCTATACCCACGGCTGCCCTCCAAACTCTCATCAGTGTAGTCCCAATGCCTGTTGTCCAAATACTCAGGAGGCTGAGACAGGAGGATCCTGGGCCTCGACCATCCTAAGCTGCCACATTAGACTCTCAGGAACTACACAGAACAAAACTCATCTGCCAGGTGTTTCTGCTACCATGTCCACATTCCCTGGTGCCTTTATTGGAACATGGCCTTCCAAGCACCTTCCCCTTTCTGTCACCCTCCTCCTGTCGCCAGGCATCCTGATACCCCACATACTGTAACCCCAGCGTGGGGAGGCACAGACAGGAGGGTCCCTGCAGCTCACTAACTAGCCAGTCTAACCAATCAGCAAGCTCTGGGTTCAGTGAGAGACCCTGTATCAAAAAATAAGCCGGACAGGGACAGAGAAAGACACCTGACATCAATGTCTGGCCTCTGTACACACTCGTGTACAAAATTCACCAAGAAAGCAACCATCCCAGGCCTGGGGTGTGGCTTTAGGTACATGCTACTCCAGCCTTGAAGGTCCTGGGGGATGGAGAGAGGATGAAAACAAGCAAGCAGGCAGCCAACCACCATTTGTCAGAGCCAAAGGCTCCAGTGTGTGACAAGAGGCTGGAAGAGGGGTCAGGGACTGCTAAGGGGGGTGAAGAGTTCTGGAACTAAGAGAGGTAGAGTGCATGGCATGGTGTCACTGGACTGTTGGGAGCCTGGTAGTGAACCCAGGGCCTCCACCTGAACTTAGAACCAGAGCCTTGGCTAGGGTGCTGGGCTGGAATCCAGGGTGCCTGCACTAGGAAGCACTCACCAGGAGCACGACACGGGTACACTCACAGACATGCAGGCAATACATTCATACATATGGAGCCCAGCTCCAATCTTCTGTGTTTTCTTAAGTGACTCCTTTGTATCTCAAATACTGAGAAGCAGTTTTCCCCAGGAACACTCCCTCTCCAAGCAGGTGGTAAAACCCTCAGATGCCAGTAGAACACAGCCTTCCCCTTCATGGGCCTTCAAAGCTAGCCATCCTGCCTTGTCCAGTATGCCTGTGACCTGGGCAAGCCCTGAGTCACATCTGCCACCTGGTAATTAGCCTGGGCCCTGGACACACCCAGCTGTCTCTCCCCAGCACGCCTTGCACCCCAGCTGCAAAGAGCAAGGTCTTAATTCCATTCACTGTCACCCAATGCTAGGGATGGTGCCCAGGGTCTAGCGTGTGCTGGCAGTGGTCTACCTACATCACCCCTGTGTGCTCTTAAAGCCCCAACTTGGGGCTCTCCCTGTCCAGAGAGGTGACCTCACTCATGTCCTCATGTCCCATTTGGAGCCCTGGAACTGCTCAGGCACCCTGGCCTCCATCCCAGTTGCATTACACTACCTCAGTTTCTCTGACTGTAAAATGGGTACAATGCCTTGTCAGTATCCAATTAGGAGAGTCCAAAGACTACCCTGCATGACAACAGGAGTCCAAGGGGAACACCTGCTGTCCTTCTTTTCCTCAGGACAGCTCCCCCAAAGATGGGTAGACACTTCACCTGGCCCCACTGGGAGGGGTGGGGCCTAACTAGATGGATGTCACTTAGCTAGACAGAGCATGACCTGAATGGGAGAGGTGGGACCTGGTGGTCAAGGTTGTCATAGCTAGGCTATAAGAGGTGTGTAGGACCCTGGCAGGAGGGGCCAGGACTAGAAGATCCTGAACCCTGAGTGGGATTGGTGTCTGGAGGGGTAGGATTCAGTCACACATGGTGAAGGGGAAGCTCTAACATTGGGGGCAGGGACCCTGCAAGTTGGGTTGGGGTCTAGGCATGCAGGTAGGGGGATCTATAGTGGAGGCAGAGCAGAGGTGGGGGATATCTCTGACCCATCTTGAGCCCAGAGCAGGATTGGCTTCTGGAGGTGCAGGGCCTACCGTGCAGTTGTACTTGACACAGTCATCCCAGAAGCGGCTGGCTGAGAACTTCTTTCTCAACACCACTGTCAGCCCATAGATAACACACTGGCCCACGCCCATAATGTTCCCTGTGGAGATGGCGGCTGTGAGCTGTGAGGGGCCCTGGGGGGGGTCCCAAGCCCCCCTGGGCCACACAAATACCTGCCGAGTGGTAGAGTGGCAGGCAGTCGTAGAGCACATCATTGGGCCGCATGCTGTAGGAGTGGTGGCCAAAGGCAGCAATGCGGTAGTACCTACGGGCGGCAGCACGGTTGGCCCTGGGTCCCAAGTACAGCAGGCAGCACATGCCCAGGGTGTGGGAAAAGTGTGACGGCACTGGGGCATCACAGGGGCCTGGAGGTGACAGCACTGGTCTGGGGACACAGAACCCCAGGCCCCAGCAGGCAGGCTCTCTGAGGGCCCAGCACTGCATATGCAAAGGTCCTGAGGCCTAAAGGGGCCTGGTGGGCTGGAGGAGGGGCCAGGGCCAGGGAGGGCTGAGGACAAAGGGAAGGCACATGGGATGGCAAGGCCTGGACATGACCAGACAGTGGGTTTCACTCTGAGAGCCAAAGCAGCCCAGGAGGTCACAGACTTTACGATTTAAAACCCTCAAGGGGCAGAGCCAGGGAGGGGCAGGGCCAGGGAGGGGAGGAAGGAGGAGAAAAGTGGACACTGGGGGACACTGGTAGCTTAGCTGGATGTGGGACAGGAGGGTCTGGGACACCAGTGGGGGCGATGGGGTGTTGAGGTGCCTCACAAGTCAGACCTCCAGGGGCTGGGGACACTGGGGACAGCTGGGAGCTCTGAAGCATCTGTGGGCCCCTGCTCACCTGCTCTGCACCACAATGGCTGCCTTGGGGAGCCCGGTGGTACCCGAAGTGTAGATGTAGAACAGCCGATCTGCAAGCGAAGGTAGCTTTGGGCACTGAGTCTGGAGGGTTGGGGTGGGGGCAGATGGGAGGGGCCCCCTTTTACTCACCATCCATACCCTTCCCTGGGGCCTGTGCCAGAGGTGTGGTGGGTGCCTCGGCCAGCATGGGGTCCAGGAGCTGCGTGTCTGGCAGGACACTCTCAGGCCGCACATCTCCAGAGCAGAACTTGAGGAGGCTCTTTCCCAGCTGCCCGTTCACCTCCGCCACAGCTGCAGGGACACAGGCTCAGGGTGGTCATCATCCAGCTTCCAGGCCAGCGTGGCCCTTCCCTGGGCAGCCCCACGACCCCACCCACCTGGTGTCCACCCACCCCGGTCTCACCAGCTGCCATCTCCCCGCCGTAAATGAGAGCTTTGGCGGCTGACGTGCCCAGGCAGAAGGCCAGAGGCTCCCTCCTTAGGTTGATGTTGAGTAGCGCGGCCACCACACCAGCCTTAGCCAGGCCCAACCACAGCCCCACGAACTCAGGCCGGCCCTCCAGGAACACGGCCACCACATCGCCCTTTGTGAAGCCCAGCTGGTGGAACAGGTTGGCCACTGCATTGGAATAGGCATCGAGTTGTGCAAAGGTCCAGCACACACCACTGCTTGCGTCCACCAGTGCCAGGCGCTCTGGCTGTTGCTGAGCTACTGCCTGAAAGATGAGTGGGATGGTGTCCCCGGCACGCCGGTGCTGCCGAAGCTCCATTCGCACCCGGATCAGAACGGAAAGGCCGCTGTGGAGGAGGGTACTGGATCACTACCCTGAAGCTGCCTGGAGCCTCAACATCCCCCTTAGGGGACTCTGGGCAGCTAGGGATCCAATTAGATCATACATGTTTAGTCCTTTAGTGGCTAATATCCCCCAAGGAAGGGATGCCAAGGGCAGGGGACATTTACCAATGGGCCAGGAAGCTGGTGGATCTCCAAAAGCCAGTCAACATGCCCTCTCTCTCAGCTGGACTGGAGCCCTCGGGGGCTCCAGCCAGATCTTGGGGGTGGAACCCAGGGGCTCCTACATGCTCAGCAAGTACTCTACCAGAGCCACGCCCTCAGCCCCTCACGGGGGGATTTCAGGCAGAGAGGCTTTACCCATGATCCATGTCCCCAACCCCTCACTGGGGGATTCTAGGCAGGGGCTCTACTCCTAATCCACATCCCCAACCCCTTACTGGGGGATTCTAGGTAGGGGCTCTACTCCTGAGCCACACCCCCACCCCTTCACAGGGGATTCTAGGCAGGCACTCTACTTCTGAGCCACTCTCCAGCTCTCTTCTCACTGATTGTTTTGTTTTGTTTTGTTTCTTTTGTCTTTTTGAGACAGGGTCTCCCTGTAGCCTCAGCTGTCCTGGAACTCACAGGCTGGCCTCGAACTCACAAAGTTCTACCTGCCTCTGCCTCCCAAGTGCTGGGATTAAAGGCATGAGCCACCAAGCCTGGCCTCTCTTCTCACTGTTTTAAGAAAAGATCTCACCATGTAGCCCTGGCTGGCCTGGAACTCACTATATAGACCAGGTTGGCCTCTAACTCACAGAGATCTACCTACCCCTGCCTCCTGAGTGCTGGTCTTTTTTACCTTTTTACTGATTACCCAGACTGACAAGGAAATAAGCCTCCATAGCTACAGTGCCCGGGTTGGCAGGCCTGGCCACCAGGTAGGTTTCAGTTCCCCTCCCTGACTTTCTGAGCACGTAAGTCCCTTGCACACCCCACCTCGATCCACAGACTGACTCCAGCTCTGGACTAGTCACTCTCTCTGCCCCATCCAGCCTCACAGTCCAGTCTGGAGCCATGCAGGGCCCTCCCCCTTCCCCATCTCTGACTGGCACCAGTCAGAGAGGCTGAAGCATTTCACATGTGGGGAAGGAGCTGCTCCCACAAACATTCTAGCAGGTGGAGACTAAGGGAGGGAGGATAGGAGCAAGCTTCAAATGAAGTATGTGTCAACCCCACTGAGCCCTCCAGCTTCCATGTTGTTCTGCAGCACGCCCCTCCTGTCCCCATGCCTCCCTGTGCCCTGGCATCAGTCTTTCCCTCCTTTACTCTACAGCACAATGGCCCTCTGCTAAAGCACAGTGAGACAAGAGACACCGAACCCACCAGCGCCTCAGTTATCCCTTGCTAGCCCCTTGCTGTAGCCCAGGCTATCCTAGAACTCAGGGCCTTAAGCTAGGGAAGGCTGAGGTGACAGGTATGTGCCACCAGGCCCGGCTGCCTCAGTCTAACTCTTCATCCCCTGCCTTCCTCCTCCTCTCACCCCCCAATTCTTCCCCCATCTGTCCATTATCTCCATGCTCCTCTGCTCCCTCAAGCCGCCAGGTACCCAGAGCACCAGGCCGTGTTCTGGACACCAGAGGTCCTACCCTCCCTCCAGGGTCACAAACCTCTGGGACGCTATGTCCTCACAGGAGGGAGCTCAGGGTAGGTGACAGGGGAGGAGTGACAAGTCAAAGTGAGGGCTCTTGAGAGCGGCAGAGTCTACAAGGGTGGTACAGCGGCAAAGCTACGGCTGTATAAAGGCCCTGAAAGCGCACGGGTACTGAGGGTGCACACAGGACCTGAGGGAGCGCAGACACTGAGGAGGAGCACGAGTCCTGAGGGGAGCACTACCTCACGGTTTCTGCAGTGCTGTGATGAAGCCAGAGTCTCATACATGCCAGGCAAGCTCTCTACCAACAGATAGTACCCTAGTCTTCCGATTCGTCTCCCCTACCTGCTGGGCCCATGTGGATGAGACGCGGGTGACAGAGGAAGATGCCTGTGCTACACTCATCCCTGTATTTCCCCATCACTTGCTCACTGCAGTTACAACAGCTTTCTTGGGGTCCCCTGAACACACTCCCACACTCCCACAGGCTATGCCAGCAGCGCTGTCCCTCCACATCCAGAAGACCCCTCCTCCAAGCCCTGGTGCAACTGTTCTGGTGGGCACTCCAGGACCCACTGTGCACTGCCTCATCTTCCTCCCCCTGGCACCCTGGTCCTCGCAAGCCATGGACAGCTGACTTGTTTCTCATCCTATCTTTGCTGTCTTTCTGAAGAGACAGCAGGAATAGAGTAGACACAGGGTAGACCTGTTATCCCAGCACTCAGGAGGCTCGGGGAGTGTGAGGTCAGTTAGGTACAGATTTTGTCTCAAAATACAAAAAAGGAAAGAAAAAAGGAAGGGAAGGGAAGAAGAGAGGAGGGGAGAGGAGAGGAGGGGAGGGGAGGGAAGCGAAGGAAGCTCCCCGCACGTGGGTCAGCCTCCCTGGACCTCAGTATGTGCCACAAATAACCCCAGAGGGACAGCTCTGGTGCCTACAGAGCAGATCAGTCTGGAACCCTATAGCCCTTGAGAGTAGTTGCAGGTGGGACACAGCCATATGTGACTCAGGTCTCCTGAGCACAGGGTTGGTAGGGTCAGCAAGACCAACCTGAAGCTCCTGGGGTGGGCATGAGGGGATGCGCTTCTTTTCCCAAGGGCCTCATGCTGGAACTTCAGCTCAACCCAACAGTGCTAAGCTGAGACCTGGGGGCAATAGGTAAAGCCCAGGCCCTGAGAACAGATTAGTGGCACCAGAAAGAGATAGGAGTTCAAGGCCAGCCTCAGCTACACAGTAATTTTTTTAGGCCAGCCTACGTTACTACATAAGACCATGTCTCAAAAAAAGTTTAATTTTTAAATTTTTAAATTAAAAAAAAACAAGTTTTTGGAGACAGGGTCTCTCTGTAGTCCCAGCTGGCCTGGAACTCACTATGTAGTGAGTTCCAAACTTAAAGAGATCCACCTGCCTCTGTCTCATGAATGCTGGGATTAAAGGCATGTGCCACTACACCTGGCAAAAAAAAAAAAAAAATTTATGGTTCTAGGGATTGAAGCTAGACCAGCAGCACTCTACGGCTAAGCCACACTTCCTGCCTTATTTTTAATTCTTTCACCATTCCTCAAGTTCTTTATAACCTCTACTCAAAACCTGCCCCACACACCTGCTCCCAGTCCCATCTCCTCTCCTAATTAGATACTGCTCAGGGGAGGCCTCGGAAGTCCTGGCATCAGATATATCTGTTCTGCCTGGTTGCGTGACCCTTGGTGAGTAACTGCCAATCCCTGAGCCTGCTTCTCCTCTGTAAAGTGGGGCAGACATCCCCATCTAACAGACACTGTGGAAGCTGTCCAGTCTGCCAATCCCTGAGCCTGCTTCTCCTCTGTAAAGTGGGGCAGACATCCCCATCTAACAGACACTGTGGAAGCTGTCCAGTCTGCCAATCCCTGAGCCTGCTTCTCCTCTGTAAAGTGGGGCAGACATCCCCATCTGACAGACACTGTGGAAGCTGTCCAGTCTGCCAATCCCTGAGCCTGCTTCTCCTCTGTAAAGTGGGGCAGACATCCCCATCTGACAGACACTGTGGAAGCTGTCCAGTCTGCTTTCGGTAGTTTATTTTCACACAAGCTCTCACTAAGTTGTCCAGGCTGGTCTTGGGTCCTCACTGCAGATCAAGCAGGACTTGATCTTATAATCCTCCTGCCTCAGCCTCCCAAGTGGCTGGGAGGACAGGTTTGCACACAATGCTTGGCTTTTGAGACACGATGTTGCTAAGTAGCCCAGGATGGCACCTGAAACCCCGTCTCCACCTCTGAGTGGGGCAGGGCAGGGGGGCCTGCTCTGGCAGCTCTGGCCAGTCTTTCCCACCAAGTTTTTTGTCGTGGGTGTTTATGTCTCAGCAATTCCCAGACACTGAGATGCCCAGGAGACACTTTGAAGGACAGGGCTCAGGGCCTTTTGGTCAATAGCCAGCAGTCGGCTTCCTGGAGGGCTGTGGCCCAGAGAGCTGGGGGTGCCCTGTCACCTCATGAGGGACATGTCCTGGCATCCTTCTGAGATCTTTCTCAGGCCTTGTGATAAACCAACAAAGGATTTTCCCTGGGTTCTGGGAGTCTTGGCACTATAGGCAACAGAGGTCCCGGAAAACTGCAGGGAAAAAGCAGGTAACCAGACGTTGGGAAACCCTGCTGCTAGGGTTGTAGTCCTCCATGTCCGGATAGCTCTAAGGGGCTCGGCGCCAAATGGAAGGACTCCCCTTTTCAGCAGGGGGCCTCCTGCTCTCTTCCTGACTTACCTGGAAAGCGCCACCAAGCACAGATGCCTGACCTTATTTGGAACAAGACCTTTGGCATAGTTACCTGGAGTAAAAACTACCCCCAGGTTTTTTCTATATGATAATCAGGCATTGCCTGGTAGTCGGAGGATAGGAGCCCACTGCCACATGTAAATAAAGCATACTATGAGCACCTATCAGCTGAGGCTTTGGCTACTGCCTCCACACTATAATTTCTCTAGTTCTCCCACTGAATAAATGGGGCTGTTTCACTGAGTCTGGAACTGTCTGCATCATTGAACCTGCCTCCCCGGAAGGACTTTCTTCCCTCAGTGCTCACTGGCCATCCTGACCCCGCTCGTCGCTTCTGCTCCCCTTGTCCTCGTGGACCGGTGGCCAACAACCCGCGAGGAGAGGGAGTGACCCCACAGCCAGACATGAGGGAGGGCCCATGCCTGTCATCCCAGCACTGGGGAGGCTGAGGGAGGAGGACCATGGGTTTGATAGCAGCCTGGGCTACACAGCAAGAGGAACTGGGACTCAAAAAAACAAAATAGATCACCAGGCGTGGTGGCACAGCCTGTAGTCCCAGCACTTGGGAGGCAGAGGCAGGCGGATCTCTGTGTGTTCAAGGCCAGTCTGGTCTACATAGTGAGTTCCAGGACAGCTGGGGCTTACAGGGAGACCCTGCTTCAAAAAGACCAAAAAAAAATTATATATATATGGATGTCAGTGTGATGGAACACACCTTTAGCTCAGTAGTGGGGAGGCTGAGGCAGGTGGAACCTGAGAGAACCAACATTCAACATCTAGCAGAGAGCTCACACCCAGGAATTCAGGGACAGGAACTCTGAGGGAAAGAGGGGAGCAAACTATCAGTGCTTCCCTTTAAGAAAATCGACTGCTGGCCTGGGGGTCATGCCTGGATTCCAGACAGTCAGGACTGATTTGGAATGAAGTCAGAAAGTCAAATCTCTCCACTCTGCCAGTGTCCACAAGTGACAGCTCTGGCTCACGGAAATACTCTAGGGAGCAGCCCAGTTCACAGTCTCTGAATGAGGGCTGAGTGCATCCTAATTGCAGTCAAATTAGTTAATAGGTATTTTCTTTTCTAAAATGTGTTTTAGGGATTGGAGAGATGGCTTAAAAAACAAAACAAAACAAAACAAAACCCAAAATAGCCAGGCATGGTGGCACATGCCTTTAATTCCAGCACTTGGGAGGCAGAGGCTGATCTCTGTGAGTTCAAGGCCAGCCTGGTCTACGTAGAGAGTTCCAGGCCAGCTAGGGCTACAGGGAGACCCTGTCTCAGAAAGACCAAAAAAACAAATAAAAAGGTTTTATTTTGGGCTGGCAAGATGGCTCAGCAACTAAGAGCACCTGCTGCTCTTGCAGAGGACTGAAGTTCGAGTCCTAGCACCTACATGGTGACTAACAACCCTCTGTAATTCATTTCAGGGGAATCCAATGCCCTCTTCTGACTCCACGGGCAATGCACAGGTGTTCTTAACACACATGCAGGCAATACACTCATACACATAAAATAAAAATAATAAAATAACATGTTTAAGTTTTTTAACCTTTAAAAAAGATCTCCATTTCATTATTAAAATGCACAGTTTCATACAGAAAAATTCATTTTTAATGCAATTGACATTAAGCTGTCTGCACATGCATTTCTAATTTCTATATATCTGATTATTACTAGTCACAGTTGGTTACTTTCTGAGCTCCTTGGCATCTGAGCATGGATATAAAGTCGTCAGGTAGATTTCAATGGTAATGTTTTTCACAACTACTAATTATTAAGGAGGAAAATGTTTAATATTTTATGTGTATGAGAGCTTTGCCTGCATGTATGTAAGTGCACCACATGCATGCAATGCTGGCAGAGGCCATAAGAGGGCGTCAGATCTCCTGGAACTGGAGTTATAGACAGTTGTTAGCTACCATGTGACTATTGGGAAGCAAACCTGAGTCCTCTAAAAGAGCAGCCAGGGCTCTTAACTACTGAGCTGTCTCTCTAGTTCCTAATTTTAATTTTCTTACATTTATTTATTGGTGTGTGTGTGTTGTGCCACCACATACATGTGGAGGTCAGAGGACCACTTGCAGAAGTCTCCACCAACCATGTGAGTCCTGGGATTGAACTCAGGTCAGGCTTAGCAGCAAGTGCCTTTACCCACTGAGCCAAAGTAGAGAGAAACCTGAGTCACCTGTGCCTCTTCCCGCCAGCCTGCAGGCTCCCACACAGGCACACACAAGCATCCTGTCCAGTCTGCTAGGGCCGAGTTTGGGGCAGTTCTGTGCTTCGGCTGGTTATCGAGCTATTGAAATGTTCCACACACAATGACAAGCTGCCAGCTTTGACCTGAGGTACGAGAACACTATGGGCTTTGCCCCATGGCGAAGATGTGAGGGGAACAGCTGCCCACAGACTGTTACCATGCATGCTGGGAGCCAACACTGTGCTGAAAGAGGCACAGTTAAAGAGAAATGCAATGTACTCCAACTGGAATAAAAACATCCTGAGCATGGTATGGCAGTGCACACCTATCACCCCACACTCAGGTGAGGCAGGACTTGGGGTTTCAGACCTGTCTGTACTACACAGCAAGATGCTGTTGCAAAACAAAATTGATTCCACACCCACACTGCAGTCAGATCCTGGCAGCCTGAGGCACTGGTCTAAGTCTTGTAGGGTGTTAGTGGAAGCAGTCTGGACTATGGGATCCCCCAACAAGAAGTTCCTGGGGCAAGCCCTGGGACCATGGCCAAGGTCTAGAAATGAACTGAGAGTGACTCCACAAGGTAGAACGGTTAATAACAGAGAAACTAAGAAAAAAAATGCCACAGCCATACATAAAAAGAGTGGCTCAAGAGAAGATGATTGTCCTCAAATCTGTTAAACACCTACTACGTACTACCCATTGTGATCAGTTTACAGCTGTTGTAATCCTAATTTACAAGATGGTGGATGAGCTGTCAGCTCAGAGGTTTAATGTGTGATGTCACACAGGAATAAGGACAGAGTGACCCAACACTGAAGCTCCCTCACAGGTTCCTTGGTACAGATGCCCATGGCACAATGCATGCACCTCAAAGGAAGCACACCACCTAAGGATATAAGTCAGAAATTAAGGTGCTGGGGCAGCCAAATTCCACAGTCAGATCCCAGGGTCCCGCCCCTGCCCCCAGCCCATGGGCTGTCAGGATGTGCACATGAGAGAATCTACTGTCGGCCTGGCTCTGCCCTAAGGACTCTTGAAGGGGCCGGGTGTCAGCCACGGAGATAGGGCCACCACCAGAAACAGCTCAGCTAGGAGGCTGGTTTGGAAGTTGAAAATGGGGACTAGACCATGACTGGTGAGGCTCCCAAGGCAGGCAAGCTTCCAGCAGCCCTGTGGGCCTGTCTGACCCTCCTCAGGCTCCCCTCCCTCCAGCCCGCCCACGCAGCCAGACAGGGATCCGGTGTTTTGTCCCCACTGCATGCTGGGGTGCTGAGGTTGGCAGTAGACCAAGCCACCCCCACACCCAGCACAAAGAGACCCCTGTCCGGCCTGGCCCTTCCCAGGGCCTCTCCTGTCCCTCTGTCTCTTTCATCTGTAGGTCACAGGATTCCAGGGCAGGAAGAAATCAACAAGCATGTGACCAGATTGCTGACAGCAAAGCAAGCCCGTTAGGAGAAGCAGGCAGAGCTCAGGCAGATGCTCAGACCCACAGAGAGGCTTGACATAGCTGGACATGGGGTTCCAGCACTGGGGGCCTGGGGCAGAAGGAGCAGGAGTTCCAGACCAATCTGGGCTAGAGTGAGACTTTGCCTCAACACAAACAAACAACAAACAAAAACTAAAATGAAGAAGAAAAGATAACTCCAAAGGCAAAGCCTGCTGCAGTCAGGCTTAAAAGTCACTCTGCCTGTACCTGCTGATGGCCCTACCTGTGTGATACTGGGCACATTACACACCCATGTTCTGCCTTACTCTGCTCTTAAAAAAATATTTAATTTTGCCAGACATGGTGGTGCATGCCTTTAATTCTGGCACTCAGGAGGCAGAGGCAGGCAGATCTCTGTGAGTTTGAGGCTAGCCTGGTCTACAAAGTGAGAACCAGGCCAGCTGGGGCTATAGGGAGACCCTGTCTCAAAAAAACCAAAATTTAAAAAAAATTTATGTACAAGTGTGAGTTCCTGCATGTGTATATGTGTACCACATGTGTGCCTGGTGTCCAGAGGCCAGAAGAGGGCACCAGATTCCCTGGAACTGGAGGTATAGATAGGTTAGCTGCCATGTGCGTGCTGGGAACCAAACCCAGGTCCTTTGCAAGAGCAGCTAGTACTCTTAACTGTTGAACCATCTCTCTAGCCCCAATTTGCTTATTTTTAAGATGGCATTAATGGCATGGTGGCACTTTACTGTCAGCCCAGCACTCAGTGGGGGGGGGTAGGGGAGAAGGAAGGAAGGAAGGAAGGAAGGAAGGAAGGAAGGAAGGAAGGAAAGAAAGGGTGTACCCCTTTAATCCCAGCACTCAGGAGACAGAGACATGTGGCTCTTTGAGATTGAGGCCTACAGGGAATCCCTGTCTCAAGAAATAAATAAATAATAAATAAATAAAAAACTTAGTTATGGGCTGGAGAGATGGCTCAGCGGTTAAGAACACTGGTTGTTCATGGTTCGAATCCCAGCACCCACATGGCAGCTAACAACTGTCTCTAACTCCAGTCCCAGGGGATCTGGCAGCCTCTTCTGACCTCCATGGGCACTGCATGACACAGGTGCACTTATCTACAAGCAGGCAATACATGCATACACATAAAATAAAAATAATAAATAAAATTAAAAAAAACAAAAACAGCCGAGAGTGGTGGCACACGTCTTTAATTCCAGCACTCGGGAGGCAGAGGCAGGCGGATCTCTGTGAGTTCAAGGCCAGCCTGGTCTACAAAGTGAGTTCCAGGACAGCTGGGGCTACAGAGAGACCCTGTCTCAAAAAGACCCCCCCCAAAACAAACAAACAAACAAAAAACTTAGTCATGTACATGCTGGGTTTGTTTGTTTTGTTTTGTTTTGTTTTTAAGCCTGTCTCACTTTGTAACCCTGGCTGATGTGGAACTCACTGAGTAGCCCAGGCTGTCCTGGAAACAGAGATTGCCCTGCCTCTGCCTCCAAATCTGCTGTCACTCTTAACTGTATTTTCTGACTTGTGCTGTTGCTTTGCTTTGAATAAAGTTTCTTTGCTACTTTGAGGAAGAAAAAGAAAAAAGAAAAAGTCCAGGAGGTGGAAGGCTGGGGAAGGCCACTACAAGGAGAAGAAAAAGTTAGAACCAATCAACTTGTGGGGTCCTCTCCAGGCCACATCACCCTGTCCCCATCTTCAAACCTCAGGGTCTTTACCCTTACAGAGAACTCGTCTGTTTCCTTGCAGAAGGCCTGTGAAGGACCCCACCTGCCCCCACCGGAGGCTGATCCTGAGACTGAGAAGCACAGTGGTGCTGAGGTCGCCCCAGGAATATCCCCAGAAGCTCCTCTGGGCAAAACCCTGAGCACCCCATGTTTTCTGCATACCATGACGCCCCCAGAACACCCTGCCTTCACAATCAACCTAGTCCTGGAACATATGGTGACCTGCCTACAGACCCTGAACACACCCTTAAGTTCCACAAGAAGCTCAAACTCTCAGAATGCACGCAGTCATGCAAAAGCTATCTAGAGACTCCACAAGCCCTTTGTCCATGACTCCCCAAGCAGCCACTTCACCCCAACCCTAAGTTCATCCCAAGAGGCTGGGCAGCACGCAGAGATAGGGTGTCACTCCACTGCACGCTCAAAGGCCTTTCGGTCACCATAGCTCCAGAGGGATCCCTAGATCCTGCAATGTCTACCAGGTGCCCAGACATGAGTGGTGGTCACCTTGGTTCCCTACAGTCCCCAAGTCCCAATCACTCCCCTCCACAGACTGGGGTTCTGTCGCCTGCAGGGCCTCATGGGGTGCCCCAACTTGTCACTACGCAGTCAAGCCCCACATCCACCGCAAGCCCAACCCTCATCTATAAAACCAACCCCGGGTCCCAAGGGGACCCTCAAATGGCCCTGCTCACCCTTGCTCGCTCATGGCCCCGCCTCCACGGCCCCTGACCCCTGACCTTCGACCCCGCCTACTTACAAGAGGTCCCGCCTCGCTGTCTTGCAGACAATGCGCAGGAAGCGCCAGCCGCCGCCGCCCACGTACACACCGAACGCCGCCGCCGCGCTCCAGGTCCACGGGAGCCCGAGCAGCCACAGCAGCGCCAGCGAGGCCACCGAGACAGTGCCCGCTCCTGGAGCCCGCATCCTGCGGAGTACAGTCTGAGGCCCCGCGCATGGGCCCCGCCCCGCCAGGCGCCGCCCACCTGACCACGCCCCCGCATCGCTCAGTCAGGTTCTGCCTTTTCAAGCCCGTAGCGCCCGCAAACCCCTACCAGTTTACTGTGAGCAAGGCCCCACCCCAGGAGCGGGCCCTCGCCTCAGGCCCCGCCCCAAACCGTGACCCGGCTCCCACTGCCTCAGCTCCAGGCTCCGCCTCCTCCTCACCTAGTCGCCCAAACCCAAACCAATTTAGTTTACTAGGTGCCATGCCCCGCCCAGGCCTAGGATAGGCTACATCCCGTACAGGTCCGCTCACAGTGGGTTCCTCCTTGCTGTCAAACAACGGCAGGCCGACCTTACCTCATCCCAGCATTTGCCCACAAGAAGTCAATGGCCCCGCCCCCATGGCTTGACCATGTGGCCAGAACAAGTGCCAAGTTCCAGCCCTGCGCTTCGGCTCCCCAAGCCTGGCCTTTGCGCCCACGCACACGCCCCGGCCCTTCACAGCTATAGGTCTAGGCCCCGCCCCTATGTCTCCTCACCCCTGTCCTGTGTCCCGCAGCACACCTCCACGTGCTGTCGCAAAGCCTGTCCTGCCTCAGGTTTTCCTCCAGATGCCGTCTCTATCCCCTAACTAGCACCCTGCTCACTAGGCCACGCCCCCAATTGGACTCTAGCTCCGCCCACGGCGCGCACTTCAAGCTGGAGCCCTGCCAAACTGAGTCAGGCTCCTCCCCTAGGTGAGGCTTATGGCCCCGCCCACCAACGCCCGCCCACTCTAATGTAGGCCCCGCCCCTAGTGCCTGACCTGGCTGGCATTCGAAGTCCTGGTTACCGGCCTCCCGCGCTGCCTTCAGGCCTTGTCAGTCATCGCCCAAGAAGAGGACAGCGACTCCGGCCCTCCTAACGCCAAGCCCCGCCCCCAGGCCCAATTCCTCCAGGCCTAACGCTCCCAGTCCCTCACTGCGCACTACACAGGTCGACCCTCTTCCGGAGATCGTGACCATAGAGAGGACGTGCAGGCCAGAGAGACCACAGTCAAAGAGACGGGGAAGGAAGAGCGGCCGGCGGAGGCTCCGTGCAGTCTCTAAGACAACAGCACGGCTGGGTCCCGGTTGCAGGGAAAGCATGTGGGTGTGGCGGAAGGGGGCGTGGCCCTGGGCGTGGCTTTGGCGCGCCCGGCCCCAGATGGTATCTAGGCTCCACCCTCCCTGTTTGAGGATCCCGGCTCTGGCCCCCCCGCCCACAGGAGTTGCAAACCTGACCCAGCTGGTCCTAAATTCGAGCCCTACGGCTTTTTCGCTCCCAAACGTTTACGCATTCCAGGCTTCTGGGGAGTTGCATTCATACCCTAGAGGTCTCAGAGGTCTGTCTTTGGAGATCAGGGACTCTCACCCCCCTAACTCCAGCTCCCCAAAGCCTGGCGAGTTGAGGCTCCGAGTCACAATCCAGATGCCCATCGTGTTCCGACACACGAGACCCCACGAGCCCTTGTTGCCCCCCCAGGAGACCCCAAGACTCCTTGTTTCATCCAGAAGACCCCCAGCCCTTGTTGCACCCCAGAAGATCACAGCCTTATTGTAACACCTCAGGAGACTTCCTGAGCCCTTGTTTGCACCCCAGAATGCTAAGTACCCATCCAGAGGCGCCCCCGGCCCTGCCCTGCCCTCCTGCCCTTGGTACCTGCTGTCAGGCTGACCTGCGCACGCTTGCAGACTCCTACCCTCGCAGATCGCTCGTGGCTCTCGCAGAAGCTATGGCAGAAGCAGGTGAACCGGGAGGCCTAGACAGCCTTTGGAGCTCAGCCCCAGCCAGCGGGTCCCTTCAGGGAATGTGTCCCTTGGAGAGTCTTGGGCGCTTCTCCCAGTGCAGTGCCCCTGCGTGCCTCTTCCCCGAGTCCCTCCTTCTTATCCACCCTCCCACGCTCCCTGCCCACCCTGCTGGATGGCTTGTTTTCTGTCCCGCTTGGCCGACCTTCCCAAAGCTCTCCTTGGGAGCAGGCCAGACAGGGCTGGCTTCCAGCGCCACTCAAAGACCAAGGCGGGGCAGGCGCGGCCCCACCCCGCCCCCAGCGGCCATTGGTCTCTGGGGGTGGGTGGGTGGGTGGGATGGGGGGACGACTGGGGATACCCAGCACACAACTGAGCCACCCAGGGTTCCTAGGACCTCTCTAGAGCAGCCTCCCCGCCCCTCTATTTCGATCACCGCATCTTACAGGTAAATAAGTTAAGTGATGCAGCCGGCCCACCAGTTTGGGGCTGTCAGTCCCGCTCACCCTCCTGGCTCATGGCCCTCCTCCTTTCCATATTCCTGAAACTTCTCCTGTGCCCTTTGCCCTACTTCCTCCTCTCACCAGCCTGTGCCTCCTCTTGGCCCCTTCCTCTTTCTTCTCCCTCCTTCTCCCCAGTCCACAGGTGCCTGAGTATAATAAGCATCGCGCTCTTGACCACACCTGTTTTCCAGTCATCAGCCCTGCGCTCTAAAAAGCTAGTGGGAGACCAGCAAAGTAGCTCAGTGGGTAAAGGCGCTTGTCGCCAAGCCTGAGAACCCGAGTTTGATCCCTGGAAATAACATGGTGAAGGAGAGAACAAATTCCTGAAATTTGTCCGTCCCCCCCACACACACACAATAACATCGCGCTCTTGACCACACCTGTTTTCCAGTCATCAGCCCTGCGCTCTAAAAAGCTAGTGGGAGACCAGCAAAGTAGCTCAGTGGGTAAAGGCGCTTGTCGCCAAGCCTGAGAACCCGAGTTTGATCCCTGGAAATAACATGGTGAAGGAGAGAACAAATTCCTGAAATTTGTCCGTCCCCCCCACACACACACAATAAATAAGAAATTGAAATAGCCAGGCATAGTATCTAACACGCTTTTAGTCTCAGAACTCAGGAGGCAGAGGTAGGTGGATTTCTGTGAGATCAAGCCCAGCCTGGTCTACATAGCAAGTTCCAGGCCAGCTGGGACTACAGGGAGACCCTGTCTCCAAAATATCAGAAAGCAAAAATAAATAAATAGTGCTCCCTCCAACAGCACATAAACAAAAATTGGAGGAGCACAGAGAAGATTTGGCATGGCCTCTACACAAGGATAAAATTCAAGTTCACAATGTTCCATATTTATATAAATATAGTCTGATGTGCCGGGCATAGCGGTGCATGCCTGTAGTCCCAGCACTTGGGAGGCAGAGGCAGGTGGATCTCTGTGAGTTCAAGGCCAGCCTGGTCTACATAGTTCCAGGACAGCTGGGCCTACAGGGAGACCCTGCTTCAAAAAGATCAAAAAAAAAAAAAAAACCCAAAAATAAATATAGTCTGATGATGTGCCTCTAATCTCAACATTTGGGAGACTGAGGCAGGAGGATTTGAGTTTGAGATCAGCCCAGGCTACAAACCAAGAAATACCATCACAGGGCTGGAGAGATGGTTTAGCAGTTAAGAACAATTTGGTGTTCTTCCAGAGGACCAGGGTTTGGTTACCAGCCCTCACACTGTGGCTAACAATTGTCCATAACTCCAGTTCCAGGGGACCCGATGCCCTCTTCTGGCCTCTGTGGGCATTGCATGCCCATAGTGCACTTACATGCATGCAGGCAAAACACTCATACACATAAAATAAAAATAAATATTTTTTTAAAAAGAAAGATCCTGAGCTGGAGAGATGACTCAGTGGTTAAGAGCACTGGATGCTCTTGCAGAGGACCCAGGTTCGATTCCCAGCACAGATATGGCAGCTAAAAATCATCCATAACTCCAATTCTGAAGCTCTCTTGTAACCTCCATGGCATTGCATGACACAGGTGCACTTACATACATGCAGGCAATACACTCATACATAAAATAAAAATAATAAATAAAAAATTTTTAAATAAAGAAAGAAAGATCCTGTCTCAAGAGGAGCTAGAAATATGGCTCAGTTGGTAGAATGCTTGTCTACCATGCTGGAAGCCCCAGGTTCCATCCCCAGTACCTCCTTGGCTACATAGGAGTTTGAGGCCACCACATACATGACAGCCTTACTATAAAAAAGGTGGAAAGAAGTCAAGGGTGGAGATGTAATCCTAGTTCTTGGGAGTAGGAGGCTGGCTGTGTTGGAGGTCCACAATGTTGCCAGTGCTGTTGACAAATTAAGGCACCTTCAGGGGTAGATTACTGTGTTAAGGAACTTCAGTGTGACTTCTATTGTCTGCTGAAACTTTATGGTGCAGACTGAACATGCCCAGAGGTATTTCTGTCACTTTAATCTTTTATATACATTGCTCCATGATTTGAAGCTAGGCATACCCCCAAATCTACTATCTTTTCTTTTAAAACTATGACCTTCAACTGAGCATGACTCAAAATAAAGAAATCAAAAAGGGCAGGCAAGATGGCTCAGCAGATAAAGGAGCTTGCTGTCAAGCCTGATGTCCCATCCCTGGGACACAGAAGGAGAGGATGGATTCCTGAAGGTTGTCCACTGACTCCACAAACAAACTTTGGCATGTGTGAGCCCCACCCTGCATAAATAAATAAATGTCAAAGAAAAAACCCCAGCATGATCAGAAATGGGCTCATGAACATGTAAAAGCCCGCTTAATAAAATAAAGTCCTTAGGGCACTGCTTTGAGTGACTCCCCAATTTGCCTTTCCTGCTGTATGTAAGAAATCTTTCTCTAGTATTTTATGCCCTGGCTTTATTTTATCTTTGCACTCATTAGAATTCAGACTTCAGTGCTGCAGGAGGATCAGAAGTTCAAGGTCATCCTCAGCTACATAGGGAGTCTGAGAACAGCCTGTGCTACAAGAGACCCTGTCTCAAAAAGAAATTTTATTTTGAGCCATATAGCAATGCATCCAAAGCCCAGATGCTGCCCTAAGTACACTGCCCACTTTGGGAAAGTTCAGGTGAACTCTGATAATAAAAGGAAAGACAGGAGAATCCATAGGTTTAAAAATATAGAGAGCATTAGGAGGTGGGGTTTAGCAAAGGGGGGACTGCTGTATTCCGTTTTTATCAAATTCCTAGCTGGGAGGGGGTTGCTGGAGGTGTGTTAGGATTAGTCACTCATTACTGGAGGTTTTTGGGGTTTGTTTTTGTTTTTAGACAGCGTCTCCCTGTAGCCCCAGCTGGCCTGGAACTTGCTACCTGTGTAGACCAGGCTGGCTCTCAGGCTTTTTGTTTTCCTCACACCTTGCATAGGTCCTGGAGACCTCCCTGCCCCCTCACAGTAATGCAGGCCCCCAGAGGTCCATCCTCAAGCAGATTAGCATGCTCCTAAACTGACTTCCGAGGTTCCTATTCCAGGGTGGGTTGACGCAGTCAACAGCCAGGGTCACACCTCTCTGTCCCAGTCCCCCAAGCAGGGTGACCATGGTGTCCCTCTTCTCTGGCCGTGTCTTGATCAGAAACAACAGCAAGCAGGATAAGTTGGAGACTGAGGCCAAGTTGAGCCACAGGCTGGAGAACTGGCTAGTGCTGCTGTTTTTCGGCCCCAGGTGCCAGGCCTCTGCACCCACCCTCAAAGACTTCTTCTTGCAGCTCACAGACCAGTTCTACGTGCTTCGGGCTGTGCAGCTGGCCCTAATCTGCGTGTCCCAGGACCCTACAGAGGAGCAACAGGACCTGTTCCTCAGAGACAAGCCAGACTAGTGGTTTTTCCTGCCATTCCAGGATGACCTGAGGAGGTGAGCCCCAGGAAAGGGCAGGGAGGGCTTCCTGGAAAAAGGGCGTCTCTATGGAAAAGGAAGCAGGTGTGTACGGCAAGCATGCCAACCCCGACCACTGTCCATGTATTGACTGGGAATTAATGCAGAAGGTGGGATCCCATTTCCCACCATAGCGCAGGACTGTGACAGCCCACTGAAGGAGAAAGATGTGATACATACATGAAGGCAGCCAGAGGTGGTGGTATAAACCTTCTTTCCCAATACCCAGAGATGAGACAGAGGATTCCCAGGAGTTCAAGGCCAATCTGGACTACAGAGTGAGAAGTCTCAAAAAGCAAAAATTAGCTGGGCTTGGTGGCACATGCCTTTAATCCCAGCACTCAGGAGACAGAGGCAGGCAGATTCCTGTAAGTTTGAGGTCAGCCTGGTCTACATAGAGAGTTCCAGGCCAGCTGGGACTGCATAGTAAGAAAAGAAAAGGAGTGGAGAATGCATGTCAATTGAGTGCTTGACCTGCACTACCTAGACTGGACGTGGTACACATCTGTAATCTGAGCACTTGGGAGGGAGAGTTCAGACAGTCAAGAGTTTAAGGCTAGCCTGGGCTATATAGGTTGACCCTGTCCAAAAATAACAAAATCGGGGCTGGAGAGATGGCTCGGCGATTAAGAGCACTGACTGCTTTTGCAGAGGACCCAGGCTTGATTCCCAGCACCCACATCACAGCTACAAACAGTCCTTAATTCCAGTTCCGGGGGAATCTGACACCCTCTTCTGACCTCTGAGGCATTGCACATGGGTGCACTCACATACATGCAGGCAATACACTCATACATATAAAATAAAAATAGTTAAATTTTAAAAAATCAACAAAATCAACCAAAACAAATATCCTAGGGAGATGTGTGCCTTAGTTTTTTAAGACAGGGCCTCCCTGTAGCCCCCGCTGGCCTGGATTCACTATGTAGAACAGGCTGGCCTTGATCTCAGCACTCCACCTGCCTCTGTCTTCCTAGTGGAATGCTGGGATTAAAGGTGTGTGCACCACACCTGGCTGAGACATTTGACTTGGAAGACGAGTCTCCAAGCAGAGGCCACAGTGCTGGGCTTGGAGACAGCCAGAAAAAAATCAAAACAAAACCAGACCATTCAGGAAAACTAAGTGATCCCCAATGCTTAGAGCAGAGCCATCCCAAGTAGTGTAGATGGTGTCGGTGTAGCTGGGAGCCATGCAAGGTGTTAATGTCAAGCGGTCAGTAGGGGTCCATTTTTGTAAGCAGGTGCCTGATAAATGACATAGTTTGTGGCTAATTTAGAACTTTTTTTTTTTTTTTTGGTCTTTGAGACAGGGTCTCCCTGTACCCCCAGCTGTCCTGGAACTCGCTATGTAGACCAGGCTGGCCTCGAACTCACAGAGATCCGCCTGCCTCTGCCTCCCGAGTGCTGCGCCACCACGCCCGGCTAGAACTTTCTATTTTTGAGCCAGGTGTGGTGGTGCATGACTTTAGTCCCAGCATTTAGGAGGCAGAGGCAGGTGGATCTTCAGGCAAGCCTGGTCTACATAGTGAGTTCCAGGCCAGCTGGGGCTGCAAAAAGACCAAAGGGGAAAAAAAAAACTTTCTACTTTTCTGCTCAGGGAGAGCTATATTTCTTTTCCACTGATTGATTGATTGATTGATTGATTGATTGATTGATTGATTATTGAATACGATCTCAAGTAGCCCAGGCTGGCTTTATATTCCTGATCCTCCTGCCTTTACCTCCCAAGTGCTGAGATGACAGGCCTTGGTCACCATGCTGGGTTTATGTGGTACTGGGGATGAAACCCCGGATTCTAGTACACTAGACAGGCACTCTGCCCACGGAGCCCCCGCCCTTGTTTGAGATTTTTAAAAATATTTTATTTATGATTTTTATTTTATGTGTATGAGTGTATTGCCTGCATGTATGTGCACCTGTGTTGTACAATGCTGCAGAGATCAGAAGAGGGCTTCAGATTCCCCTGGAACTGGAGTTAAGAATGGTTCAGAGACACAATGTG